>NC_056660.1:157575381-158175381 GCF_018350195.1 Panthera tigris | reverse complement strand
ACTCAAAAAATTCATTTGAAATCTAGGTTGCCATTTTCTACAAATAAAATCAGGTTAACATTTATGTAGGTCAGTGTGACATATTAAAGTTTAGCAATCCTCAAAATATGATAATATAAGTATATAATTTAACTTCAAGACTACTCAATTAGCAAGTAATTAAGAGCAATTTAAACCTAAATGGAGGTTTTAGGTTTAGATTGATGAAAAGAATCAAGCTTATTTTTTCTTCAAAAATATCTTTAATGGCTTTAGTCAAGTTTAATCCATTTCATATAGATAATCTACCATCTAAGTTATAGAGTGATAATTTTGACCTGAAAAAATAGAAATTTGAATTTGAAGAGCATATCCCTTTTCTGGAACCACTGCTTCTATGTCTATTGCAAGATAAAGACAAATATATAAAGATAAGATCATAATCCTGAATATCATTATAAAACAATACACATCCAAGATTATTATCTATTATTAAAAAGAGAGAAACTAAATCATAAGAATGAAATTCCTTGAAAAGGGGGGTTTAGTTTGAAAATATTCTCTAAGTGATGCTGATAACCTTACTCAACCAGAATAATCTCATAATCCTTTATAGTCACAACACAATAATGATAATAATAATCTTTTCATATTTCATTTGGGTGCCAGGTATTTTCATCTCAATGTCTTGTCATGGTCTTAAAATATGCATATTCAACTATTTTTGTCCTTTCTTATCCATAGTCTTTTCCTTCTCACATAATCTTTATCAGAGTTAACAGCAGTTTTCCTCAAAGACACCTTTCCTCCCAAGCCTTTCATGAACTGGCATTTCTTTTGAATTCTACCTCTAAAATGCCCCTCAAACTGACTGACTTTTCATACTCCATATTTATTTTAAACTGCTTCATCATCTCTCAACTAGACTAATTCTATAGCCTCCTAACTGCTGTCCCTTTCCCCCCACCTGCTTCCACTGTGCTCCCAAATGCTCCCAGAATTACCTTTATTAGAAAGAATTTATTATGTAATCACATCTCTTCTCTAAAAAACTTGGACACCTAGGTGTCTCAGTCTGTTGACCGTCTGACTCTTGATTTCGGCTCAGGTCATGATCCCAGGATTGTGGATGGAGCCCATCATCGGGCCCTACACTGAGCATGGAGCCTGATTAAGATTCTCTCTTTTTCTCCGTCTGCCCCTCTCCCCAGATCACTCTCTCTCTCTAAGATAAAAAAAAAAGAAAAGAAAAGAAAAGAAAAGAAAAGAAAAGAAAAGAAAAGAAAAGAAAAGGAAAGGAAAAGGAAAAGAGAAAAGAAAACCTTCTTTCAGATCACTATAGTCTTTAAGAAAAGGTTTAAAAATCTTTAGCATGTCATATACTGTTTTCCAAAATTCAGCCACACACTACAGCATCAATTCCTTCTTCCCCAAATCTTTATACTTAGCAAATCTATTGAATTTCTCACTGATCCAGCTACAAATTCTTTAATGCATTTGAGTCATTATACATGCTTTTTTCTCTGTATAGAGGAGTGTTTTCTGGAAAATTCCTACACCTTCTTCAAATCCATTTCAATTTTTATTTCCTCTAAGAAATCTTCCCCAGTTCCTTCAGCGTGACACACTATTTTATAATCTTTGATTATATTACATATGTGAGCCTTGGTTACCAAAATTAGAGGGGATCGCAAATAATTTACAAGTAATTTTTATATTTTTCACTTTAGTTAACTATCTTTATAAAGAACATATATTATACTTGAAATGGGGAAGTCATTTAATTTACAAAACAAAATCTCCAGTGCCACCTGATTGGCTCAATTAAGTGTCTGACTCTTGATTTTGGCTCAGATCATGATCTCACTGTTGTGAGACAGAACCACCGCATCAGGCTCTGCACTGACAACACAGAGCCTGCTTGGGATTCTCTCTCTTCCTCTCTCTCTGCCCATTCCCCACTCATGTGGGCTTTCTCTCTTGCTCTCTCATTCTCTCAAAATAAATAAATAAACATTGAAAAATTTTTTAAAAAACTCTAATGGTTGCATCAGAGACATATATGGGGTCACAAACTCAGTTGCTAACAGAGTCCAGGATGGCTTCACAAAAAAGTGGTATTAGCAAAATAGAAGACAATGCAATCACTCTCACTGTAAGTGAGCAAAGTAGATTGGTGATGGTGAGGATTGTGTGCAAAAAAAGAGCATACAACTCCATCTCAAGAGAGCAATAGCCACAGCTTCATCCATTTGTTGGCCACACAACTAATTCCAAAATGTTAAGACACTATGTAGACAAAATAAAATATATGTGTGAGTAGGATCTGGCCAATAGGCCCTGAATTAATGAACTGTGTTGGAAAAACTCTCTTCAGGAATTTAAGATGTAGTTTGGGATCTATTGGAGGTAGTGAAAACCCAAAGGGAGCAGGGAATATGAAAATTGAATTGGGAATCTAGAGTTCTAGTTAGGTTATTAGAGAACATATATGTTATTAGGGAACACTGAAAACCTGCTAAGCCCTAGAGTTGGTTCCTAACGTTAATAAAAAATGTGAATATTCTGATCAGATTCAATGACAGCAAGAGAGTAAAGTGAACAAGACTCTAACTACAGAAAATACTAACAAACTAGAGGTGAATGAAAGTCAGAGTCCTTGGACTAGTAGATTACAAATCTCCTGATAGATGATAACTTCCCAAAAAAAACAGAGCCTGAGACATATCACCTTTAGTGTGCTTTGTTTTTCCAAATTACTTACCAACTTTATTTCCTTTTTACTTTTCAAAGAATAAAAAATTATGTAACTGAAGAATGGAAAAAGTTAAATTAGTAAACTGAGGTCAGATTTTAATGGATGTTGAAAGCCATAATAACAAGAGCAGATTTTACCATTTGAAGAGTAGGAAAACAAGGAAACAACTGAATATTTTAGAGCAAAAGTGGTAATAAAAATGTTATTTGAGAAAAACAAGGATATATTTGATAAGCCACTATCATGCTTTAGATAAAATGAAGCTTTTCTTCTCTGCATGTTTTCATGTAAAAAACAAAATCGTTTATCAAACCAGCTTAGTAAATTTCAATACACATATTTAGACAACAGTAAATTAACTGATCAGCTACTTTTCCTACTAATACCTTAAAAATACTTCAGCTAAAAGAAGATTTAAAAGAAACAAAAACTCATATCATAATTAAGTAACATGCCATTTGCTTCCACTATTTGAAATATTGTCTATTTCACTTTCTTAATCTACAAACTAGTTCAGGGGTCTCTCAATTTTAGATTAGTGAGGTTTGTATTCCTGTGGCACATGGAATATAGCTGCTGATACCTCCTTAACATCTCTCAGTTCCTTCCAAAGAGCACTGATAAACCATTTAAGATACCATTTTCTCCTATCTTCCCACCATCTAGAGTGCCTTTTTTTTCCCCTCTCCTTGAAATTAACTTTTAAAATGAATACTCCTGGGGCACCTGGGTGACTCAGTCAATTAAGTGTCCTACTCTTGATTTTGGCTCAGGTCATGATCTCAAGGTCATAAGATCCAGTCCCACCTCAGGTTCCATGCTGGGTGTGGAGCTTGCTTAAGATTCTCTCTTTCCCTCTACTTCTGTCCCTTGTGTGCATCCTCTCTCAATAAATTAATGAATGAAGGAATGAAGAAAGAAGGAAAGAAAGAAAGAAAGAAAGAAAGAAAGAAAGAAAGAAAGAAAGAAAGAAAAAGAATGTTCCTAAGTCTGTCCCAATGTTGTTCTTAACAACTTTTAGTGTGGGATTCTCACTCAGAATGGTCAATAGGCATTTACCATCTAATTCTTCCAAGGTCACTAGACATTTAAATTTTCTCTCACTTTAAAACATCAAGCAAACCAAAATTTTGGTTTAAAAAAATTAGAAATATTTCTTATTTGACCATGCACTCATTTCAGTTAAGCTTTAACCAAAAAGTCAAACTATCTTAATGAGACAAGTCTCAAAGTTTAGATTAGGAGATTGTATAAAAATGTATTTCATCAACTTTACAATGACTTTTTTCACATTTTAACAATTCAAAATTAGGATGAGAATTTCAACCTAAGGTATGTCATGGTTTATTTGGTAATGCTTTTTCTTACTTGGAGGTACATAAATTAATAGTGAAATTTACAATCCATAGCATATTAGACTTAATCAAATATAGTAGCTACAAGCATCTATATATTTCCCTATTCCTTTTACAAGAAAAGGTTATTTCAAAAAGAAAATCCTAGCTTCACAATCTCCCTACACAGAAGAAGTACCTGATCATTTCTTTGCAGTTCACTTTGCAGGCTGTGGTACATTTCAACGCTCTATTACTTCAGATCAGGCAACAAGAATTTCACAAGTTGGGTTTTCCATTCAGCTAAGAATTTCTTTTTGTAAAACAGATGGAGAGATTCTATTAAGAGCATAATGTGTACTTCAGAGGTTAAGCTAATACTACAAAACAATGTTTTCCAAGCGATTCAATTAGAAAGAGAATAAATTTTAAGATGATAAAGGCTGTGTTTTGCTTTAGATAAAACTCGGCTTTTAAGTTTCTTTCTGAATGTTTCCAAAAACAACAAAACATTGATGACAAACCTGTTAAGTAAAACTGTGTATTTGAGGTGGCTTAACTTAGGTGAAGTCACTTGAGTTAAAATAAGAACAATTTACTATGTTTTAGAAATAGAAGCTTTAAAGCTACTAAACAATTTTCTCCATTAAGATTAGTTACATAAAATTTACATAGTTAACAAGAATGTATACATAGCTCTGCTGTAAAAGATTTTCCAAGCAAAACACTATTGGAAGTCACATGTTTCTCAGAAAAGTGGGGTCCATCTGGGGTTAGGCAAATGAAGTGGAATTCTATCCCCACTTAGGTACAATTACTGTTATATAATTCTGCATTGAAAAGCAGAATAATAGAGATAGTTACTTTAAAAGTCACTCCCCTAATTGCTCACACATGCTCACTCTCTCTCGCTCTCTCTCTCAGAATAAATAAACTTAAAAAAAATAAAGATACTGTTGAAGAGACTGGGATCCTATGATTAGTAGAAAAGACTGCCCAGATTCCCATATCTCTTATCTATTTCTCAAAATTCTTTTGTCAAGAAAGATTTCCCATAAAGGGTCATGAGGTATAGATGCAGGCTTCTTTTTACAGTATTAATAATAAACCCATTCAGTTTCATGGTTACATTCCTTTTAAGAGTTTTAGGATCATTGCGAAATAAAAAGGTAGAGAGGCATTTTTGAATTAACAAAATGATATCCTCTTTTCCAAAATGTCTATTTTTTAACAAGGAAGGCTCAAGCAATTCATAATTCAGGCACCTATATTCTTAAAAACTTTTGTATCGGATTTTTCCAGTTCAATTTAAAATAGAGAGAAAATAAGTTAGAAAACTAACTAAATATTATTGCAACTAATCCACCCCATACACATGGTTAATGCCAGATTCTCCACAGATTTGACAAATATATTTCATTTCCATTGAGGTAGTAAAGGCCAGATTCTCATAAAGTATATAGAAATTTAAGGAAACTAAAACAATGTAAGAAAAAAAGTTCTCAAACCTCTCCTAAATTTACCATTTTAATACAGTCTTAGTAAAAGCAAGAGATAATTTAAGGTGGTAGAAAACGTAAATATTTTGAAACAAAGGATTTTCAAGCATGTAAATACCCTCTTAATGAAGAAAAATTATATGCTGTAAAATAAGCAAATGAATTTTCAACTGAAAAATTATTAACAATGAAATGTGGAGACAAGATAAATGAAGAATCTTGGTCAGTATCAAAGAAAGAATTTGGCTATTGTGGTAATAAATAAAGTATGTAAAAATAACATGAAGCTCTTAGCAATTAGAAGGAGTACTCCATGTAAAATAAGGTCATTATTCCAATCTGTCCAGTACTGACTAGAATTCTACTTTTCAGGGACACCTGAGTGGCTCAGTCATTTAACCATCTAACTCTGGATCTCTGCTCACTTAGGTCATCGATCTCACGGTTCATGGAATGGAACCCTGCATTGGGCTCTGTGCTGACAGAGATAATTATAATAATTATCATAATTATTAATAAGTACATAATTAAGAGAACTTTTTTCCATGCTATCAATTTTTCTTATTTTATTTTAGTAAAGAAAGTGCAACAAACTATACTTTAATTATACTGTTAATTACACTATTTATTGATATGTTCACATCTGAACAACAGCACTTTTCCCTCTATGTACTAGTCAGGAAAACCTTCATAAAGAAAGAAGAATTTGATTGGGAATTGGGAGATAAGAAGAGAAGAAATCAGCAAAGTAACAAGAACTGTGTGAGTTAAGACCAAAGAGTAGAAATGAGGCAGACATGTTCATGGAGTAGAGAGCGAAAAGATCGATTTATTGAAAAGGACCGATGTAACTGTGTCTGGTGGTATAATGTTGAATAAGTTGAAATAATGTTAGGTGGGCTGAAAATAATGTTGGATACATGAAAATAATTGATGGCCATTGTTGCATTAAACTACACAAAAAGATAGGTCTTTCCAGGGAACCCAAACAAAAGTAACCATAGAGTCTTTTCTTCATGTTTGTGATGAAAATAGTACTGAAGGATAATGGGTGTGATGGTAGGATGCAGATTCCATTGGAACAAGCAAAAATTTAGAGTAAAGGAGACCGGCTACCCTCTGTGCTATCCAATGTAGCAGCCACTAGTTATATGTAGTTATTGAGCACTGGAAATGTGCTAGTCTGATTTGAGATGTGGTCTAAGTTTAAAATACAAACTAGATTCCAAAGACTAGGAAAAATATATTTAAAAACTCATTAATAATGCTTATGTTAATCACATTTTGAAATACTATTTTGGATAAAGTATAATAATAAATTTTACTTTTTCATGTTTTTAAATGATGCTACTAGACAATTTAAAATTATATATGTGTCTCATATTATATTTCATTAGACATCTAGAAGTTTATTGCAAACATGCATCAATGAAATGACAGAACTGTGGACTAGTGCAGTAACTGTGCATATGAAAGGAAATATTACAAATGAAAACACCAAAGAGTTCAGTGGATAGGGAGAGGGATGATAAACTCAAGGATCTGAGATTGGGTGACTAGTTCTGCAACTGGTAGAAAGAAGTTCCTAGGTGGAAAATTGATGTGAAAAGAATATTAGAGTATTTAATTATTAGACATGCTTGAGTTTGAGATGGTGGTAGGATATGCAAAACGAAAGAAAGTAAGAATAGCAAAGGGAAAGGCACTGAATATGGCAAGAAGGATGCATGGATATGTTAAGTAAATGATTTTAGTAAAATTATGAAGACAAGAGCCATTACAAAGTGTTGAGAAATAAATAAAATAAACAAAAACAATGGAGTATTTATCACTCTTTTTAAAGGTTATCACCAAATTGAAAATAAGAAAATTAGGACAAGGGCAAAGAGTAAGCATTGTAAAGGAAAGGATTTTGGTTTTGGTTTCTAAGAGGGAATGGAATTCACATGCTTATCTTTTCATTTGGTCTGTCAGTCAATCAGTCTTTCATAAACCACATTTTAGAATAGTTCCTATGTGTCAGGCACCCAAGTCCTTCAAGCTCTATGAAGAAAGTTGGAACACAGATAAAGAAAGAAACGATAATGGAAAAAGAGGGTCAAATAAGTGGAATAAACAAAGGCACAAAAATAACCCAGACATTCAGTGGCTTCAGCTATCCCATGTGAGAGTAACAGCTCTGGATGGAGAAGCAGGCAGAGACCAGAACAGGGAGTAATTCAGCCACAGTGAAAATGTACATCATTCTCAGGATCAGGGTGAGCCATTAAAGAGTTTTAAATAAGGAATGACATGATCAGGCCTGTACTTTTTTAATGACTTTGCCAACAGATTGTAGGATGGACTAGAGAAGACAGAAAGCAGAAATACCAGTTAGGAAACTATCACAGTCATCCTCATACAGGATAATGAAGGCCTTAATTTGCCTAGGGAGGAGTTTCTTTCCAGTCTGAACTTCATCACCTTGCTCTAGCCAATTGTGGTCACCCCCTTACTCTCCAGAAGTCAAAAAGATGCAGGAGGGATTTGGATATATAAAGAAACTGGAGCATGAGTGACCCCAGCCATACCAAACTAGCCCCTTGAGCCAGATTCTTTAAAGAATGTGCTGAAACAGGCAGAGAATGCACAAACACAAGTCATTTTGAAAACTGCTTTAGGTAGACCCAGAGGCCTATCCATGCATTTCAGTTCAATTCAATAACTATATACAAGGTTCTGTATGGCTACATAGGGTGGGACAGGGGTGGTAAAAGGTGAATGAGAGATTGCACAAATGTTTATAATGCATTTGGACTTCAGTCTAAAGTTAGTAGGAGCCACTTAAAGATTTTAAGAAGAATGACCTTCTCAGATACTCATCTCACTATATAGCAAACTGATTAGAACTAGGAAACCTACAGACAGAGAACCATAATTAGGATATTTTTGGCATAAACCAAGAGAGATATCAGCTCTCTAGCCTAAAATGAGAGCAATGAAAACAAAAGGAATATGCATATTCTAGAAAACATTCGGAAGGTAGAATTAGCAGGCCTTCGTGACTGAGGGGAAATGAAGGAGTCAAAGGAGTCTAGGAGATGCCAAGATTTCAAGCTTAGCCACAGGAATGGACATATTCAGTAAAACGGGAAATGCAGGAGTGTAGCAGGTTGGGAGTTAGGGAAAGAGGGTGAATTCAGTTATGATTACATTGAAATTGTAATGCCTGTGAAATACAAATGGGTAAAAATCCAGCAGGCAATCTGATATTTGGGTCACCTACTCAGAAGGGTTCTGAATTAAAGATGACTTTGGAGTAAGCATGGAGATGGTAACTGGTGGCATGACAGTAAATGAGGTCACACAGAAAGAGTATAGAGAATTAGAAAACAAAGGAACCTAACAAAGATTAAAGAAAGGAGAAGGCAGAGGAACTGAAAAGGAGACAAAGAATAAGCAACCAAAGAGGAGGAATACCAACAGAACTTGGTACCAAGAAAATGAAATATTTTGAAAAGGTGGAAATGGTCAGCAGTGTCAAAAGCTGCTGAAAGGCCAAGTAAATAAGGACTGAAAAGTGTCTACTGAACTCTAATTACAGGTATTTAGGCTGACTGAACTTGTCCCACAGCTCGCTGACATTCTGTTTCTTTTTATTCTCTCATTTCTCTGTGTTTTTGTTTTAATCATTCAATTGTCATGTTTTCAAGTTTACTAATTTTTTTTTTCTATTGAATGTCTAACCTGTTATTAATCCCATCTGTGATGGTTAATTTATGTGCCAACTTTGCTAGGCTATGGTGCCCAGTTTTTTGGTGATCCACCAGCCTAGGTATTGTGAAGATATTTTTTAGATGTGATTAACATTTAAATTTTTAGACTTTGAATAAAGCAGATTACCATTCATAGTGTATATGGATCTCATTCAATTAGTTGAAGACCTTAAGAGAAAAAAAAGTGAAACCCCCCCCACAAGGAGAAAGGAATTCTGTCTCCAGAAAGCCTCCGAACTCAACAATGCAGCATGAATTACTGCAGGAATTTCCCAGCCTGCTGGCCTGTCCTGATCATTTCAGATCATTGCTAGCCCCTATTATCACAAGTCAATTCCTTAAAATAAATTATAAAAAAAAAATGTATTTATATATAATATATATGTATTTACACACACACACACACACACACACACACACACACACACACACACATATCCTATTCATTCTGTTTCTCTAGATAACCCTAATATACCATCCTTTGTATTTTTCATCAGAGGTTGTTGTTTTAATCTCTAAAGGCTCCATTTGGATCTTTCCTATACCTTCTATGTACTTAACTTTTTGAACACATGAAACGCAGTTATAATGGTTTTAATGTCCTACTAGTTATAACATCTATATCAGTTCTGAATTGGTTTCAGTTGATTGATTTTACTTCTCTTTATGGGCCCTCTCTTCCTGCTTCTTTACATGTCTGTTCATCTCCAAATGGATACCACTCAGAATTTTGCCTTGTTGACCACTTGATATTTGTGTATGCCTATAAATCTTCTTGAGCTTTGTTCTGGGATATAGTTAAGTTTCTTGGAAACAAGGTGATTCTTTCAGGTCTTGCTTTTATGATGTTAGCTGGGATCAAAGCAGCACTTAGTCTAGTAGCAAATACAGTGGAATTTGGTAATTGATGTGAAATTGAGGCAAGGGAAGAAAAATGGTTAGACGACTCTGAAGTTCTGGACAAAGACAAGTGAGAAATAGAAGTGCCAGAAACAAAGAATAAGAAGTAACATCACATCTAAAAACAAGTTTAGTTACGATAATGTAAAACAAGAAAATAGAAAAAAAAAATCAAATCCTTATGCTTATGATGAAAATTGAGAATCTCCCATTCTGCCTCTCTTCCTTCCAAGAGTCCATAGGTAAATTTTGCTAACTGTTTCTGTTTGGGTTCTTCTGGTATTTAATTCCAATCCTAAATAATATGTGCATTTCTCTCCTTGATTTACCACTTTGAGGTGACCTCTATTAACTGACCTTAGTATGAAAGATAAGACTTTGGCTCACTTACACAAAATCTCTCTCCTCCTGTGTCCCAAACATTGATAACAACACTGTTATTATAGCTCTTGAACCAGTTATCTTGGTAACTTTTCAATAGGTCCAATGTAACTACTTCATGGCTTCTCACAATAGTGTCCCTAGCATCACCGTAAAATGCAATTCTTTTCTTCCATTATATGAAGTGCTTAAAATCAAGCCATATTTTAATTAGTTTCATATATGGACTATGGCTTAAGTTATAAGCTGTTTGTTTTTTCCTGGAGTTTCTGAATGCCTTTCATTTTTCTTTAAAAAGGAGATGGGAGGATTACAAGCCTGCGTTATATCCTTACATTTATCTTGTCTTCCTTTCGATTCTATTTTGTTACATGGAGTTCAGTTTTCTGCTGGACACACCCATTCCAGAACTTTCTGCTTCCCTGCTTCAATATGGGTGAGTTTCTCCCTTAACCTGCTACAGTCTTGGGAATTCCATTATTTTTTGAGTTTTGGATCCTCTATATTCCCATTTCTTAGTTTTCCCCAGTGCTCAGATTTCTCTCTGATACTTTATCCTCTAGCCATATGGGATTTTTCTTCAGTATCTGAATATTCCCTGTCCTCTCGTCTTCAATGTTCATGACTCCACCAGAACACTCTCTCATCCACTGTAGCTAAGTCCTATTCATATTTGGAGTCTCTAAAAGAACATTTGCTCTGTGATGTTTTATAACCCTCTCTTCTCATCCCATGTCCACACCATTTAGATTCTGCCCCTATCCGTGGAAACTACAAAATCCTGCATTTTCTCTGTCATGAAATTTTTCACTGTGTATTAAAATTACTCATGGGGCGCCTGGGTGGCTCAGTCGGTTGAGCGTCCGACTTCGGCTCAGGTCACGATCTCACGCTATGTGAGTTCGAGCCCCGCCTCGGGCTCTGTGCTGACTGCTCAGAGCCTGGAGCCTGTTTCAGATTCTGTGTCTCCCTCTCTCTCTGACCCTCCCCCATTCATGCCCTGTCTCTCTCTGTCTCAAAAATAAATAAACGTTAAAAAAAAAAATTTAAAAAAATAAAATAAAATTACTCATAAACTCAAAGCAGGCAAGAAACTATGTTTACCTTCTTTACAGAGTTGCTGCCCGGCAACCATAGCACTTAATAGATAACATATTTTTAAATAAATTACTTAATAAGTAAAAGATATTCCACAACTAAAGAATAGTTAAATAACCAAGGTTAGACCAATGTAATGGACTAGTATACCCATTAATATGGTAACTTTAAAAGGATGCATGATCAAAATATACATAATATATGTCAAAGTTGTAAAAAGAATATAATCTGAAACAATATAAAATAGTTGTCAAGTTTATGGTGTTTTCCATTTTTCTCTAAACCTTATTTTAAATTAATGCTTTGAAATGCCGTTTCAATATTTTTAATGTAGGCAAGTAATGACAAAAGAGATAATATCATACATTATGAATTCCTAGATAGTTAAAAATGTTTCTAAATATAAAAATAATAAAATTAACTAAACTAAGATTTTTCTCTCAAATCTTTATAGTTTTTGTCAGATCTCAATTATAAAAGCAGTTTTGAAGTAGCCATTATGAGAGTTCTTCTCACAATCATAGTTAGCCTTTAAAAAAATTTAATATAAACACTGTTCTAACCACTATGATATGTATGTTTCAATACTCTTCTAGTCCAAACTCTCCTGAAATTTCTAGGAAATAAGCAATAAATAAAGAATTTTAAATTCTTTAAAAATGATAATGTAAATAAGTATCATTCTATAATACTGAAATTTTTGAATACTAAGTATTATTTTAAAACACTTTCCTCTATAGTGACTTCTTTTTTTAAATTTTTTTTTTACATTTATTTATTTTTTTGAGAGATGTAGAGAGACAGCATGGGCAGGGGAGGGGCAGAGAGAGAGGGAGACACAGAATCAGAAGCAGGCTCCAGACTCCAAGCTGTCAGCACAGAGCCCGAAGCGGGGCTCAAACCCACAACCCATGAGATCATGACCTGAGCTGAAGTCGGACGCTTAACCGGCTAAGCCACCCAGACACCCCTCCTTTATAGTGACTTCTTAGTCATCTAGCACTTGTCTCTTTCAGACAAGCACTAAGTTTTGGATTAAGAGGAGCTCACCACAAGAGTGGGAACGCCAGGCATGTACTTGTAATGTTGTGTGCAGTAAGTCCATAAAAACAGGGTGAAAGGCAATACCCAAAATTAGAGTGATGGGCAAAGGTGAGGAGTGTAGCAAACACAGTTTAAACATAGAGCCAAGTTGGCTGAATGGTTTGGAAAAAGAGCCAAACTGGAAACCAACTCCAAAGCTGATCTCTCAAGTCAGAATGAGAACCAAGTCAGGCATGAAGAAGGTATAACTTCAAGACTTGCATACAACATGGGCAAGCCTGGTTTTCCCTCCTCCTTTTATGAGAATAAATGGTGTTTTCCCCTGTTTACAGACAAGTCCAGTTTGGGCAGTACACATGAGTTACTTATACAGTATGAGTCTACAATCTAGTTGCTGGTCCTCCTACTTCAGAAAGACAATTCAAATCTTATACACTTAATTATAATGTTATATTTATATACATCTTTATTTAAAAGAAAAGATATCAAAACTATTAAAACACTGAGTCTTTCTCTAAAATCATAATCTGAGTCAAAGTTGAATCACATTATAAGATCCATTTCCTCACTCCTAGCATCATCACATCTACCCATTATGCTATTTCCCATCAAAATGATTTAAAGATATTCTTTTTTCCCCTAATGCTAGGTTCCAATGATGCCACATAAATCTCAAGGTAATATTAGAGCTATATTTCTTTTTACAGTGTAAAGACAATTTCTAGTTGATAGCAGATAGAAAAATAATATTAAATGAAGTGGGTTTTTTTAACTTAAAGATATAAGTCCTATATATCACTCTTACATCAGAAAAATATACATATTTTTAAACTACAAGCTAAGTCTTAGCAGCAATATAGTATGGCTCCTTGTATACATGCAAACTCATATAGAGTGGTCACAGCATATGGGTTAACAATGGACATTAAAGTCAAACACACTAATGTTTTAGTCACAATTCTAACAAGCTATGTGATCTCGGGCAAATGACTTAAATTCTAAAGTCATAGCTTCTTCATCCATAAAGTGGGTATGATAACATAACTCTCTCAAGACAGTAGCTGGGAGGATTAAATTTAATTTTGTTTATGTTTATTCATTTTTGAGAGAGAGAGGGGAGAGAGAGAGAGAGAGAGAGAGAGCAGGGGAGGGTCAGAGAGGTAGACACAGAATCCGAAGCAGACTCCAGGAGCTGAGCTGTCAGCACAGAGCCCAATGTGGGGCTCAAATTCATGGACTGTGAGATCATGACCTGAGGTGAAGTCAGATGCCTAACCGACTGAGCTACCCAGGCACCCCTAAATTTAAAAATCACTTAAAGGCTTAGCACAATTCCTAGCACTGGAGTTAGTGCTTACTCAGTGTGTGCTAATAATAGTAGTAATACCCCCTTAGATTTATGTCAGGAAGCTCACAAGATGGAGTTAGGGTTCTCCCCTGAGCTCTTTTATTATGCTGGCATCCATGACATGAAATTTATGTCATATTTGAAAGCATGTCAGGGAGGATGGCATGCCTCCCAGTGTTCTCCAGGAGCAGTGGTGTTGCACCACACACACAGATCTAAAAATCTAAGCAGATTTCAAAGTTGCTTAAATAGCTTTCTTGGCCAAGAGTCATGTAAGTCGCCAACTGGCAATGAAATGATTTTCCACTCAAACTTGGCAGCAGCAGGATTTAAACGGAAAACGGGGGGGGGGGGGGGGGACAAAGGAAGTAATATGCTTCCTTCCTTGGGGTAGTTTTGGACTCTTTGGCAACACAGAGAAAAATTGTAAAAAATTTCATGAGTATTATATTTTTAATGTATCAAAAGTAAATTGAGATGCAATTAATTGCTAGCTACCATCAGAGGCTCCTTTCTACCATTTTTTCATATTCTACAAACCCTTTTTCAAAAGACAGCAGAATTTCTTCATTTGACTGCTCTCAGTCAAGTAGAATGAATCTGGATATATTGAGTCAAATAAGAGACACTTTTACTTCAGTGATCCTGCATAAGTTATTCTCTTCTTTTAAAAGATAAAATAGAACCCAATAGGAAAATAAGTCCATTTGTATTGACATTTCCTTAAGACTAAGAGAAAGATTATAAGGTAAAGGCCAATGGATGTTTAAATCTTCTCTAAGCACAATTCCAGCTCAAAGTATTCTCATAGTATCCTAACCAAATTAAAAAACTTGTAAGGATAAAGGTTCTATATGTTTCTGCAGAAAACACTACTCCTAAGTACAAACGGAATATTTTCTTATTTATGCATACTTAAATACCAAAAAGGATTTAAGGCAAGGCATAAATAAACATATAGTACATTGAGATGGGGCAAAAAAAAAAAAAACATGAATGAGGAAACCAGGAAAAAAATAAAGCAATTGCAAAAACAAATAAATAATAAAGATAAGGATACTAAATGTGGGGCATAAACTTGGTCTAAGCATCCTAGTAGTCAAGTACAAAGAGGTCAGTCATATTATTGGATATCTATAAAATTAACAATAAAAACAATCATTTGCTCAAGAAAAATTACCTTTATCTAACATATTCCTCCTGCTAGAGTTCACAACAAATTTCTTATACTTGTTTGTGAAAAGGAAATTTTTTTTTATGTGGGCTCTAGAGCAGAATGTTCTTGTATTTCAGAGATTTCTATTATGTTTAGGGAGAAGATGTAATGATATCAGCAAAAATAAATAAATGTATCTACCTAAGAGAGAGAAATCACCTAGTAAACATATCCTATAATATCCCCCTGTATAATTTTTAGCAACTGATACTCCTTTATAAAAATCTGTAAGAAAGATTGCTTCATTTTCAATGATGAAATTGATTTACCATAAAATGCTTTAAATCAGAGACTAGTGGTTCTATACTTCATGGAACTATATGTCTGTGGTAGACAGAATAATGGCTCTCCAAAGATGTCTACATCCTAATCCCGGAAACCTATAAATGTTACCTTACATGCAAAAGTGACTTTGCACGTGTGATTAAGTTAAGGACCTTGAGATGGTGAAAATATTCTGGAGTATATGGATTAGCTCAATATAACCACAAGGGTCCTCATAAGAGGGAAATAGGATCAGAGTCAGAGAGAGGCAGGGTGATGACAGATGCAGAGGCTGGAGTGATGCAGAGGAAGAACCACTAGCCAAGGAATGCAGGCAACCTCTAGAAGCTGCAAAAAGCAAGAAAATTGATTCATCCACAGAATTTCAAAAGGAATGTAGCCCTGCTGATATCTTGATTTTAGACTTCTGATCTTCAGAACTATAAGATATTAATTTTATGTTGTTTTAAGCCACCAAATCTATGGCAATTTGTTAGAGCAACATTAGAAAACTAATTCAATAATTTTGAACTAACGTAGCTTTCTTGGTAAGTATATTACTTATCAATTTCATGAATTTCTATGTGTCAAAAGTAAGGAAAATGTATATAACTTTTAGAAATAATGCTCACTTGAAAATACATCTCCTATATTTTAGCTAAAAGACAAAATGAGCCACAGGTTTATTTAGATACTTTAACAATTTTTAAACAGTGCTTCACAGCACACTAGTTCTGTGGTATATTAATTTTTGTATTAAGCACAAAAAGAATTCTAAGGTCAAATAAATTGGCAAAACTGTATTATTTCATAATAGAATAAAGTAATTTTGTAAAAATTACCCCAGGAGTCTAAATTTACTGAGTAAATTTCTGGATTATTCAAAGGATCCACATAAAACCAACTCTGCTATAAAGAGTTGGTGGAAGACAAAGGCACAGTAGTATAAATATACTAATTATAAGGGGTGCCTGGGTGGCTCAGTAGGTTGAGCATCCGACTTCAGCTCAGGTCATGATCTCACAGTTCGTGGGTTTGAGCCCCGCGTCGGGCTCTGTGCTGACAGCTGAGCCTGGAGCCTACTTCGGATTCTGTGTCTCCCTCTCTCTCTGCCCCTCCCCCCCCCCTCATGCTCTGTCTCTCTCTCTGTCGAAAAAAAAAACAAAAATTAAAAAAAATTTTTTTTAAATATACTAATTGTAAGATGAAAGTGTCATTCCAGGCTTAAAAGTCTTGCTTATCAACCCTCATCACAATTTCACACTCCTCAGCTCATGCCCAGCAGCCCCCTCTGTCGTCCTTTCTCGGCAGGCACAAGGTCTATTCGGTAAATAGACTCTTGGATAACATGCCACTGACTTTGATCATGGGAGCAAGCTTAGACTTTTATTTCAGGAATTATATCTGTCTTTCTCTGAATGACTTATTTTGCTTAGTGTAATACCCCCCAGTTCCATCCACGTTGTTGCAAATGGCAAGATTTCATTCTTTTTTATTGCTGAGTAGTATTCTGTTGCGTGTGTGGGAATGAATGAATATATATATATAGATATATATATATATATATCTATATATATATATCTCACATCTTCTTAATCCATTCATCAGTTGATAGACATGGGAGAAATGACTCCAGGACTGCCTACCAAACAAAGTGAAAAAAGTAAGTCATTTATCTCACTTATGTTAACCCACCACCTTACAACTCACTCACCCAACATACTCCAACCTCCCTCATCCAGTTCTCTCCAGCAAAAAAGGGAAAGAAATTTTTCAAGAATATTAGTGGACCACAGTGGCTCCTGGGTGGCTCAGTCAGTTGAGCCTGACTTCGGCTCAAGTCATGAACTCACGTATCGTTGAATTTGAGCCCCATGTCGGGCTCTGTGCTAACAACTCAGAGCCTGGAGCCTGCTTCAGATTCTGTGTCTCCTTCTCTCTTTTTCTCACACACTTGCTCTCTCTCTCTCTCTCTCTCTCTCTCAAAAATAAATAAAGATTAAAAAAAAGAGTATTAATGGATCACAAACCTCAAACACAGACATTGCATAAGCTTCAGCCTACTCCTAAATAACAAGATTTCAACACACTCAAAGTTCCTCAGACACAGAAAAATAACTTCAAAGATTGTCAACAAGAGTCAAACTTGCCCTCTCACAAAAATGCTACATTAAAAATTTTAACAGGTTTACCCACTGAAAAACTAATGACTACCATGAATCCTTAAGAGAAAAGGAAAACTATACCATGTTTTCACACATTATTTATGACCCAGGAACTTTCTTCTCTGTAGCATCTACAAAACATTTGGAAAACAACTTGCTAGTTAAATATGAAATTTCCTACAAATTTGTCAACACCTTGAAGGATTATTATGGTGGGGGGGGGGGAGAAGAATCCACAAAAAAAAATTCTACATGGGCAATCTGAGATCTCATTTTGGCCAAATAACATGGTAAATTAAAGAAGCTTGTTTCTAGATAACAGGGAGGAGTTTGGGGCCTTTACTACTAAACACCTGCAGCCAGGTTAGTTGGAATTAGGATACACTAAGAATGCCCAATTGTCAGGCATGCAATTAAATCAAAAATTATGGTCATGAGGCCAAGATAGGATCAAAATCAAGGAGGTCAACATCTGGCATGAAATCAACAGAGATAACAGAAATACAGGTCACCCAAATTCACCCTAACCTGCCAACTCATACACAGCACAGAAGCTAAAATAACATGATGCAAAATTAGTACCTCAGCAACACCCCAAGTACTAAAAGTTAAACTTTAGGAGAAAATAAAAATATATCAGGCAAAATAAATGATATCTTGAGAAATAACTGTCACTATTTTTGAAAATCATAGAAAATAGCCACATATATTTGACAAACAATGATTCATCAAGCTGGGAAATCCATATAGACTGTAGGCCTAAAATAATTTCCTTGTTTGTGATCCTCTTGTTTTTCCTTAAGAACCAAAAAAAGAAGAAAAAAAAGAACTTTCAAAAGAATCAACCATTAAACCTCTTTCCTTAAAATGTTATCAATTAAACTTTCTTATTCCAAAATATTTTTAAAAGAATAATGACTTATCAAAATTTTATATTCCAAGAACATAATTATAAACACAGTTTGTTTTTTTTTTTAACTTGGAAAGCCTGTAAACACCTACAACTACACACACCAAAATACAAAACCCAAATCAGTAGTACACAGTATAGAGTCTTTTGGAAAAAAACTTCACATCAAATGGCCACCAGGTGTGACTTTATTGTCTTAGGTGAGCTTGTTTTTCTTTTGTGCATCAATGATGTGATTAATTTTGAAACCAAATGATGTATATCAAGCTTACATTACTTATATTTTCACAAAGCAAACTTTAAATATTATCACAATAATCAATCATTAAAACTCATTCATTCATCCAACAGATATTTAATGCTTTCTCTAAACATTGAGCTAACAATGGTGAGTACTAATCTATGTGTCTGTCTTATAATTTCATGCATTTAATTCCTCTCCTCACAAACATAAAATTACTTGTGACCAAAAAAATAAATAAATATTTTATAGTTATGTATCCTTAGCTCTTTATGGAAATCCATATAGGGAAGATAATTCTTCTAAATATTTTAGTGGGACAATCTTTGAAACTGTGTATTCTGAGAGGTTTACTATATTTTTATACAGTTTTGGATGGCATGTTTTTTAAAATATTAAATTAATTTACCTTTTTCCTCAGGTTTATAGATAGCACAGAATTTGGTCATTTATTTTGTGACTAAATAAAATAAATAATTTCAAAGAGAAAAAAACATTTTAATGCATGCTTTCTTAGTAAGATGCTCTATTTTTAAAAGGTAGGCATTTGTTTTTTAAAAATCAAACTAAATCTGCAGAGGTTTTGTGCCTATTTTCACTTAGTGTTAAAGTCTGATAGCATTTCCACTTGATAAAGTATTTTAGCAGAAACACTTACCATAAAAGCAGCCGTGAAAACTGAAATGATATACTGCAACCTGAAATACTTTAAAAGAAAATTGCCTAAACAAAAGATTTTCCAGTAGCTAGACAAGCAGCTATATTTGTAAAAATAAAATTGTTCCCTGAAGTAATAGGAATGAGACCTAATTTATTACATTTGCAAATTACTTTTCCAAAAGTGTTGTGGCCTTGACCCTAAAATGATGGTTAGACTCAATATTTCTTTGAACATATCATAACTGTTGATTTAATAGAATCATGTTTTTTACAACCAGTTATCTCTTTAATGTAATGTCTTATATTATGTAAGTAATTTCAGGACCCAAAGAAGGAGCAATGTCATTGTTTATAAGAGCAGTTAAAAATAATATTATGTAATTTAAGCATCATTTTCAGGCAAATCTATTACCAACCAACAAGGTTATTCTTCACTATGTAACAGACATTATATTATATGTGAAAATATTATCTCTACTCCTGTGAATCCTAAATACTGAGGAGGTAAAACTAGCAAGTTTTGTCTGCAGATTTTTTAGTATGTCAGTTTGGAGGAGGTTTCATTTTTTATATTTTGCATAAGTAAAACCCTCTTACTTTTGAAATTACTCACTACAAAGAACTAGGTGTATTAATAGAAATTTCTTTAAAAATAAAATTATTGGGGGGGGGCACCTGGGTGGCGCAGCCAGTTAAGCATCCAACTTTGGCTTGCGTCATAATCTCACAGTTAATGGGTTCAAGCCCCGTGTCAGGATCTGTGCTGACAGCTCAGAGCCTGGAGCCGGCTTCAGAACCTGTGTCTCCCTCTCTCTCTGCCCCTCCCTGCTTGCTCTCTGTTTCTCAAAAATAAATAAAAATGTTAAAAAAATTAAAACTTAAAAATAAAGTTATTTGCGCATAGAAGTGTCTGGAGAAATGGGATCAGACATTCAGTTCATTCAGTTTAATAATCTGCAAACAATATAACATACTATGGGGAAAGGACATATTTTTCTCAACATTATTATTCACATCATACATCACACACATGATGAAATTGCGACTGAGAGATGTTAAGTAGCCCAAAATCATGAAGCTTATGAATGGCAACACTGGGCTTCAACCACCATAGATAGCTAAGATCACCACTTAGCCTTTTCCAACAGATTGGGACCACCTAAATTTCCTGTTCACCCCACAGTGAAACTTCACTTTCAATGGTATTCTGAAAATAAATAAAAACACAGAATTCATTCTATAAACCAGCTAAGCTCAGCCTTGCAAAATCACTACAGGAAATATTTGTGTATTCTCAGGCTAGAAAAACATTCTATAAGTCATTTAATTTTGATTTTAATAAACTATTTTATGCCTAAGTTTTCTTTCAGGAAAACATCCTAATTCAGGTGCATAGCAAAGGCAAGTTAGAAGAACTAATCATGTATCCTCCAAAAATCTTCTAGGGATAGAATCTCTAGTTCCATTTTTAGGTCTCCCCTCAAACACATAAACCTCTCATATCTAACCTTGATTTTCATACCTAGCCATGATTCTCATACCTACTGAATGATGCCCTTCTCAACTCAAACCTCTTGGCCATATAGGATGGTCATAGAGGCAAGCCAAAAGACACCACAGTAACTAACCCCCTTTAGTAATATTCTTCACTGATTTTTTTTAATTAAAAAGAAAAAGAAAGGCATTGTATACACAAAAAATAATTTTCTTTTCCTTTTTATTCAATTTGTTATGCTTACTCCAAGCATAAATTAAGCATTCCCATTATAAAATATTTAGGGCTTCATTTAAAATTCTTTTTTGTGATTCTAGTAATTCATATTCAGGCAGTTTCAAGTCCCTAAAAGCAGCATAAACTCATTTTGAAACCAATTTTCTTATTTTGCAAAAAATCAGAGAAGGTTCAAACTGCTCATGTAATGAGATTTTTATAATTAATAAAGGCTTTTTGAATCAATAAAATCTACTTGTGTTTTCCTAGTAATCTTAAGTCTTTTAATACAATACTTAGTTAAATTTCTAAAGAATTTGATGTAAATGTTAGTGTTAATCAACCTACTCTGGCCTCCTTTTTACCGGTTTAGATTCTCCTATTTCTTCAAAACCAAGCCCTTTCATCAAAACTTCCCAAAGGCCTCTGCTAGATGGGATAGGTGTACTTCCAACCTGCCACCACAACGTCCTAGGAAAAGCTCTGTGTTATCATACTATACTGTACTAATACCTTTACATGTTTATCCCCACTTCCAGAATGTAAACCTCTGAAAGGAAGGAACTTTATCTTATTTGCCTTTTAACTGCATTTAATAAATGTATTTGGAAGAAAAGAAGTTATTAAAATCAAATATAGCTCTTTCCTTTTTTCCTTTCATCTTCTTTCTTTTCTGAACATTTCAGACAATTATTATATGGGGCAAAACAAGACAGGCATCTAGGTACAAAATCAAGTGGGGTGAGGAAAGTGTCCAGGTAGAAGGGCTGCTCAGAAGGTTCCTGAGGACTACTCATTACCTGAGTGGGGTAAGTGGGTAACCAGGGACAGGAGGTCAGAAGCCAACTGTGGTGACACAGGAGTCCCTGCAGAAGGTTCAATTCAAGGTAGGATATCAGAGTCAAAGCAGGGTTAGGAAGGAGTCCATGGGTTGTGGAAGCCCAGTATGAAAAGTCAGAACCCAAAGAGAATAAAGGAAGCATCCACCAAACTCAGATTATCAGAGCCCTGGTAGGGTAAGGAGGGTGTCCTGGCATGGAGTATCAGAGCTCTGGCAAAGTGAGGAGGGCATTCCTGTAGAGAGGCTGAGCCCAAGTCCTATGATGAGGGAATCTCTGCAGCACAATGTGTAGCACAATGCAGAGATCAGAGATCAAAGCAGCAAAGCCAGTGAGCAGGGCAAGAGGGGTGGTAATAAGGCACGGGAGTTCTGAGCCTGAGCAGGGAGAGGTGAGGCTACCAAGTAAGGAGCTGGATGTGAGGTGCTGCTTAAGCATGGAGGTTGAGAGGTGCTGGCCAGGTCCCTTGAGTACTGGATGCTAAGACCTGGCCTGCATTGTTGGAACATGGATGTGGTGAGCAAGGCATCCACATAGGAAGCAGTGATGTTGGTTATGTCCAAAAGAATTGAACAAACAAATAAAGTGAACAAAGTTGTAATAATTATAATGGGAGCCAAGTTTCTCATTGTTGATGAAAAGTAACAAATACAGAAGATGCCAAAACTTAAATGAAACCTGAGGAATTTTGTTTTGGAATCAAAATTTATCTGGGAGACTAAATGGGCAAGTATAGCTTAAAATTGTTCTAAATTTTAAAATAATCCGAGGAACTGATTATTAGCATACTTTAAATATTAATTATAGTATATTTTAAATAATATAAAATTTAAATATTACATGGCATATTAATCTTAGTATATTTATTTACTTTTATTTTTTTATATTTATTTATTTTTGAAAGAGAGACAAAGCACAAGCGGGGAAGGGGCAGAGAGAGAGGGAGACAGAATTGAAACAGGTTCCAGGCTCCAACTGTCAGCACAGACCCCTACATGGAGTCCGAACCCATGAACCATAAGATCATGACCTGAGCCTAAGTTGGAAGCTTAGCCAACTGGAACCACCCAGATGCCCCAGTTTTCGTATATTTAAAGCTTTGATATAAAGATTCAAAAATAGTGGGGAGGGATGATAATTCACTAAAGGTGGTAGGTCCTGACCTGAGGAGATCTAGGGTGGCTTTACCTTCTTCCACCTCCCCCTCCTCTCTGGCCCCACACCCTGTAGTACTGGGCACGTATATCAAGCCGTATATCAAGCCTTTGCCTGAGTGCTAAGTGTTACAGCACTCTCCTCAATGAGCAGACCATCATCTGAGGAGGTAATGGCAGGATGGCTTAAGCCCATCCATCCACTATGGTGTCCAGGTCCCCCACAGAATGCACACATACCCCTGCCACACCAAACCACAGGAATACAGGCTGACTCCTACAGCCTCTTGTCTGTGTTCATTGTCTCTCCCTAGTTCTCTTGCTCAAATAGACATAGTAAATCAGCCTCAGCTGCAAATCAATTGTTCTTGCAGTAATTCCCATGCTCTATAAGCAATTCACTTGGAAGCCAAATATCTCATTCCCTCTCTCTCTCTCTCTCCCCACCCCCAGATATATGTATATATATGTACTCCCTCCCTAGAGTTCTTTTACAAACCCTGGAGGGAGGGGTGGCATAGAGTCAAAAGGAGGGTGTTTTATACGGTTGCAAATTGCAGGTCTGGTTTGAGCCCTGGAGGGACTGTCACACTTCTGCTCCCTTTAGAATATGAGATACTGAATGTCAGGTATGTTGTTGGTTTTGCGCCCTAGTCCAGAGCAACAGGAAAAGTCCCACATTCAAGAACCTAACACATACGTTAATGTAAAGAAAAATGTCAGGAAATATACACGCAAATCTGGTGACCATGGTTAAAATTCAGTAGGGGACTGGCATGAAAAAATAGAAAAAAGAGAACGTACATAGGTACTATCTAAATCTTTTCCAAGACTATATTCATGTAACACTAGTGTAATTTGAAATAAATCAAAAGCAATGAAAAGTTTAAAAAGTAATCATTGTCAAAAAGAACATAATAGTGAATATAAATCATAGAATAGGCTTTGTCACCATAAAAATCAATAAAGAAAATTAAAATATGAACAGACCTGCCCATATAAGTAAATTACACACACACGCGCGCACACACACACACACACACACACACACATATATATATCATATAAATACATTTTTTAAACATTAAAACCCTAATGGGAAAATGAGTTAGAAACATGATTCAACTATTCATAAAAGATGAAAGACATGTCTAACTAAATTTGAGAATTAATCAGTATCTACTGGTTGTCTTAGGATATTGGATTATTGGTGAGATTTCTCCCCTCCTTTTTTTTTTTTTATAAAACTTCTACAATGAACATCTATCTTTTATTTAATTTTAATGTTTATTTATTTTTGACAGAGAGAGAGAGACAGAGCCTGAGCAGGGGAGGGGCAGAGAGAGAGACACAGAATCTGAAGCAGGCTCCAGGCTCTGAGCTGTCAGCACAGAGCCCAACGCGGGGCTCGAACCCACAGACCTCGAGATCATGACCTGAGCCAAAGTCGGACGCTCAACCGACTGAGCCACCCAGGCGCCCCAAACACCTATCTTTTAAAAATCAGGAGGAAAACAACTGCCGAGCCCTACCTTCCCATCCCCCCCAAAATTAGCATACTAAAACTCCATTTTGGTGAGAAGGAAAATTTCTCTCCTTCAATAATTGTGACATTTGATATAACCGTTTCTTTTTTTTTTTTTATTTAAAAACTATATCTGCTTTTTCTGCCTTCACTTAATTTTTATATGAGGGAATGGACTACTAAAACCAAAGATATCATATATTACAAAATTAAAATGTCAATCTATTTATAGAATAAGTATAATGAAATCTCAATACATTCATTGCAGTCATGAAACATGAATAACCTTACATAGTATATTTCCCTAAGAATAAGTGAACTATAATTTTTTAAGAACTTTTATAATGCATTTTATTTCAGAAAGAAAAATGCACTAAGCTTGTAGAGCTAATCTTGTGTGTAAAATTAACCTGAGACTCAATTAACAAAATGAGTATGGTCTATATCCATGTTTCCATGGTAAAGAATTTTCTTCAAGAAGCTAACCCATAACAAAATCAAACACCAAGACACTTGTATCATTCAGACTAGCTCCCTGCTCTGAACAAGGAAAGCTGGAAATGGAAGAAAGAAGCAATGATCAAACAGAAGACACGGAAGCACTCCTATGAATACAAATGGAGAAGCCTGACTTACACCAAAAAGCATTCTCTGACAATTCAAAGACATGAGATCTGCCAGTGGATTCCGTCTTTCTATCCATGCAGCTGATAAAACCCTATCAACTGAAAAAGAAACCATAAATTATATATTACCTGAAGCAAAGATAAAATCAAGGAAGTAATATAGTTTTATGAGATCATTTTAATAGTTTAAATGAATCTTGGGTTATTCCTACTAATTAAATCAAAAAGAGCCAAAGGTTTGTTTTGGGGGTAGGGCATTAACCTAACATGATATTTTGACATATTCCTTTTTAAAAGAGTGGGAAATGTTACCATTTTTTTTCCACATTTAAAAGTATTTCTTTCATTGTTCTAGTGTGGACTCAACTTTACTAAAACTGAAGAAGATAAACAGGACAGTATTAAGCAAAATCCTCTTGGCAAACTAGTAAATATCTCATCCAATTCTATTTAGAGCTTGTTAAAGAGAAGTTAGAATTTTAGCAAGTTGAAAATTTGTCACATAAAAAAAAATAGCAGGCAGTCCTTCCCAGTGCTGGACACTTAGTGAACAAGCAAAGTGCCCCTGATCACAGTGGGAAGGCTCACAGACATGACACATTCAGTGCCAAAGCAAGGGCTCTAATTAGTGAAGGGTTCCGGTCTGACAGTAAAGGGCTTAACCTTCCTCAGGAAATAATGAGCCGGACAATGTTTGAAGCCTCCATGCAAGTTTTAGAGAAAAATGGGGGTTGCTGAGAACTGCCTTAAATGCCCTAAATGGACAGACACAGATGACCGAACAATGAACTGTACACTTGGCAAAAAAGGAGAAAATACTTGATATATGCTAGCGTCCTCCAGAGCAGCATTTCTCTTTTGTCCCTGAATTAAGAGAAAAAACAATTTGATAGGGCATATTATTTGGTTGAATTACTTTAAAGAAAATAGAAGACTTGGTGGAGAAGATAAATTCTCTGAAAACTATTCCTAGATACCAACTTTTATGATAAGGCAACATCTGGAAACTTCTCTGAAGATCAGAGACTAGTCTCATTTTAAAGGCTAAAAGTTCATTAGCAAACATAAACATTCAGTGGTTAGAATTACCAAGTATGATGTCCAAGCCAAGGATCCAAACCCTAAGTAAATGAGAACATATTCCTCTTCTCTTCTAATCTAAAAAATTACTACTGTTCTCAAAAGTTGCTTGAATACATGACTTTTTACTCTTAACTGCACAAACTCTAAGGAGTAAAAGAATAAATGTACCCTGACTTTTATTTAATAAAATTGAATCTGGGGAAAAAAATACTCATTTTTGATTGTTCATCAAAACAACATGCATTCTTTAATAAACTTAATCATTGGTTTCCCCTACTTTACCTACTGAACTTGTTAAACCTAAAATACCCAAGCCTTCCAGGATATTTACAAACTGAGATATATACATACATATATACATTATATATACATATTCTATATATAAAAATAGGAATGTTTTACACATTCTAGTAATGCAGAGTTGTGTTCCACTATTTGTTTAGAAGGTATAAAAACTCTTGACTGAGTAATAAAATATTAATTGCATTTGCTAAAAGATGCATTTAAAGAATTACAAATCCTAAGTAAATAAAATACATAAACCACCCAAAATAGTATTAAAATCAAGAAATGGAGTTAGAAATTTTAAATAAAGAGCACTGAAAAAAATAAGTATCTAGTATAGGCATTGTATTAGTTTCTAAATGATGAAAAATTCTGTATTCTAAAATACATCTGAACCCAATGATTTCAGCTTTATCGAATTGAGGCATTGAGAATTATACATTCATTTTCCCAATTAGGAAATTAGGACACTATGAAGTGGGGTTTTTGTTGTTTTTAGTAGAAATATTTCATTTTTTTTTCAACATTTTTTATTTATTTTGGGGACAGAGAGAGACAGAGCATGAACGGGGGAGGGGCAGACAGAGAGGGAGACACAGAACCGGAAACAGGCTCCAGGCTCCGAGCCATCAGCCCAGAGCCTGACGCGGGGCTCGAACTCACGGACCGTGAGATCGTGACCTGGCTAAAGTCAGAGGCTTAACCGACTGCACCACCCAGGCGCCCCAGTAGAAATATTTCAAATAGCATACATACATAGACTCCAGAGAGAGAAGGAGAAAAATTTAAGACTTGCATAGAGTTATCTATGTTTGTTTCTTTTTCCTTCTCTTTTTTGCACAAGCAACAATTTTCTCTTAGGGCAGAATAGTAAAGGCTCTGCTGTACCATGACTCCGGGGGGGGGTGGGGGGGAGAAGGCACTTTATCTGCCTCATCTCTTATCAGGTGAAGGGAGAATTATATCCTGGTGAATATTTAAAAAGCACCTTTCCAGCAGGCCTCAGTGTTCAAAGATCTCATGAAACGGAGGTTCAGGTTAACTAGAATGCTGGGCAAATGACTTGGTATTTTAAAAGACAAACTAATAGATGCAAGCTACATTATTTGGAAGAAGGCTATTGAATTTGAAAACCAATTGCATATAGGGACTAAATATAAACACTGAAGAGAATCACAGGTTTCAATTGCTCAGGCTTATAAATTTGGCTGTTTTAAGTTTATACCTGATTTTTTATTTGCCAACATAGTGTTCAAAATCAAAGCTTATATCTGGAAAAATAAAATGCACCTTTTTGTGACCAAAGAAGGTAAGAGCACTTATCACCTTCCAGTAGACTACACTATTTACTTACTAACTCTCTCTAGAAAAATTTAAATAATTAAATTAATATCATTATATTATTATCATTCTTCTCTCCTGCTGAAATGTAGGCTCTAGTATGGCAGAGATTTTCATAGTTGTTCACAAACATGTAGAACAGTGCCTGGCACATTCCACAAAAATTGTGAAATGTATAACTAAAATATAAAAGTAAAAATTAAAAGGAAAATAATTCCACTGAAAACACTTTACAGTACAACAGAATTAGATATTACTTTTTAAAATAATCTCCAAGAGTTATTTTGTTCTCTTTAAAGAAAGGGTGTCATACAACCAGACCCTCTGGCATCACCCTCAGCTGGAGAAAGCCCTTTCCGTGGTGACCAAGTCTTACTGCCTGGGTCTCACCACCCTATAGACCTTGGCCCTAGTTCACCACTCTTGAGGTAGTAAATCCCATACAGGGCTCTGGTACTTTGCATCTGAACTGATTCTACTATAAAATGTATACTGCTACTTATTTAAGGAAATATACATGGATTAAATGTTTAGCTCCTTAAAGTCCTGGAAACAGATCTGAATAAGGCTTAGAGCCAAAAAATTAGACACGGTTTGAGACTGTAAGAATTTCTATGTTCTTGGGGCACCTGGGTGGCTCAGTCAGTTAAGTGCCAACTTCAGCTCAGGTCATGATCTTGCAGTTTGTGGATTTGAGCCCCACATTGGGCTGTGTGCTGACAGCTCAGAGCCTGGAGCCTGCTTTGGATGCTGTGTCTCCCTCTCTCTCTCTGCCCATCCCCCACTCATGCTCTGTCTCTCTCTGAATAAACGTTAAAAGAATTTTTTTTTAATAAAACAGAATTTTTAAAGAAGAATTCCTATATTCTCTCTGCTTACCCAAGCATTGGATTTTGAAGTAACCAATGTAAAGCACAACTGCAATTTTTGGTTTAATCATAATTTGGTCATTAAATATCATTTGAAATATGATCTATAGCCTATTGAAATATAAGGATAATTCAAAATGTTTGGTAAGCTATAAATAAAAAATGAGGACATTAAACATCTTATAAAAGATTATGATAAATTTTGTGAGGGGTAAAATTGAACCTCTTCTCACTAATTACAATACCTCTCCATCTCAACATATACTGACTTCAATCCTCTCCATCACCCCCATTTTCACCACACAAGAAAGTATTGTCTTAAAGACATCAATGACATCCTTCTTGACAGATCCTCTTTGTAATTATTCTTCGGCCAGCATTTCATGATTTTTACTCTCTAAGTTTAGGTGGCACTCCACAACCCCAGATATTTCCCTGCTGTTATAAACAGATCTTCTGAGATATTTCACACCCCTTCTCAGTGAAGTCATCCCATGAAACCAAATTTTCTTTTTTTTTTTTTTTTTCTTTTATTTCCATTGACAGCTCACACATTCTTGCACTATTACCTACTAGAGAGTATTCTTGGAACAGGTACCATATGACACTGGGTGACTGTTTGCTAGAATGAATGATTCCTATTCTGGCCTGTCATCAAGCCTATTGTATTTATCACATGAGATTATGAGATATTGATTAAAAATATGCCAATAGAAAAAGATAAGAAATATAAAATGCAAACCACCAAAGAATATGGAAACTTACAGAAAGAGTAACACAAAGCAAGAAATAACACAGCATAACCCCAGATAAAGAAATAGGCTTCCCACACCCTCAAGTCCCCCTAAAAACAAATAGTGCAAGTAGGGGTTCCACAGAGGGTGAGTAGTTCAGTCTTGCCATCCTCATTACTACCTCACATGAGTCTTCACTGTGCTTATTTGCTATATAAGCTAGTGACTGATGTTAAAAGCTCTAGCCCATTCCTGACTGTTCACTGTGAAACTAGAAGAAATGAAGATATAACATTCCACAGGAGGCCCTCGGTTTAAATCTGTCCTAGATCCATTTCTGCAGGCCTCCAATACCATTTACCTATGGAACAACTTGAACTCTTTCATTGTTTCAAAAGTAACAGGTTCAAATATACCCTCCTGTTCAGAACAAAGTTTTTTTCCTTTTTTAAAAGTTTTAAAAAGATGTTATCCTGCAATATAAATAACTCATCTTAATGATTCTTATTTTTATTGGCTAATCTGTCCCCTTCTATCCCTACAGCCACCGTATGAGGCTAAGTTCATAGACAACTTGAAGTAAACATGTCTGTTATGGGCTGAACTGTATTTCCTCCCACTTACAAAGTTGAAATCAAGGTGTTGCCTGGGCTTCATTCTCATATGAGCTCAGGTCTACTTCCAGAATTGAGCCCGACACAGGGCTCAAACTCACCAACCATGAGATCTTGACCTGAGCCGAAATCAAGAGTCAGACGCTTAACCGACTGAGCCACTTAGGTATCCCAATTTGTTAGTTTTCTACCGCTGTAAAACAAATAAACTGAAACTTAGAGGCTTTAAACAACTTTCATTTATTATCCTACACCTCTGTCAGTCAGAAGTCTGTGCACAGCTTGACTGGGCCTCTATTCAGGATCTTACAAAGTTAAAATCAAGGTGTTGCCTGGGCTTCATTCTCAACTGAGCTCAGATCTACTTTCAGAATTCAGTTTCTTGTGGTTGTAGGACTGAAGTCCTGGTTTTCTTGCTGACTATCAACTGGAGATCAGTCTCAGTAACTAGAGGCCAGTCTCAGGTCCTTGCACCACAGCCCTTTCCTTCTCAAAATCACCAATGGAGAACCTCTCTCACATTGAATCCCTCAGACATTTCAAATCTGTCTCACTTGTCTCTGATCTCTAAACACATGTTTAAAGGACTCGTGTGATTAGATCTCACTCACCCAGACAATTTCCCTATTTTAAGACGTATTAACTACTTGGCATCTTAATTACATCTGCAGAATGCCTTCATAGCAGTGTTTGAACAATTGGGTGGAGGTATGTATGTACACCAGGGGCCAGAAATCTTAGGGACCATCTTAGAGTTCTGCCTACCACACTAATATATTTGGTTTTGCTTTTAAAGGAGATGGGATAAAAGTAGGCTGTAGGTGGGGTGCCTGGGTGGCTCAGTTAAGTGTCTGACTCTTGATTTTGGCTCAGGTCATTATCTTGCAATTCATGGAATAGAGCCCCATGCAGGGATCTGCACTGACAGTGCACAGCCTGCTTGAGATTCTCTCTCTCTCTCTCTCTCTCTCTCTCTCTCTCTCCCTCTCCCTCTCCCTCCCTCTCCCTCTCCCTCTCCCTCTCCCTCTCCCTCTCCCTCTCAAAAATATTATTTAATGTTCAAATTATCATTAGGAAAAAAGGCTGTACTGAATGGAGATGGCTTTTGCTTTCTTAATAAAGTCATTTGTTTTGTGGAAATACCACAAAAAAAGAAACCTATTGCAAAAGAGAAATAGTCTAAAACGTAAAGTAGCATGAAAAACACAAATAGAAAAGTAGAACAAAGAAGAAAGGTCTTTTGGTCTTTAGGTTGTTTTGGTTCTTATTTTGGGTTTTGGTTTTTGTTTTATTCTGGTTTTTAGCAAGTCAAGTGGCCAATCTGGAAGCCTTAATCGAAATGTTTTTTAAGAGGGAAAGAAAGTTTATCTTTCAGAAAAAGAGAACTCAATTATAACTAAATTTAGAGCATAGGTCAAGTTCTCTCTATGTTTTCTTAGAAAATAAAGAAGGAAAGCCAAAGAAATCTTCCCTAAAATTCCAAATTAAATATTAGTTTATGGAAGTTCTAATTATTTTGGATATTTTCTGGTTAAAAACATATCTTGTTAAATCTCTCAGCTATACAATATATTTTTAAAGAGAGAGAATGAGCAGAATAAACCATCTCCCGTCTCTTAAGAAAGAAAGCTATTCTTAAATTTCTGCCTAGATTAGTAATATAAAAGTGAAGCATTGCCCTCTAGAGGAACAAGAGCTTTCTAGAGCAGGCAACTATTTCATGATAATGTAACGTTACTATAGACATACTGCCAAGCTAATTTCAGGTTTATGTTCTTAAGAACATAGAAAAGAAACAGAAAATAGCTTTGGCATAAGATGCACCAAATTTTTTTTTCACAAATTTATGATTTCTTAAGAATTTGGTAAACTCTTTCATTTCTGGTACGTTAATTTATAAACCTTCAACTAATGTATTTGTACTCCAATTATGCAATAAAGGTTTGTCTTAGAAAATAAAAAGGTTTTGGTTTTTCTAAAATTTGTCAATTTAAATCCACCAACTTTTCCCTCACTTACTATAGCAAGAGAATATACAATACATATGATCTTAAATTAAATTACAAAGAAAAGTGGGTAGAGGCACCAGGGTGGTTCAGTCTGTTGAGCGTCCGACTTTGGCTCAGGTCATGATCTCCCCAACTGTGAGTTCAAGCCCTGCGTCAGGCTCTGTGATGACAGCTCAGAGCCTGGAGCCTGCTTTGGATTCTGTGTCTCCCTCTCTCTCCACCCCTCCCCCGCTCATGCGCTCGCTCTCTCTCTCTCTCTCTCTCTCTGTCAAAAGTGAATATTTTTTAAAAATTAAAAAAAAAATAAAAGTGGGTAACAAAACTGACTCATATAATTTTGCTACCATTTTCAAATATAATATTTAGATAGTTCAAAAGCAAGTGAGAAATAGAAGAAAATTTAAAACTTCAAAGGCTAGATTTGGCAATCCATGTCAAGAACTTCCCCATTATCAAAAGAGTTTTAAGCACACTCACATTATCCTAGGGGTGAAAATCAGAAACAGAAGCAAGTTGTTTAAACATCTAGATCTCATTCTTAAATATAATTAATCAAATTATTTGTTTTCAAATTATTTTCCCCAGAATCACAACTAGGAAGAAGATAAAGCACTGCCTCATTCATGCTTCCACCAAAGCAGCATTTCTCATCTTCCTGTTAGGGTTCCATATAAACCTAAGTGGAAGGAAGGAAGGAAGGAAGGAAGGAAGGAAGGAAGGAAGGAGGGAAGGAAAGGAAGGGAAGGAAGAAAGGAAGGAAGGAAAGGAAGGGAAGGGAAGGAAGAAAGGAAAAGAAGGAAAGGAAGGAAGGAAAGGAAGGGAAGGAAGGAAGGAAGGAAGGACGGAAGGAAGGAAGGAAGGAAGGAAGGAAGGAAGGAAGGAAGGGAGGGAGGAATTAAAATAGCTTGAAATCTGCTGTATTGTTAAATTCCCTTTTTAAATTGTATAACTCTATTTCCTTTGTTTTTCCTCTCTCCAAGAGTGGCAGCAGCAAGGGCCTGGTTGCTTAAGGCTAGTTCCTAAAATGAGAGATCATAAGGAATGCAAACTCAAACCTGAAGCAAAGGGATGAAAACAGAATAGGATATTATACGTTCTTAGCATAGATTCTACACTTTAGAAGACTCCTGCAAAACATACATACTAGTAGAGCATTTTGCAATGGGGGTCTAAACATACTATGACACAGAAAATTTCTTTGCATGATGTAGCATTTTTCATCATCAGCACATACCTGACAGCCATCTCACACTGACTGTCATAACTAGAGATATAACTCTTGCTTCCTATTTTACTCCAAATCACCATAGTATATATAAATGTTTCACAAAATAGAAAAATGAGAGGTTTTAATGAACTATTAAGGAAAATTGCCAATAGAAGTTTCTAGTTGGCCTCTTGTTTTTCCACAAGCAGAGGATTAAACTATTCTTTAGGATAGGATCTGGAAACTACAATCTTCTTTGCATCTTGAGATTCAACCATATTATAAAATTCTCAGTCACTTGTTTTGAATGCAAAGATTCTTTGACCTGTGCATGAGAAACTTTATGACACAAACTACCTGTGTTCATTTAGTCATAGAATCCAAATTGACCAGGTTTACCACACAATCCTGGCTTGTTTTCATCCCCTTTTCAAAAGGCAGTTACCACATGTGGTGGCACCACCACAGAAGAAATGAAATTCTTCTTGAATAAGTCTCAGAACAGCTCTTCCACTTTCTTTGGACACTCACCAAGGTTGCTTACTACCCTGAACTTGAAATCAGCAAGCACTTCAGAAGCACTTACCCATCCACTTGAGCCAAATTCCATCATTGCTCTACGTCCAAACTCATCTATCCTCTCCTCCAAACCTACCTGGTAGACTCTAAATACTTTCTTCCCCTCAACTCAGTCACTTCATCTTTGCCTACTGCCAAACAACATGTAATCATATAATAGGGTTTAAAAACAACTTTCTCACTTAAAATGTCTGATATAACTAAGCAGAAATACATTTAGAAGAGATACAGAATTATACAACAATAAGATGCTACACAGAAATTTCTATAAAAAACATTTCAGAGTAGAAATTGTTTAAAATTAGTCAATAATTAGTGCTCACAATCAAGTTCACAATCCAAATCCTATCCATGATTTTCTTTCACACAAACTTGGAAGACTTAATACTGCCATAAGGTTAACTACCTTCAATAAATCATTTTCATGAGGAAATCATACTTTTAAAGGTCCCCATAAATATGATCAAATCCTCTTATGTCTGTCTGACTGCAGACAGGTGAAATGATGTTCCAAAAATACCTGAAGCTTCCTGGAGAGAAACAAGACCTGCTACATCCCCTGTTGAGAAACAAAGGTCCCCAAATTATCTATTATTCTTCTACCATTATAGTAATAACACATCTACTGTGTATTTACTATATGTCACATTCTGTAAAAGCACTTTTTAATGTATTCGCCAATCTTAAGTGTATGATTATTATTGGCATTTTACAGACAAAAAAGAGAAGCACAGACAGGTTAATGATCTGCCTAAATTCACCAGCTAATGAGAGACAAAGCCAGGATTTAAATCCCAGCAATCTGGCTGCAGGCCCCAGCTACACTGAAATGCCTCCAAAAAGTCTAGGGAGGAAAAGTGGTATCTCTGCAGGACACTGCAGAGATTTCCCCCTCATAGCAAGCTGTCCTAAGATTTTACAGTGCCATGCTAGTGTTCTTTAGAATGGCAATAAATACTTTGTTTAAAGAAATGAGAAGAGGGGCGCCTGGGTGGTGCAGTCAGTTAAGCACCCGACTCTTGGTTTTGGCTCAGGTCATGATCTCAAGGTTCTTGAGTTTGAGCCCTGAGTTGAGACTGAGACGGCTTGGGATTCTCTCTCCCTCTTCCTCTCTCTCTCAACATAAATAAATAAGCTTTAAGAAAAGAAAGCCAGGGTGCCTGGGTGGCTCAGTTGGTTGAGCATCCAACTTCCTCTCAGGTCATGATCTCGCAGTCCATGAGTTCGAGCCCCACGTCGGGCTCTGTGCTGACAGCTCAGAGCCTGGAGCTTGCTTCAGATTGTGTGCTCCCTCTCTCTCTGCCCCTCCCCCACTCGTGCTTGCGCTCTCTCTCTCTCTCTCTCTCAAAAGTAAATCAATAAACATTAAAGAAATAATATAAAAAAAAAAAGAAAAGAAAGCAAAAACAAGTCAGACATGTTAAAAAGCTGAAAAATAGGGGCACCTGGGTGGGTCTGCCAGTTAAGTGCTCAACTCTTGATTTCGGCTCAGGTCATAACCTCACAGTCATTAGATAGAGGTCCCATGTGGGGCTTCGTGTGGGGCTTCATGCTGGGTTTGGAGCCTGCTTGAGATTCCTGAGATTCTCTCTCTCTCCCTCTCAGAAAAGAAAAAAAAAAAAAAAAAAAAAAAAAAAAAAAAAAGCCGAAAGGTAGAACAAAGACTTCACAAATATCAAGATAATAATTTTATTATCTAACAATTGCTGTAATACATTTTCTTCTTACATTTTTGGCTGCATACTCTCTGACCACTTCTTAAAATATTAATTATTTGAAATATCATTTTCTATTGACAAAAGGCTAATTTAGTCTTTTTTCCAACACGTCAGCCTTAATGTAAGCCCTTAATGTGAGGCCCTAAAGTTTAAGTTTCATTATTTTACCTGTAAATACACCTCTTTTTGACATACATTTGTACATAGAAACTATGTACGTAACTGCACATAGCTTCTTGCCATGATTTTGATCTGATATTCCCCTCAACTCTTTTTCAAATAATTTTTTTTTGCCTTAAGAACTCAACTCCAAATTTAACTTTTCCATACTAAATAATTTCCATTTCCATTCTATTGGAAAATTTTAAAGCATAATAATATTCTGATCATTGATTTCATATCAGGCCAAATTTTCTAATTCTCCTCTTGAAAGGAAAAGCAAAGATGATGTTTTTTACTTCACCCTTCAGTAAAAGTATTATAGACATTTGAAACAAAAAGGACTACTGAACTATAGCTCTTCATAATTACTGCAGAAAAGAAAGGTACATATCATGTACTGTGCTATATTCCAATAATGGCTACCAGTGAAAATATATAAGGAAATGTGTCTAATTTTAACATTTTCTCTAAGCATCGAGATCCTGATAAGTCTTTCCATTACAATATGGGCCTAAAGAAAAGTTTATCATCTGTGGTTACTACACAGATATAAAGTATTATATGCATGCTTATTTAGAGTTCTTTAGTATGTTATCAATTTAATTTTAGATGTATGTCATTTATTTAATTTTATATCATCTATTTTATTTGCATTCAGTAACTATAGCTATCAATCTTCCCTCCAAATAACTCACCTCCCATTTTGAATTTTTTTTTTTATTTTAGCCTTTAAAATCTGTGTAATGGTATCTTGTGATTTTAAAATGCATTTCTCTAGTAGACATGAAGTCAATGTTGATCATCTTATGTGCTTATTTGATATTTGTAAGTCTTTTCTAGTAAGATGTCTCTATATGTTATGCCCATGTTCTAATTGGATTTTTTCTTTTTCTGTTTTTTTAAATGTTCATTTATTTATTTTGAGAGAGAAGAGAGAGCGCATGAGCGCATGAGTGGGGGAGGGCAGGGAGAGAGGGAGAGAGAGAATCCCAAGCAGGCCCCACACTCAGCACGGAGCCTGATGCAGGTCTTGATCCCATGACCATAAGATCAAAATCAAGACTGGGACAGTTAACTGACTGAGCCACCCAGGTTCCCCTAATTAGATTTTTTCTAATGTGAGTTTTGAGAGCTATTTGTTTAAATAGAAGTCATTTGTTAAATTTGCAATTTGTAATATTTTCTCCCAGTTTGTAATTTGTAATTTAATCCTTTTAACGGGGTCTTTCACAGGGTAGAAGTTTTAAATTTTGGTGGGGTCCAATATATCAAAGTTTCCATTTTGTGCTTTTGGTGTCATCCACACATTTTCAATTGTATGTGAAAAATATACATAAATGTATTTAAGGTAGTAAATATGAAATTTAATTATCATTGAAAATGTCATTTGAAATCCTAATTTTTAAGTTTTAATGAAAGGCTAAAAGAACCTATCTATGCCCAGATGTCTATCAAAGACACACTTCTCATTCTTTTTGATATATACCCACCAACAAGGTATAAAAAACATTGAAAAGTGAGAAAACAACAGTGAAATAAATGCCACTTGATTAAAGCTCAGGTAATACATTATTTTTATGTAACAGTTAAAACTGTGATTTAGTCTATTTACTGTCAAATTTGTAATAATATCTACAATAGTTTTATGTCAGAAGGAAAATGATCTGAAGTCACTGACAGAGAATTACAGCTTCTCTCAATATTATTTTAAAAATATCCTTATCAACAAAGGTGATTAAAGTACAAGTTTTGACTTAGAAACTAAAGGAATACATGAATACTTTAAGGAAATGAAACCATGAGCAAAAATTATATTTAAAACATTACATTTTATATAATTAGACAAGAAATAAAATTCAGATAATGTAATTAAATTTCAGAAAAATGTGAAGGTCAGACACAAGAATGTTGTGTTTTGTGCATAGGATTCCTCATTACCTTTCCATTTCTACAAATGTATTTCACTTTATACTTAATTTTTTAGTTATACTAAACAAAGTAAATGACTGTAGTATTCATTTATTTACATTGCAGTTAATATAATGAATAAATTGTGCCCTATGTGAACCAAATCAGATTCAAATATTTAATCAGCACTTGCCAAAATTATCTAAAATTATTTTTCTCAAAAAAAGTGCAAGTTGGGTAGGGCTGTTTTTCAAAAGTGGAAATTTTATGTTCATTAATTTTCATTACTAATGTAATTTTAAATTGTAATGCTCTAATGCAGCTGGCAACTGGAGCCAAGTTTCACAACTCACATTCACCAGTATGCAAATATTGACATTACAGTGTCTACCTTATTAGACTTGTGAAATTCTGATATTCCTGACTTCCAAGGTATCATGATAGCTTTGTAAAATTTTTCCTGACACTTTTGCCTTTATCATGTAAAAAATAAAATGAGAATTACACTCTGTGGGCAGAGTAACAAAATTACTTCAGTTTCTTGGGAAAGATTACTAATATTTTTCCCAGAAAAGGTTTAAACACAAAATAGACTATTCATGTGATCCATAATAGCATCTACCTTTTTTTATTTACTATAAATTAACATATACAATGTCTGCTCTATGTAATGCCAGTGTTATTTCTAATCAAACATTTCCTCATAAAATTCTGTGATCCTAGTTTTTCTGTAACATTAAGTTCTCAATTCCTTATAATGCATGAATTTATCATTTACAATTTTAGTAAATATTTTTTGTAATTCTTTAAAGTACTAGGAATGAATTGGCTTTAGAAAGCATCAAAATAAAATAGAAAATTATTAAAGTAAATCCTTCTATTACCAAATAAATCACAAGAACAAATTATTCACCAGTAAAGCACTCTAATATCACCATGTCCTTCTTCCTTATTTCTCCTTTCTTCACAGAATGTACACAGGCAGTAAAGCAAAGAGAGTCAACATTTCTATTTCACTAATAATCATCTTTACTCACTCTCAATAGGGTATGAGATTATAACTCTATTTTATAAAGTGGCTGATCACAAAGATCTCAAGAATGTGGCCAAAGCCCCTAATATGTACCCATTTATTCCCCAATAGTATCGCATTCCAGGAACAGCTCTGCATTGCCTATATTCTCTTCAAGTAGAATTGTTATCTTAAAATAACCCTGTTCTGTACATTTAGGGGAAAAAATCAGTAACAGGATGTTATTCAGGATAAAATAAGTTAATAAAACAATTATAACCCAATTAGTTTCAGTCATAACAAAGGATATTTAATAGCAATGAAATACCATGACTAGTTCAAGATATGTCACACTTTTGTTTATCATTTGCTTTGCATGAAACCAGCCTATGTAACTTCATGGTCAAAGTTTATTATAATTTACAAGTAAAAAAGTGAAGATTAGAGAATTTAAGTAACTTGCTTAAGATCACAGGCTAATAATATTAGTAATAGAAAAAGTCAGAAGCAAAAATTGTTAATAAGGCTTTTAGAACTATTTTTAACACTAGTGAATCCATCTCCTTAGATCTAATTTCACAACCTATTTATTACTAAACACATTTGCAATAAACTATCCATTATGTGGTTATGCCATGCTCAAGACCATGCACAAATCTTCACTATTTCCTTATCAAAAGAAAATGCCCTCTGATAAATTCCCCTAATTTTTTAAAATTCCACTCTTATTGTTCTACTGTATCTATTTAAAAAATTTTTTTAAATTTTTTTAGTGAAGAAATATATAAAGGAATTCTTTGGTCTTCTATGGCTGTCACCAATTCCTATTTTGCTGCTAACAGTAAAGGCTGATGCTATATATGAAATTATAATAATATGTTATATAGAAAGGAACTGAAGCTGCTATTTTGGACCAGAAACTCTGCACACAGTAACAATGTGAAACTTACTTAGGATTTTCCTCTATACTTTGAAACCTAAAGCTATAGTTCCAATCTCTAAAAATATACTCAATTAAATAAAGGCTGGTACTTACCAACAACTTCCTAAAGTAAAAATATTTAAATCTCTGCATAATGTCTGAATTTTTAAAGTATATGTTTTAAAAATAGAGTATATTTCATCTTAAGGCTGTTGATCTATTTGTTAAAGGAATGGAGAAAAATATAAGAAGAAAAAGAATCTAAGAGATAAGAAGGAAGAGGAGAAGGAGAAAAAGATGAAGAAGAATCACCATCATCATCTACTCTCTGCTCCACTACATCCCTTCACTAACTCCTCAACCCTTTATAATCCTATTTTTGCTCACAAGATTGCAGAATATTCTCTCCATCAAATAAAAACAGTGTGTGACCTGTATACTTCCTCTATCTCTTAAAATTATCCCTTTGGCTTCCAAGATAATTCTCTCCTTACAGCTTTATTCCCTGATATTTCCTTCCTTTCTGTTCACCATCTTAAATGTCCATGTCACCCAGAAAAAAATGAAACTATCCATAAGAAACTTAACTGAGTCACAGACAAAGCTCAAGACTATTTTAGGTACAAAAATATACAATACCCAATAAACTATAATTACAATGTCTGGCATCTAATCAAAAATTACCAGACAGACAAAGAAGCAGGAGAGTATAAACCATAAAGCAGAGAAAAATTAATCATCAAAAATAGCCCAGAACTGACACAGATGATAAATTTAAGACATAAGGACATTAAATCAGCTGTCATTACTATATCCCATATATAAATAAACTACAGGAAAACTGCACATGTTATGTTTAGATATAAAAGATATGCCAAACCCAAATCAAACTCTAGATATAAAAACTAAAAATATCTGAAATATATTTCAGATTAGACTAATGGCAGACTAGATACTTCAGATGAAAATATTAGTGAACCTGAAGACATACATATCAATAGAAACCATCCAAAAGGAAACACAAAAAGAAAAAAGACTGAAAAAAAAATGAATAGAGCATCAGTAAACCGTAAGTTAACTTCTAGTAACCCAATATATGTCTAATTAGAATGTCTAAAGAGAAAAGAGAAAGGAGAGAAAACATATTTGAAGAAATAAAGTCTGAAATTTTTACAAATGTGATGGAAACTATAAACTCACAGATCTAAGAAGTTCAACAACCCCAAGCAAAAGAAACATGAAGAAACTACACCCAAGCACATCATGATCAAGTTGCTTAAAACCAATGACAAAGAGATAATCTTTAAAGCAGAGTATAAATTTTCAAAATAATAATAAAATATATTCTCTTGTGGTCTTCTTCTCATTTAAAACTAATCTAGATTCCTATTTCTCTAGTCCTTCCAGGGGTGCCTGGGTGGCTCAGCTGGATAAGCGTCTGACTTCAGCTCAGGTCATGATCTCAGGTTCGTGGGTGTGACCCCACGTCTGGTTCTCTGCTGACAGCTCTGAGCCAGGATCCTGCTTCGGATTCTGTGTCTCCCCCCACCCCCCCACCCCTCTCCTGCTCCTACTCTTTCTCTCTCAAAAATAAATAAACATTAAAAAAAATTTATAGTCCTTGCAATCAGGACAAATATTTTATTTTTAAGCTAGAAGCTAAAATTCAGAAACAGTGCTGGGAGTGTGGAGGCAAAAGAGGCTCCTATGGCCTAAAATTTAAGGAGGCACTTGCCTGACCCTAAAAGGAAGTATCTCTTAAACTTTCATCCTAGGAGCCTCTCATGCTTTCCCATAGTCCTGGCCTTGCTCTGCAACAACCATCAGAAGACCTCTGTTAGTTTTAATAATGAATATTACAGTCTCATAAGAAACTATTCCTGGAGATGCACTTATATCCTATAATCTATCTTTTTCAGGAAACAAAGTTCACCTCATTTATCAACAAACATAAATTCAGCATACCTTCTACTTAAGTGTCAGATATTACTGAATCCCATGAAGAAACAACATAAGATCCTTACTTTTAAAATGGTCATGCTGAGCAAGGAAAATTACCAAATGAACACTTACCACAAAATTGGTAAGTACTAACGGGAGGAATAAACTAGGTGCTATAGGGGCATTAGGAAGAGAGAGCCTAACAGTGAAGATTAGGAAGAGGGTTCTGGGAAAGGCTTTCTAGAAAGAACATACCTTCTATGGTAGGAGATACAAATTCATCACTATAGATCAAATATAAGAAAAAGCGACAGTGCATACACAATGGTAACTAGTAACTGACACTACATGTTCACTGTGCAAGAACAGAGGGTGATGGGAAATATGGCAAACTGGAAAACGATCCAAAAGGTGCCCTCAATCAACACAGCTAATTGTTGCTATGTGGAAAGCAAGATCACTGTCAGATATTCTAATTTCCCAGAGGTTAGAAATCTGAATTTTTGTGTGAAAATACTCAGATGTTAAACACTTGCTATTAATTCACACTTCTAAAAAACACCATGCAGGCCAAACAAAATATATCTGTAGGCCAGATTCAACACACCAATTTGTTATTTAAATTATCCACACCTATAGTTCTCTCTAACCCCTGCACTAGACATTTAGGAATTCAGTATCCAAGCATTCAAATGAATACAAGTTCTCAAAACCACTGGGATGTTTAATTGTATTTTCTCTTAACCCTTGATTTTCCCAGGTTGGAAAACCCTGGTGATGCATGTACAAAGAAATCTTTCAGTTTCCTCTTACTATTTCATGTGGTTCTTAAGGAACATTAAAGTAGGCATGCTTCCAATCTTAAATCATACTAACAGAACAAAGATAAAACACTCTGTTAGAATATCTGATATGAATTGTGTATTGGATGTCAAAGTCCAAATGATCAGGATATTCTAGTTTTAAGATCTACATTTTATTAAGAAGAGACTATTTAAAAGTCCTTTTAAAAACCATAATCTCTAAAGCAAATTAACTCTGAAAGGATTATGATCATCAAGCACAAGGAGAAAGAGAGAAGTGGTCAAAGATACCAGTTATTCAAAAGCTGATGATGAATGCCTTGGTTTTTCTTCCTGCAATTTATCTTTGTTTCATAGAAAAAGTAAACATGGGGCACCTGGGTGGCTTGGTCAGTTAAGCGTCCGACTTCAGCTCAGGTCATGATCTCACGGTCCGTGAGTTCGAGCCCCACGTCGGGCTCTGTGCTGACAGCTCAGAGCCTGGAGCCTGTTTCAGATTCTGTGTCTCCCTCTCTCTGCTCCTCACCTGTTCATGCTCTGTCTCTTTCTGTCTCAAAAATAAATAAACGTTAAAAAAAAAAAAAAGAAAAAGAAAAAGTAAACATGTGGGATATTTGTGAAATAAAGAAACACCAAGTTATCTTAAGACTAAGTATACCATTTAGTACACTGCAACTTCAGATACTACATTGGAATGAAAAATCAAGAATTCTTTATTAATATCTGCATTTCATGATTAATTTTCCCTATTACTCAGAATTCATCTATATATAAGACTTAGTCAAAATCTACTAAAAATGACAATATTGGCCTTGAAAAAGTTTTATGAAGGTAATTTTAAAAATAAATAAAACTAAACATATTCAAAATCAAATTATTAATAAATTATCACAAATAGGATGAACAAATCAATGTGTGAAAGACCTAAAAATGATCAAATGTCTGTTTTTAGCTCAATGTGGTGTTTCAGAATTCAGGATATTTTCAGAAACAGATTATACAACCAACTTTACTCTCATCAAAATAGAATAGAAGAAAATATTGAACACAAAGTAGTGCTATTGCTTGGACTTTTCTTTATGGATCCAGGGTGTGTGAAGACTCAAGAAGGTGAGAAGAAAGGATTTGGAGGGTTATCAGACCATACAACCCTGGTGATACCTCTTGATAAAACAAAAATTAGCCATATCTTCTACAAACACAGAATAAAATCTAGATGTTATCAGAATACTTTCTACTTTTTATGATAACATGGGGTATACGGAGAGTGGGGACAGAGTTCTGACTCTTGAGTGATACATCTGTATTCTCCAGGAGACTGCAAGGTCCTTGAAGGCAGAAACTGTGTCTTTTTTTCTCATTGTGGCATACCCAGCACCTAGCACATGGTAGTACACAAGCATTTTAATAAATGAGTAAAATAAGTAAGTATACAGTGTGTTATCTGATAATTATACTGTAAACTTTGCTATATATTTTATTCCATATGGTTACGGAGTGGAATTTCTGATTAATAAAATAATACTTTTTTTGGTTAAAGAATACTATTAATAGAGAAGTCTTCTTGCAATTAGAAGCAGCTTAAAACACACACACACACACACACACACACACACACACACACACACACACGGATTTTGAATTCAACCTGACTTGAATTCAATTTCTACATCTGCCATTTAGAATTAACTTAACCTCTCTGAGTGTGTTTCTTCATCTATGAGCAACACCAGGAGTAATACTGTTCACCTTGTTAAAGATGGTAAGAGGGCAAACACAAAGAACATGTAAAGTACATGGCATGGGCATTTGGTCAAAACTGGTAACTATTATCATTTTTAAGAAATAATAATTTTATTAAAATACTAAACCCTAAAATCCATTCCAGAGTTTGGGGTGTTTTTTGCTCATTTAGGTCATACTTCAAGATCTTTCAGAGTTCTGTTTGAATGGATAATAAAACAAAAATAGCAGAAATGGCACTTAACAGAGACTTAACTGCTAGAATTCCAGATAATTAAACATCCTCCTAATGTACTAAACTACTACTATGTAGCAGGCATCTGTACGAAAAGCATACTGAACAGACAAAACTCCCCAAGAACTTATATTTTGTGGGATTTGGGGGGATGGGCCAGGAGACAGACAGTTAATAATAAACATTATAAATATGGTATTTCAGCAAGTGATTAGTGCTATTAAAATAGAGAGTGGACTAGGAGAAGATTGGGAGTACAGGGCGGGTGGGGATGAGAATTATAATTTCAAATTTGGCAGTTGGAGTAGATGTCTGGGAAAAGAATATTTAATAAAAACCTGAAAGAGGCAAGGAACTTAGCTATGTGGGTAGTATTCTAAAAATAAATGCATATTCAATAATTTTCTTAGTTTATATGCTATTGATTTTTTATTTATTCTACTTAATTCTCTAATTGTTAATCCTCTTTTTAATCATATCAATATTTTCTTACTCTTTTTTACTTGAAAACTCCATTTCAGGTCATGGGTGTGAAACAATGATCAAAAAGAAAACCGTTATTGAATAAGCACTCAATAAGCACATTTTTTTAATGCTTATTAATTTTGAGAGAGAGAGAGAGAGAGAGAGAGAGAGCAGGGGAGAGGCAGAGAGAGAGGGAGACACCGAATCCCAAGCAGGCTCCAGGCTCCCAACTGTCAGAACAGAGCCCCACGTAGGGTTTCAAACCAGAAACTGCAAGATCATGACCGAGCTGAAGTTGGCTACTTAACCAAATGAGCCTCCCAGGCGCCCCAATAAACAGATTTTTAATAGGGGCGCCTGGGTGGCTCAGTTGGTTAAGCAGCCAACTCTTGACTTCTGCTCAGGTCATGAACTCATGGTTCCTGGGTTCAAGCCCTGCATTGGGCTCTGCATTGACAGGGTGGAGCCTGCTTGGGATTCTTTCCCTCTCTCTCTGCCCCTCCCCTGCTCTCGCTCTTTCTCCCTCTCTCTCTCAAAATAAATAAACTTTTGTTAAAAACCACATTTTTAATAAGTATCTTTTAAGAGGCAAATTAAAGTAGCATGCTTAAATTTCAGAGATGACCCTTCACCCAGTAGTATCTTAAAAATAATGCATTTAATAGCATTGTCTCCCTAAAATCACTTAAAAATGTAACCAGTACTTTTTAGCATAACAGACAAGTATTATTGTCATTCGAAGTAGACCAGTAGATGTGCAGTTCTTGTGGAGCAAGATAACCATAAACTATACAAGTTTCTACAGGAAAGCATAATAAAAAAAAGCTGATAAATAAGATTCTAGGGAATAAATTACTAATTTTTCACTAATCAGATCTCTGTGTGTGCTCCAAGAAAAGAACAAATTAAACAACCAGACTAAATAAAAATCACTTAAAGAAAAATAGAGAAATTATAAAAACCATACACGATTAGAAATGTTTAATAGAAACAAAACGAATCATATAATAGAGCTATGAACCCTAACAGTTCTGAAAAATGTTCAAGCTGAATTATAAAATAAACATTCAAATATATATTTTAATATCCTCCCTAGCACATTTCAGTATTTCCCTGAACCAATTTTATGTACATGTAATTTATGTTTCTATGTCAAACACCTGCATGTTATAAATATATTAGCACAAAAACCTATTTTGAGTATTTTATTAAATCAGAAGTATATACTAGTACGCTTCCATTCAGTTGAAGAAGTTAATACAAGAATTGTTGGCTAGTTATGGTATAAAATTGTGCCAGGAAAAACATTCATTTATTTATATACTGTAGCACCTGAAAATGTTTCATTTACACTGTGCCCAGAACCACAAAATTTATCAAATAAATTTCCACACTCTCCCATCCATGTGAAGGCTACATTTCCAAAGACACTGTAAAATTCACATTAATTTTAAAAATAAAAATTAGTACTACATAATTATATCTGAAAACAAAAAAAGAAAATACAGTATTCTGTAAAATACGAAAAGTATAATATATTAGCGATTTTGTAAAATATGCAGAAGTTGGGGAAATGATGATCTTAAGAACATTAAATGCAAAAAAAATTAAGATTGCATTTGATAAAGATGAAAAATCAGGGGGCCTGAGCTTAAAACAAGTTATATTATTGTAATTGTAACAAATGTAAGAAGACCTGAAGTTTTCTATTTTTAAATTATTATTTATTTATAATACTTACAATCAGCCTTTTAATATAGCATGGAAAAATTATGACATCTAAATACCCAAATCAAGTCAGCCAGAACCTGTAAGAATGGAACCTAACTAAAATTCATATCCCTACATTTCACTGATATACAAGGGGTGATTCTGTGCCCTCCTCCTCCCCTTCCAGGACATCTGGCAATATCTGGAGACATTTTTGGATATCACAACTGGGGGTAGGGGAGGCAATACTACTGGCATCCGGTGGGTACTCAATGCTGCTACACATCCTTACTGTAGAGCACAGCACCCACATAAAAAATTATATTGTTCACAATGTCAATAGTGCCCAAGTTGAGACATACTGCTATTTACATAGAAGCTTTTTTTTAAGACCTCATCCCTGGGTCAGTCAACTATAAGCAGGATAGTGGGACCAGGTGGAACAAAGGACAGTGATCTCCATAAAGAATACCTCAGAAAAGAGCAATATATGAGAAGGCAATATGATTGGTCTATCTCCTATGTTGACAAAACACAGAACACCTTCTTGTCCACCTTCATGCAATTGCTTCCAATATTTCTGTCCCACCTGTCCAGAATCTCTACTTCTTTGAAAGTCAATATGTTCAAATCCTCCATGTGTCTTTTTCATTTTTTAATATGCAAAACCCATACATACCCAACAGAGAATAGTTTAATTAGCCATCACCCAACTTTAACAAGTATCAACATGCTGTCATTTTTTACTCTGTCATCTTTCATCTTGATTCTACCACTCTTATTGAATGGTTTTGATGGAGTATTTAAAAGCAAATCTCAGGGGCACATAGGTGGCTCAGTTGGTTGGGCTTCACACTCTTGATTTCTGCTCAGGTCATGATCTCATGGTTCGTGGGTTTGAGCCCTGAATTGGGCTCTGCATTGGCGGCACGGAGCCTGCTTCGGGTTCTAGCTCCCCCCTCTCTGCCCTTCCCCCATTCATTCTCTCTCTCTCTCTCTCTCTCTCTTTCAGTATAAATAAATAACTTAAAAAAAAATAAAGGCAAATCTCAGACACCACATTATTTTACCAATGAGTATTTCTCCCTATATGTTTACCCCTGAAGAAAGATATTCAGGATGACCTGGATATGATCACCCTGAAAGTGGGCAACAATAAAATGAGGTAAATTAGATAAAGTGAAGAGGGAATGGGAGGGGCCAGATCAGGCATGAAGTAGAACAAGAAGCCAAGGCTACAAGAAGCCAAGGGCTGTACACCAAAAGATGGTAAAAGCAAAGATGGTGTTTATAGCAGCTGCAGTCAGATGCAGATCAGTTAGTTAGGACTTGCATGTAGAGTAAGGCAGTAGTGAGATGCTATCACATAGATGCCAGCAATGAACCAAGTGTTTGAATCAAGAATCTTAATAGGTCCCAATGCTGTTGCTAATTCTAAGTATCTGATAGCTATCTAGAGTGCTTTTATAAAGACTCTGACAATCCGAGGAAGGAAAAAAAAAATCCAATATGGGTGGGGAATAGACAAATGGTAGCACCTATGTTACAGTGTTGTCATTTCTGGGAGCTACAGTAATAAAACATGGAGAGGAAACAAAGCTTCCATGTGAAAGGCAGGCATCACCTGAGACTCTAGGGGTCCAGAAAAAGGAAATCAAAAGTAACATGCATCATACTGCAGAGCCACATGAAAGACCGGTCTGCTTGTTGGCATCCTGCGTATCTTTACCAAATGTGTGTGGCCCTACACTGACAAGTTTGTTCAAAAAATGTCAACAACAGGGGCTCCTGGCTGGCTCAATTGGTGGAGCACACAACTCTTTTCTTTTTCCAAGTTTCTTTCTTTTTCTTTTTCTTTCTTTCTTTCTTTCTTTCTTTCTTTCTTTCTTTGCGGGGGGGTGGGGGGCGAGGGGAAGAAAAAGGGGGAGAGAGAGGATGTCAGCACAGAACCCTACACAGGGCTCAATCCCACAAACTTTGAGATCATGACCTCAGCAGAATCAAGAGTCAGATGCTTAACCACTTAACCAACTGAGACACCCAGGTGTCCCAGGAGCATGCAACTCTTGATATCAGGGTTGTGGGTTTGAGCTCCACTTGGGTGTAAAGATTACTTAAAATTTTTAAAAGAAAGAAAAAAAAAAGAAAAAGAAAAACAAAGTTGTTGCATGGCTTGCAAGTGTGCTATGAATATGTGAAAATAAAAGTTAAGAAGCTAAGATTCTAACTGTGTATTCATGGGAAGGATTTTAAAACATTGGTTTAAATCAAAGATGTTTAAATCATAAACATACAGCCCAAGGGAAAGACCATGTACCTTGGCTCCTCTGTTTCCCAGTCTCCAAACAGCAGCCTGTATATTCTTCTCAAAAGCAACTGTGACTATGTCAAACCTGCTTAAAACCCTTCAGTGTTTCCTACCCTAGCCCAGAATAAAGTCCAAAATTCTAACACAGTCTGACCTGGCCCTTGTCTACTTTTCCTCCTCCAATGGCATAGCATTCTGTCTCACTCTCCATCCACACTGACTTCCTTGCAGATTCTCTTTCTCTCTCACATAATAATCCTTGTGCACTTGTTATGCCCCAGGTGGTGTGTTTAACACTTTACATTTACAATTAATTTAATCCCCTCTAAACCTTATAGAATAGGTGCAGTTACCATGTCCACAATAGAAGTAAGTACCTGATCATGGAAAAGCCAAGTATGATGTCTAATAAATAAAAGGCTTCACTACATGTACTTCAACTAAAGTGTCTGCAATAATGACTTGTAAAATATAAATATTTTTTTCCAGATCACAAAAAGCACTAGTCTCAAGTTATTCAATTTTTTTTTTCTTAAAAGAAGAACAAAGTAGCTATAAAAACACAATAATGCCTCCACTTAGGTCAGACCTTTGATAATCTCTAATCTTGTACTAAAAGTTGGCTTAAGAAAAAATGTCTGAAAGCCTGTCATGAAATTCATGAACTTTATATGACAAGATAAGAAGAATTACACATAGACTCCAACAATTAAGTAAACCACATCATGGTATTATATGTGGACACAATAGCCAGTGAGAAGTAGAAGAGTAGACCAGATTTTATTTTCTTTTTGGTTTTTCTAAACAATCTGAAGCCTTTCAATTTTAATGAATGATAACACAACATACTCAACAATGTGTCAATGCATCACAGATTAGTTTGATATTTGAGATTTAAATAGGATTTAAGTCAGGGAAGTCCATCAAGCATAGTACAAATATTCTCATTCTAAAAAACTAAAACAAAAGCTTTGATACTTATATATTGAAGCTTCAGTTATTTTTTAAAGTCTACATTATCTCTAAAATACTGCCTAAATGGGGTGTGATTGTACAATATAACAGCCAGTCATATATTAAAATATTCAAAATAAAATTTCTTAGAGGACTGAGAATTCACTGCCCTAAATATATGGCATGACTCTATTGTACTAATGGAGACATTTGTGAGATTTGTATCTGTGTTTGAACATGTATGTATATAAATTAAAACACTAAGCATGAACAATTTGTAGCTGTTTTTACAAAACCCAGGAAGTAAACAAACGTTGTAAATTTTAGGTTCATTTATTCAGGAAAACATAATGTATTTACTTTCTTTTCTCTGTGCTCAAATCAGTCTTTAACTATCCTATTATATGTATGCATGCATGTTTTTAATATTTACTATGTTTTACTGACTGCAAAAGTAATTACATACATTGTACATACTTTGAAAATGCAAAAAAGAGAAAAGACAAATTTTAAATACCACAACTCAGAGGATCACTCCTCTTAAAATTTTGGTATATGTTCTTCCAGGTTATATATTTATTCTAACAAAACTATGATAATATTGTAGAAACTGTGTAACTATTTTTAATGTAACAATTACCTTTCTACATCCTTAAATATTTTTTTTAAAACAGGGCTTTTAAATAACTATATGTGTGTTTTTACTGTAACCTAATTCAAGAACCTTTTGGAAATTGGTAGAATACAAAATGTAAATAAACATTAACTCTCATAGTATAACATTAGTTTAATCTGATTTTTATCATTATTGAAAGGCAAAATAATCTACATTATATTTTAAATTAAAATAAATTGAAATATCACACATGAATTTAAATATATGTTCAAATTATTTCATGGATCAAGAACTCTAACATTCAAATTGTTCAACCAATATGATATTTGGGAATCATGGAAACAAAAATATTTTGTCACAAGTTTTAAAATACAATAATTAGTTTGATCAGGATTGTAAAGACTATTCTTTTAAATAACAATAATAAATAGCCCACAGAATTCAGGATCACTCACATATTATTTTTAAAAGGCTTCTTTTTTTCTTTTTTTTTTTTTTTTTTTTTTTTCTCCAAAGTAGGCTCCACACCCAGCATGGAGCCCAACACAGGGCTTGACCTCACAACCCTGAGATCAAGACCTGGGCTGAGATTAAGACATAGCTGTTTAACTAACTGAGCCACCCAAGTGCCCCTTAAGAGGATTATTTATGAGAGATTTACCCAATAAAGAATAAGGAAATTCAGAGCATGCAAATTATAGTAATATTTAAAACTTTAGTTTGAAATAATTTTATATTTACAGAAATATTATAAAGAAGGTACAGCTTCCTTTAACCTCCCAATCTTAACATATAAGCATGATAAATCTATCAAAACTAGGAAGTAAAAATTGGTGCAACACTATTAACTAAAATTCACATTTCACCAGTTTTCCAGTAACGCTCTTTTTTTGTTCCAGGATCCAAACCAGGATACAAAACAAGTATGGTTGTCTTAGTCTCCTCCAATATCTGTGAATTCCTTAGTCTTTCTTTGTTTTTCATGACCTTGATACTTTTGAAAAGTACTTGTATGGTACTTTCAGAATATTCCTCTATTTAGGCTTGCTTGATTTTTTTTTTAATGTTAATTTATTTTTGAGAGAGAGAGAGAGAACCCACACAGACCTTCACTCAAGCAGGTAAGGGGCAGAAAGAGAGGGGATCAGAGGATCTGAAGAAGCCCATCTGCACCAACAGCAGAGAGCCAGATGTAGGGCTCAAACTCAGGAACTGAACCTCGAGACCTCTGGGATGTTAAGTCATCAAAATAATTAATAAATTTTGGGAACAGATACTTTCAGGCAATGCAAATATCCTACTTCTCCTTAAAGTGTTACCCCTTAACTTTAGCATTCATCAGATTTGCTTATAGGAATCATTACTGTGCTGTGCTATGCTATGATTTTCTATTTCCCTCATTATTTTTGTATTTATTATTTGGAATTCATTTGTAAGAGATTTATCTCTTGTCCTCCATTTTACTTATCTATTCAATTATTTATTTGTGTTAGTATGGACTCACAGATACCTATTTTATTTTGGGGGTTATAATTCAATACTACTGCTATTTACTTCGTTGCTGAAATTATTCCAGCTTTGACTGTTGGTTCTTTCAGGTTGTCTTCTGCATCCTCAAAGCAGTAAAATTTTTATTTCTTTTTTTGGATGTCAAGAACGGGAAAAGGATGGTTATTCCCACAGAGCTGTGTCTGGAGAGCCTGGGACCTGGGGGAAATTATACCATTACCTCATCTCACACAAGGAGGTAGAAGTATTTGTCTGGCTTGGCCATAGAACCCAAGGCCTGGGAACAGCCAGGCTAGGTGTCAACTGGTCCTTACAGGTCCTTAAAACAAGAGGACATGAGGGGAATAAGCGGGTTGGTGACTGCTCTGTACACGACTGTGTTGTGAATGACAAGGCAGAGTAGTTTTTTTTTTTAAGTGTACAGTTCATTGCCTTTTAGTATATTCTAAAAGTTACACAATTATCACCTCTATGTGATTCCAGAGCATTTTCACCATCCCCAAAAGAAACGCGTGGTTTTCTCCTGACATTTTTGACACCAACTATGCGGAGTTTTCTCCATACCAACAATAAATTCTCCAACATCAACTGGGTGTCCAACAATCAATTCAATTCTGACACAAACTCCCAGAGTTAGTGCAGACCCCACAGGTTATGAGCCCAGTTGCACAAGACCATCTCTATGTCAGATGCTGGCTGCAAACTGGGTGCTCAGCCTATCTACAGTTCTTTCTAGCCAACTACAAATTCAGAGGTTCCCACAACCTATCACATTCAATAATTCACTAAAATAGTTAACAGAAATAAAAAAAAAATTACTTACATTTTCTGGTTTATTATAAAGGATACAATTCAGAAACTGCCAAATGGAAGAAATCCATAGAACAAGGTATGGAGGAGGAGCGCTGGCACAAAGCTTCAAAGCACTCTCAGGGATGCCACACTCAGAACATTAATGTGCTTACGAACCTGGAAACTCTCCGAACTCTATCCATTTAGGGGTTTTTAATGGAGATTTCATATTGTAGGCATTGCTAACTAAATCACTGGCCAGTTGTTGATTGAATTCCATCTCCAGCCCCTCTCCCCTCCCTCTCTCCCTCCTGGAAAAGTCAGTGGGTGGGGTTGAAAGTTCTAACCCTCTGGCAACCAGCTCCCATGGTAAAGCCATCTAGACTTCCCTCATGAATCATTTCATTACCATATAAAAGACAGTGTCAAATAAAATAAAATAAAATGTAGACCAGGAGTGAAGATTCCCTCAAGCAGCAGACAAAACCAGTGAGACCACAGGAGCAAAATTTAATCTAGTTTATTTCATGAATGCAAGCAAAATTTAACGTATTATTTCTTGTAAATGCCTCCGATAATCATAAATAAAACTTAAGTCATCTTCCTAAGACAGTACATGATAATCACTTTTAACCAATCCTCTGCCATCTGGAAATCTCCACTGTAGTAAACAATTATTGTAAAGGTTAAACAACTTCCTTATTTTCACTTTACAAGCCATCCTGTAATGTTATGACTCTGAGCTTCATATCACATTTGGGTTTGAAGTCTCCCTGTTCACAAAGAGTTTGTTTCTCACTCAATATAATATTTGTATCAAGTAAAGTTCTGTGAATTTTCTTTTGACAACAGTAAATTCCAAGACTTTTAGGAGCTCTATGCTAAGAACTCAGGAAAAACGCCAAATGTTTATTTTTTTATTATACCACAAAATCCTGTGCCAATTAGAAGTCATTCCACATTCCCCTTCCTCCAACCTCTGGCAATCACTAACCTACATTTTGTTCCTATGGATTTGCAGGTTTTGGACATTTCTGACAAAAGGAATCATACAATATGTGGTCTGTTATACCTGTTTCTTTCCTTTAGTATAATGTTTTCAAGGTTCATCCATGTTATAGAACGATCAGTACTTCATTCCTTTTTTTATCAAAATATTTTTCCATAGTGATGGGGTTTTGGAGTAATGGGGGTCCAGAGCCAAAGGCCAAGAAAGAATTCTTGAAGACGTCTTTGGCGCAAAAAGGCGATTTTATGAAAGTACAGGGACAGGACCTGTGCTGGGCAGAAAGAGCTGCACTGGGGCTGTGAAGAATGGTTATATACTGTGGATTTGGGGGAGGTAAAGTCAAAAGGGAGGCCTCCAGGAGGACTTTGATATGCTAAAGAGGACTCCTAAAATACCTGAGGCGTTCCTATTGTCAAGCTAGGGTGGTTATTCCTCTAGTAAGGCATAAACATTAGGACAGTAGGGGGTTCCTGTAGAAATGTTATACCCTGTATTTGCCTCTGTATTTGCCTCAAGTCAATGGGCTGTAGGTTATAAGGAAATTTAATTTTACCTGCCATTTCCTTCTTGCCTCTGTTCCCCACATCACTATGTTAGGGCTCCAGGAAACTGAGTCTATAGGTTTCTGGAGATTAGGTTATTGATAAGATTGCCTTTTTCTTGTAATTTACTATGATATCTGTAAACTGATGGAGACTCATGTTCTGTATGACTGTGATTCTCTATCCATTAACCATTTGTTTTCATTCCTTTCGTTTGTTCTTGGGCAGCCAGGAGTGCCTGAGGAATATCACACCTATCCCATCTGGGGGGAGGGAGGTGCGCTAGCTTGTACTTTGCCCTCAGCTTGCCTTATGCTCCCTCATCAATAGTATGGATATTAACACATTTTATTTATCCAAGAGTCAAGTGATGAATATTTGGATTGTATCCATCTTTTGACTATTATAAGAAATGCTACTATTAATATTAGTGTAAAATTTTTATGAAATCCAATTTATGTTTTTCCTTTACACTGTGCTTTTAGTGTCATACCTAGGAAACAATTATGTAATCCAAGGTTTCAAAGGTTTATGTCTGTTTTCTTCTAACAATTTCAGAGTTTGAGCTCTTATATCTAGGTCTTTGATACATTTTGAGTTACATTTTTGTATGTAATGTGAGGTAGGGGTCCAACTTCATTGTTTACATGTAAATATCCACTTGTCCCAGCACACTTCTGGATTCTCAATTCTACCACATCAATCTTCACGCAGTCTCATGATGAGGGAGCATAATACAAGGTGAGGGCAAAGCACAAGGTAGCACACCCACCTCCCTCCCCCAAGATGGGATAGGTGTGATATTCCTCAGGCACTCCTGGCTGCCCAAGAACAAACGAAAGGAATGAAAACAAATGGTTAATGGATAGAGAATCACAGTCATACAGAACATGAGTCTCCATCAGTTTACAGATATCATAGTAAATTACAAGAAAAAGGCAATCTTATCAATAACCTAATCTCCAGAAACCTATAGACTCAGTTTCCTGGAGCCCTAACATAGTGATGTGGGGAACAGAGGCAAGAAGGAAATGGCAGGTAAAATTAAATTTCCTTATAACCTACAGCCCATTGACTTGAGGCAAATACAGAGGCAAATACAGGGTATAACATTTCTACAGGAACCCCCTACTGTCCTAATGTTTATGCCTTACTAGAGGAATAACCACCCTAGCTTGACAATAGGAACGCCTCAGGTATTTTAGGAGTCCTCTTTAGCATATCAAAGTCCTCCTGGAGGCCTCCCTTTTGACTTTACCTCCCCCAAATCCATAGTGTATAACCATTCTTCACAGCCCCAGTGCAGCTCTTTCTGCCCAGCACAGGTCCTGTCCCTGTACTTTCATAAAATCATCTTTTTGTGCCAAAGACGTCTTCAAGAATTCTTTCTTGGCCTTTGGCTCCAAACCCCACCACCACCCCAAAACTTCATCATCACTCATACCATTTTCACAACTATTACCTTGAGGTAAGTTTTGAAATTAAGAAGTATCTCTGCTTCAACCATTTCTTTTTCAACATTGTTTGACTATTCTGGGTTCCTTTACTTTCCATATGAATTTGAAAATCATCCTGTCAATTCTAGCAAAAAAAACACAAAAAACAAAAGAACAGTCATTTTGGATTTTAAAAGGGATTGCACTGACTCTCTTGATCAATTTAGAAAGGATTTCCATCTTATCAATATTAAGTCTTCCCATCCCTGTATTTGTATTTATTTAGGTCTTTTTTCATTTTTTCAATGTTTTGTAGTTTTCAGTGTAAAAATCTTACATTTATTTTGTTAAATTTATCCCTAAATATTTATCTTTGTTTATGTTACAATAAATAAAACTGTCTTAATTTCATTTTTGAATTATTTACTGCTAAATGAACAGATAGATATAGGATATGGTTTTTCATATTGATCATTTATACTGCAGCCTTGAACTCATTAATAAATTCTGATAATTTGTATGTGTGTGCATTCCTTAGGATTTTCTATATACAACATTATGTCATCTGTGAATACAGATTTTATTTCTTTCTTTCCGATCTAGATTAATTATATTTCTTTTTCTTATCTAATTGTCCTAGCTTGTTCCTTCAGTACAATGGCGAACAGAAGTGATTAAAGTGGACATCTCTATCTTGTTCCTAATCTTAGGAGTAAAATTATCAGTTTTTCACCACTAATTGAGATGTTAGCCTTGTATTTTTCATAGATACCCTTTATAAGGTTGAAGAAGTTTCCTGTATTTCTAATATGATGAGGTGCTGGATTTTCTTCAAATGCTTTTTCTGTACCTTCTGAAGTGATCACAGGTCTTTATTATGTATATCTTATTAATATGGTCTATTATACTGACTGGTTTTTATATGCTGAATCAGCTTTGCATTCCTGGAATAAACCCCATTTATTAAAGTGTACAATCCTTTTTATATGTTTGCTAAATTCAGTTGGTTAACATGTTGAGGAAATTTTGACTCCACATTCACAAAGATATTGGTCTGTGGTTTTCTTTTCTTATAATGTCTTTATCTGGTTTTGGTATCAGAGAATACTGGCTTCATAAAATCACTTGGAAAGTTGTTCCTTCTCTTCTACCTTTTGTAAAAGAAGAATAAATTTAAAAAAAAAGCTTTACAAGATTTTATACGGTTATTTAGCAATCAAATTTTGAGTGGGGAAAAAAAGATAATTATAGAAAGGATTTGCACGAGCATGGACTTCTACTTTTGGCCATGGTATAGAAACTAGCATTGGACTTAACCTCTGCTATAAACAATTACAAAATTGGGCAAAATATATGATTTACTGCTTTTATAAATTTGACCAGCTGATGGTATAAAAGAGAAACATATCAGAGGAGCTATAGGACTCTTTCTGCACTATAGTGCAGTGAGGAAGAGCTCTAGTAGAAAGTTATCTGTCTGACTGAGATGCCAAGGCAAAGATTGGTGGCTGAGGTTTTGAACCAACTAGGTGTAATGGGGCATGATTCACAGAGGAGAGAGTTGTGATAAGGGGGTTACATAGAAGTATGAATAAGAGTTTCTTCAAGGCTCTGGCCAACATGCAAACCAAGCATTTCAAACTGAGATTCCATGAGGTCAAAGACAGTAATTGCTGAGAGTTGAATGGAAAAAAAAAAGAGAAGTTGCACAAAAATGGAAACTGTTGTATTCAGGCCAGAGGGAATGAAAATCTTGCAGAGTTCTTCAGGTACTCAGATGCAACTCCCAAAAAGATATTCCTTAACAGTAAAATCCAGACCCTAAAAGAAGTGACAAATCCTAGGACTAAGGACAAGACAGAAATAGACCTACATTAACAAATCAAAATTCTAACAGATAAAAGGATTTTCTAGTAATTTAACTGGAAAATTTAATTTGTCAGAGAAAAGATACTCAACACCCAAAGGAAGACAACACAGAATCCCTACAACCTGTTATCCACAATGTCCAGTATAAATTTTTTTAAATGTTACATTTAAGAAAATAAAACCTGGCCCATATTAAGATAAAAAGGAGTCAATAGAAAAATGTCTCAAAATGTCCCAGATGTTGGAAGTAGCAAAAAAAGACATTAAAGAGGCTGTGACAAATATCTTCAAATACCTAAGAAAAAGACCTGATAAGTAAACATATAAGGAAGTTCTACATAGAAATGGAAACTATTTTTAAAAGATTCAGTTGGAATTCTAGAAGGTAGGTAGACAGACACACACATTTATAAAATTTAAGTCAGTAAGAGAACTATAATAATAAACATTGTCATATATTTCTAAATTATAACTGTTAAAATTCTTAAAGATTAAATCAAAGTAACAAAAATGATGAAAGATTCAGATTAGTAAGCTAATGTGTCTGAGTACAAGTTAAATTAGAATGATCATTATTCAAAAGACCCTTTAAAAGCAAATAAACATTATCAACCATGCAATATCAAAAAAAAAACAAAAAGTACTTCACCAAAATTAAGTTTTAAATGCCAGCTATTTAAAGCTATTAAAATATTAACCATATATTCATGATACACATTCTACATTAGAGGTTTGAAAAGCAGAGGTAGAGACCAAATAGGTGGCTGAGAAATGGATAGACAATTCACCTTTACCAAGGCTATAAAGGATTTGTTGATGGGAATTACAAAAGTATATGTACAGAAGATTTCCATGAAGAAAGCTATAATTTCAACCCTCTGCAGAGAGACTGTGTGTATTATCTTCACTTCACCATTTCACCCAAGCCTAGAAGGAGTAACTTAAAGAAAACAAGAATTATAAAACTTCACATATATTCCCTGCAGTGGGAACAACATCATCTATTAAATGACTTGGTCCTGAGAAAACTTAAGTAGATAATGGCAGAGGGGTTCCTGGGTGGTTCATTCAGTTAAGTGTCTGACTCTTGGTTTTGGCTCAGGTCATGATCTCCCAGTTCTTGTGTTCAGACTCCATGCTGACAGTGCAGACCCTGCTTGGGATTCTCTCTATCTCCCTCTCTTTCTGCCCCTCCTCTGCCCATCTCCCCAAAAAATAAATAAACAAACTTTAAAAAAATAAAGTACATTATGGCAGAATAGACAGGGATGCATCTGGGAAGTGACTGTACTCCCCTACAATTGCTGATAGAAATGTGTGAATCCTGAAGACAAAATATGGAACTCATGGTTGGTATGTTGGTCTAGGATCATTCAAAACAAAATCATATCTAAAAGGAACACCTGGCTCCCTGTTGTATTCTCTCAATAGGATCACTTAAAGGAGGTAAGAAAAAAGGAAGAGGGGAAAAGGTCTTGCCCCTTCCTGTATTCTTCCTATTTCTGTCAGTGTCACCCAGCAATGACACTTTACCCCTGACAAACAGTTGATCCTAAAGCAGCAGTAAGCTGCAGTTTCACTCCCAAAACCACCTTCATTGTGCCCCTCAGCGATACCAGTGCCAGATGGCCAGTGGCCCTCCCAGAGTTCTCAGTGCAGCATCCATATTCCTGAAGTACCAACAATAATCAGGCAATGACTCATCCTTAGAAATCTGACTCCCAGCTTTTAAAATCCTTCCTCCAAGCCTCTCAGATTTAAAAATATTGACAAATTTCCTTCTTGTATCCCCAGACTTAGGGAGGATATCTGTTCTCTAGGATATAAAGAACCTGGTAAATAGTTCTTTATATAAAATTCTCTAAATTAAAATAATTTATATGTTTCCTGTTTCCTGAGTAGACTCGGAGTAATTCACCTTGTAAGTTTCACTGTCCTGGGTAAAACCTAATGCATAACTCATGAATATGACACTGCAGAATTTATCCTGAAGCTCATGCTCAACAGGTAGTGACCACAAGGAAACCCCCTGGTATGACACAAGTGTCTATAAAAACTTTACACTTAGTCACCCACTATAAATGAGCAAAATTCTTTAACCTCTTTGAGGGTTGCCCAACCAAATTGTGGAAGCATTGGATGATCTCAATACAACCCTCTCCATTTGCTTTTTTCCCAGTAGGCCCCTCCAGCCAGTCTTGACTTAAGACTCTTAGGAGTGAGAGAGCTGACAGCCCCTATATCCCCTAAATTTCCAGTGCCCCATGTGAAGTTCTGTAATTGTACCTATTTAAGGTCCTATCATTTGGCTTGAGGTAGAGGCCAGCACCATTTTCTTCTTGGAAAGGTAGGGGAGGAAACATTAGAAAACACTGACCTCTCTCTGCCAAGAAATACTCAATTATAGGCTTCCATCTTTCAGTCTTCAATAATATCCAGTCTCCTTTTACACAGAAAGGAGGTAAGTAACAGGTTAATGAGAGCAGAACTGAGCTTTGGAAGCCCCCCTTTCCAATCTCACATAAATGGGTAATGCTTAAGTGTAGAATGAAGATAATTAGCATCTATGAGCCTTGACCTCTAGAGCCTCCTTTGAAGCTCCAAATAATCAGAAAAATATTCACATAAAATCCTGTATATATTAATTAGGTTAAGAAGTAATCTTTTGTAACAAAAGACCCCCTAATACAGCAGAAGTTTATTGCTCTCTCATGTAACATTCAGAGCTAGACAGGTGGAATAAAATGGGAAGGCAACCTGCTCCTTGATGTCACCCAGGGACCAGGGCCCTTCCACATTATTTTTCAGACATTTCCTTCAGAGAATCACCTTTATCTGTGTGGTTGAAGCTAGCTCACTACCATGACAGTTAAGGTCCAGTCTATGGAAGAATGGAATAAAAGAAGGATCTGCATACTCAATTTTTAAAAGGCAAGACTCAGAAGGTGCATTTATAATTTCTACTCACACTCCATAGGTAAAAATTTAGACATGTACCCACATCTAGTTCTAACAGGCTGGGAAATATAATCTCTAGCTTAGGGACCATGTGCTCAGTTGGAAATCAGCAGCTTCTATTGATAAAAGAAAAAAGGGAAGAATGGGCACTGGGGATAATTAGCAGACTCTGCTAAGAATCATTCATAAATAAATTCAAATTTAAAAATGAATATTGAAAAAGAAATTGCTGAAAAAGTTTAACATGAAATTCTATATTCAGAATTTTTTTTTCAGAATATACTTTTAAAAATAAAAATGGGGGCACCTGGGTGGCTCAGTCAGGTAAGTGTCCAATTTCGGCTCAGACATGATCTCACAGTTGGTGAGTTCAAGCCCCATATCATGGAGCCCACTCCAGATCCTCTGTCCCCTTCTCTTTCTGCCTCTACCCCACTCGTGCTCACTCTCAAAATAAATAAACATTTAAAAGTTAAAAGAAAAATAAATAAAAATAAAAAAAGTTTTCCTTAAAAATTTAGTCCTAAAATACCTTAAACATCATAAATCATAATCTATCTTGACATTTAAGAAACTAATGTTGAGATCATTGAAATCTATTGTCAGTGATCTAGAGAAATACTGAAAATGGTGGGGAAAAAAATCCTTAGATAAGCCAGGACCTTCAATGTAATGCCTTAAAACTCTTATGAAATAGTTTATCTGAGCTAATAAAATAAAAACAACAATAAAAATAACAGTTTTTATTTCATCTCACTTTCTTTTATCCACCTACCCTGAGTTAGGTAGGAAAATGCCCAGAGCAGGAACCATAAGGAAAAAACCCAAGAGAGGGGTTCTGTTTATTCACAAACTAAATAATTGCTCCAGTGACTATAAACAGGGCATGTGTTAAGTACTAGAAGACACCACCTCTAATATTTATACAAATAGTGAAACTTCTAGCAATTACCAGCCAATAGGTTATTTTAGGCTAAACTACACTGTATGAGCTTTATTCCATACAGGCTTAATATATGTTAGATATGTTCAGATAAACAAACCAGTTCAACATGAACTAATAATCAGGTGGCAACTAGATAAGTTAAAGCCAACTTCCAACTGCCTTGACAAGAACTCCCTAGTAGGTTAATAAATGAGTTTGGAATATCAGAGTATTAGGGACTATGGTAACCCTAATCACTTTTTAAAAGCTAATTCTAACATTTCCCAATGTCCTCTGACTATAGATGGCAGCTTAATAAAGCTAGGAATTCAAAGAGAACTAAACAATCTTATCCTTGGAGACCTGTTTGAAAAAGGACACCTGTAGTCATAAAAGTAATGAATCATTTGAACATGTCTCAAGAACAGTGATTTCCCAAAATGAGGATGAAAGGATCCAGTATATGAACTGCTCTGTTCAGGGTGGACTTTCAGCAAACATGTGAAGGTATTTATAAATTTACCTAAGGAAAAGAATTTGCAGTATGTGGGGGTCTGGCACAGGTACTTCCTTCCATTAAGCTTAACCAGAACCCATTTTCACAAGTTGGATCCTAGAGAATGTGTATTTTTGGACCATCACCTGTATTTTATACAGAAAATAAAAGTGTTTTATTGATTATTCTTTTTTTTTAAATGTTTATTTATTTTTGAGAGACAGAGACACAGCACGAGCAGGGGAGAGGCAGAGAGAGAGAGGGTGACACAGAATCCAAAGCAGGCTCCAGGCTCTGAGCTGTCAGCACAGAACCCAATGGAGGGCTCCAACTAACGAACTGTGAGATCACAGCCTGAACCGAAGTCAGACACTCAACCTACTGAGCCACCCAGGCGCCCCTTGAACACTTCATTTTTAATATTTTCTATTTATTGACCATTTCCTACTGAAAGTTTAATACCACATTTTATATAAAGTCTACTTTCATGAGAACTCCTTGTTTGTAAGCAAATAATGTTTTCACATTAAAGAGTAGCATATTAAGCCATGTTAAAGGGGAAAGAATAAGAATGCTTAACCAAGTTTGGAAGTCAAGCAGTAGCTTAGCCTAAAAAAAGCTATTCTAACAGAGGACCATTTAGTTCTCCATAGTCTGGAGAATGTTTTTAGAACCCAGATTCACTATTCAAAGAAAAAATTAAAAAACTAAAATTTAGTGTGTGGAAACAATTAAAATTTGAAAGATTAACTTGGAAAAGTAGGCCAAATGCTCTAACTTGTAATAAAGATAATTACACTATTTGGGGGAACTCAAAAGCCCTTATTTATTAAAAATATCTAACAGAATAATGGGATTATTTTTCATTCTTGTAAACAAAAAATATAACAACAAAATATCAAAACAAGAACAAGACTAAAATTGGTACATCCATTAATTAAGGCAATGAAATGGAAGAACAAAAATCTAAAACAAGTTATTTATTCTCTGAATCAAGGTACATATAAAGAAAACATACCAAAAAAAAAAAAAAAAAAGGGAAACCATAAAGAACTTTACTTGATAACCCTGTACAAGTCTTTAAGGCAGACAAGTACAGTATCAAATCTCAAAAATCTCTTAGAGATTGTGCCCCTTATTAGGCTATTGCCTCTTACCTCCAAAACCCAGACCACTACACTCCACTTTCTGATGCCAGGACTGGAACCATTTCTGCTTTGCCAGCTGGCTCTACATTGTACTCTGCTGAAAAGTAATCTTAAAGGAGGAAGAATCAATTTGTTCCTCTGTCTGTTTCCTGTTTGTTTCCTTGAGGCTTCCTAGGTATGTCATTTTTGTTAGCATTGTCCCAACCTACCTCAGCCATCAGCAACATCCTTGCATAGCAACATCTGAGTGTAGTTTGCAGTTCTTCCAACCAAACCAGTCTTGCTGAACCAGTTTTATTGAGTCTTCCTGCCCCAGGGTTATTAGCACTCCTCAGAGTGTCTGGGGCTCAGGTCCACAGGGCCTCTTTTCTAAGCTTCTGAGTCATTTCAAACCTCTTATTTTAGTTGCTCAAAGCTTAGTAGTGGTAGTTATGATGCTTTAGTATTCTCCTCTCCCATTTCAGTTTTTTCTTTTTTTTTTTTTAATTTTAATGTTTATTTTTGAGAGAGACAGAGAGACAGAGCGTGAGCAGAGGAGGGGCAGAAAGAGAGGGAGACACAGTATCCAAAGCAGACTCCAGGCTCTGAGCTGTCAGCACAGAGCCTGATGAGGGGCTTGAACCCACGAACTGCAAGATCATGACCCGAGCTGAAGTCAGAGGCTTAATCGACTGAGCCACCTAGGCGCCCCCCCCCCACCATTTCAGTTTTCTTTAGCTTTATGTCAAATTCATGATTCTTAATATTAAATTCCATGTTTAAATATCTATCATGGTTTCTGTCCTAACTGAACTCAAAGTGAGTGTCCAGTAGTTCCTAAGGTGCTATAAAAATCACCATGGCTTGGGAGGTACAGTTAAACAAAAAAACAAAAAAAACAAACAAAAAAAAACTTGTATGAATAAGAGAAGTTAAAGAGTGTACCCAAGGTCAAAAAGCTAGTTAGTGGCAGAATTAATCCAATGACCTCTAGCTTAGCGGTCTTATCCTGCCTATCCCATTTTTATAGCAGGGTCCTATTAACACTAAGCTGAGGGGCCAGAAATGGTAAAAGTTAAATTCCTTAGAAAGCAGATCTGTACTATATTAGGGGTATTAATAAGAAGTGCTCTTATAATCAACCCTTGGAAGAGAGCAGGGAAAGAGCAGGAGTAAGCAAAGAAAGAGGCTGATATGGGATGCAGTACCAAAGGAGGCTGCAATTGATTCTACAAGGAGTTTTAAAGATAGGATGATCCTTCAGAGTTATGCTGAATTGGTGCAAAGAATTTGAGCACTTAGACGTCTATGTCAATCAGTCACTGAATCTATGCAAACCCAGAAAGGAAGTATGACCTTGGGTGAGATGGATCCTACAGCCTATGCAATCCAAGTGGAGGCTGACTGCTGAGCATTTTCTGCTGGCAGCACTTCCAGGAGCTGGGGGGAGTAAGTTCTTCATTCCTGGAGGGGGATAGCTGGGTGGTACATCACAGTGTCCACCACAGTCCAACCCGTATGCTACTTGGATCTACTTCAAATTCTGGAAGCAACTTCAGGATTCCAATGAACTTCTCTTCTCGGGGAGATTAATGGGAAAAACTATAGCCCACATCACTGCAGCTAGTCTTGGGTTATAAGTGATACTACCTTCATTTACTATCCATTTTAGATTACTCTCACCTTCAGTTGGCATGCCTGCTGATCTCCATGACTTGTCTGGTGGCATGATCCAGTTACTTGCCTTAAGGTCTCAATGGTTTCCCATGCCATGTCTTCTTGCAACAAGTAGTCTGAAGAGCAGGTAGCAGCCACAGCTAATTATTCATTTGAACTCTGGCTATGTCCCTTGGCAGAAATATTCCCCATTGAAAACCAAAACTCCTAAACCCTCAGAGCCCAGAGTTGCTGAGATGGAAATTCCACAAGCATATTATTGGGAATGACAGTGGGTAGAGCCAATACTGTGTCCATTCCTTGATTTCTGGGCCTATATATTCTACCTACTGAGGACCATATCACTGATCTCTAAGAGGATGGCAACCAAATTCACAGGGTATTACCTCTGATCTGCCTCTTCAGCAATGCCTTCTACAGGCTGTTCATTCAATAGACTTCCCCATTATTGCATCATACCAGCAGCTTCTGAATGGTGTAGAATGTGATATAAGCTGGGATCCCATGGTCATATACATACTGAGGTATCTCCTTTGAAGTAAAGTGCAGTCCCATGCTGTAAGAGCAAACATTCTGTAAGCCTTATGATACTGGTGCAAGCTGAGGCTCTGCAGACAGGAAAAGCAAACCTATGACCATAATATATATCTATTACTGTCAAGAGGAATCTGTGTCTCTGGCCCTTTTATGGTAGAAGGGACCCAATGTAGTCATTCTGATACCAAGTGACTGATGAGTCTCTTCAAGGGATGGCATTATACTCAGCATTGGTGTCTGAATGTGGATTGGGTATTCAGGAACAGCAGTAGCCATTTTAGCCTTCGTAATTTAGAGTCCATGTTGTTAAGCCCATGCTTAGCCTCCTCCATCACTGCTACCTTCACTAATTCATTTGTTTACCAATTGTGACTTCACTGTGGTGGCAGGTTGCAATGACAGAGGCTGGCTGTCAACAACTAGACATGGTTTTAGTCTACCTGGTTGTTCAGTGCCTCTTCTGTGTTAGATGCTTTCTGGAGGGTGTTACTATGCAATCCAAAGTTCTTCACCCTTCTTGTCTATTCTAATATGCTCATTCTCATGCCTCTATCTCAGAATTCCTTATCCCCAATCTAACAATTTTTGTCCTTTCCAGGCCATTGACCAACCAGCCAGGCTAATCACCACTATTCCTCAATCCATGTGTATTCTAACCTTGGATTATTTCTCTTGCTAAACAAAGTGGAGTACCAGATGCATCTCCCAAGGCTCTGACCATTAGGAAGATATCCTCTTACTTAGCTTTTAAGGCCACCCAATTAGGGCTACGGTTCAACAATATCAAACCAATTCATACATGAACCAAATGTGGCCTTATTTTTCCTTCACTAGTTGATCTTAAGGGATCACCTACTGAGGCATGAGCTGAGGGAGAGGCACTTGGGCAGGGGAATCCAGGCTACCTGGTCATGCAGCTTATTTGTGCCCTCTGGTCTTGCTTGTGTTCACTCCCGAATGTACCACTTTATCCCTATAATGGACTGTTGCTGAGCTTGCCCAAACTCATAACATGGCTGACCAACAAATCAGTTTGTGAAGGACAGTTGTGGGTACAATATCACGTAGTATCTCAATGTCAGGCACTCCATCTCTCTCAGGGATCTGCATATGCACAAAGCTGCTTTTCAAAATTTATATGTATCTCTGCTGCATATTATGCCATGCTCCAGAACCCTTCAAGTCCACCTGTGAGTTTCTCATTGGAATTTTCCATAAATTCCACATATCCATATATCCCATACTATGTGTTTTCCCACCACTGATAGTTTCAATACCCAAACATATATGGCACTATAGCCCATGTGCAGTAAAGTCTATCACAATTTTTTCTGACATTGAGTATAATATCTTAAATTATAATCATTATAATCATAAATATATCATTTTTATTTTCCTTGACTCTAAACTTTTTATTCAATCTCTTTGTTTCAAATTTTGTCCAGTTAATCTAATTTCTAGCTAAGGGGGGGGTCATTAAAAAGTGGCCAGGATCATTAAAGATAAAGAGCTACAGAAGATTAGAGGAGGAAGTTTACTTGCCTTTGAAGTTATGATAGGTTGAATAATGACCCCACCCCCAAAAAAAGATATACATGTTCTAATCCCTAGAATCTATGAATTTACCCTCTAGGGAAAAACAAAAACAAAACAAAAAACAAAAAAAAAAAAACAAAAAAAAAAACTTTGCAGATGTGATTAAAGATCTGAAAGGGCCCTAAATGCAATGACATGTATTTTTGTAAGGTAGCAACAGAGGGAAACACACAGAAATGGAGGACACAATGTGACTACAGAGGCAGAGATGGAGTGATGCAACTATAAGCCAAGAAATGCCAGTCGGCAACAAATGGCAACAAAAGCTGAAAGAGGCAAAAAACAGATTGCCCCTTAGAGCCTCTGGAGGGAGCATGGTCCATTACTGTAAAAAACTAAATTTCTATGGTTTTAAACTACCAAATTTATGCCTATTACAGCAACCCTAGAAAAATAATATAGATCTAATAAAAAGAAAAGCTTCATGGGATGTGTAGTGTATTAAGAGTGATAGGTCAGATTTACATATGTAGTAACTAAAAAGAAGATGAAAAAAGAGGTGGGAAGGTGAGCATTACAGATGAACGGAAAAGGCAGTGAGACAGGAAATCAAGGTAATTGTACAAGAGAAAAGAAAGCAGTTCAATTAGTTAAGAGTATATGCTACTTGCAAGTAAGCAGCGATACAGATTGTAGAAGATGGTGACTGCCAGCCTAAGAAGTCTGAATTAATCTAAGAAGTCTGAACTTTTATCCATAGACAATCAAGACGCCCTGCAGCTTGTTAGGACAAACTCTGGGTACCAGAGGGGAGGGGGGCAGAGGGAAGAGGGGGCATAGTGGTGAGATATGGGCATAGGTAATAATGATGTGCTAAATCCTTTTCATACCTCTCTGTCACACTATTCTCTTATTTTTTATTCATCTCCTTCTACCCCAAGGCTTATGGTCTGGGATTCTTTCCCCAGGACCAAGCAAAAGTTCTGGCATATACATTTCATAAATGGTAAATGAGCGAAGACAGAATACTGTATATTTTTTGTTTGTCATTACTAGGCATGGTACAATAGAGAACAGAATATTGAACAGTACTTGCATCACTTTTACTCTTCCAGGGTCTGATTAAGATGATTATATTAAAAAAATATTTTAATATTGAAAGTAGAAGAGATTTAGCCTCAGTGTGATCAACCCCAAGGACTACCCAAGAACCAGGGCAGCAAGTGTAGCCAAATCCAGTCAACTAGTGGTGGCTGTCTGGGGCAGAGTTGAGAAGTAACATAAGGCTTGTGCCGTAATAGATTAGCAATGTCTGCTAAAATGTTGAATTAGGAATAGCCACCAAACGACTTGTGTTTCCCATCTCACTCTTACTCATTTGGTTAGTCATTTGGTTTATTTAAAAACTTTTCATTTTTATGTCTTCTAATGTGAAGTACAGAAAGAAAAATTCCATTTCAATGGAGGTTTCCATTAGTTGAGCATGGTTAATCCAAGACTTACTGCATTCAAGTGAAAAAAGAAGCCAAAGGTTGTGGTGTAGAGGGGACAGAGGACTGCTCTGCTGCCTGTATTCTATGGTTTCAGACTATTAACTATTCTGACTGGAATGAAAGCACACATTCAACTGCTTGTCTTCGAACAGCAGTGCATGTTTTATGAAAAGGCTAACTCTGTGTTTGGACAAAGCAACATACTCACTAAGGCCTTGGAGAGTTGGAAAATGGACACATTGGCCCGTGGAACCCCAGCAGGAAAAAGCGGACTCTGTAAAAAATGGACTCCAAAGTTTACTTGCAAAGTTATAAGACTCAAATCCAGAGAGAGGCTAAACAGCAGTGGCTGGAAATGGAGTCAAAGCTGAAATAGGCCACAGTCCTTCGTGGCCATATGTAGCACCCACACCTTAATGCGGGACAGGGATACCAAAATAGGTTTAAACTGTAGTTCATGAAACGAGGTATAAACACAAACTATCACACAAGTTTTGTTACCCCTGTTGCTTTAGTAGGGAAGGTAGAGTACCCACCCTCTGAGGTGCAAGTTGTTTAAGGTCCTGCTCCGGTTATCATTTTTGTTGACGTAGAAAGTTCCAGGGTCAGTGTGGGTGGCTCTCCTAAAGCCCTGAAATTACTCCTTGGCCTTGGATAAACATCCTCGGAGATTCGTTACCACCTGTCAAAATGGCCCACTTTCTCTGGAAATGCGCGGGAGAAGCGACCAAGACAGCCTGGGTTCCACACAGCCTAAACTCCACCCCCGCCAGGCGCAAGCGCACTCCCGAGTCTCGTGCACCAACCTAAAACCAATACTGAGCAAACGCAACGGAGTTCTCACTCTAGCCACGCCTTCCACTTTTCTCAGCAGGTCCTGTTAGGGGAGGCATGTCTGTATAATTACTATTGTTACTTTTAACCGCGCTTTGGTTCATTTTCCAACCACCCTTATTGGAACTCACTTTGCCTAAAGGAGGAATTGCTGTTTGTGGGTAAAATTTGCTCCTCCCGTTAAATTGCCATTCTGTTCTTACAGATGGATGGCGTCCTTTAGGCAGCCAATCCTGACAGATATGAAAAATGAAAGGAAGTATTGTAGAGAATTTTTCAAGTCCGTTAGTTTACATAAAAAAGTCACTATACAAAAAATATTCTTCACTGACCCATACTATATGCATCATAAAACTCAGAAGGCATTTCATTTTCCCACGCCAGACTAGTTCTATTTATTAACAAGGACCTTCAGGAAGGATCAGCGCATGCGCGAACCATCCGGCAGCGGCGGTGGAGAGGCTTGAGAGAGGCTGGTGTATGGGCTTGCGTTGTGCTCCTCATCTGTTGTGAGGGGGACTTGTGGCTTGATCTTGGGCCGCCATGGGGCGAGTGAATGTGGCCAAGTTACGTTACATGAGCCGGGATGACTTCAGGGTTCTGACCGCGGTAAGAAGTTCGTCGTTTCTCCCTGTCCTTTCCCACCGCGGTTCTTCTCTGCTCCTCTAACTCGGCTCTCAGCCGAGCACGCTGTAGGCCCTCCAAGGAGACCCAGACTGGGCACGGGGAAAAGACCCGACTGTCGGGTTTTTCAGAAGCTTTTGGTCGGAAGCTTTCGTCTCCCCTAAAACAGAGCAGAGGCCCCTCTTCTAATCATTTCCTTCCTTTCTGCTCCCGTCTTGTACTCCAGAGCCACACTTGGATCGCTGTGGCCTGGAAAGCCTCTGAACGCTCGGCTTCCCACCACCCGAGCAAGAGTTTAAGACTCTTGAGAATTGATAGCGCTGAGTTCCTCACTCCCAGATTCACTTACGTAGCATTTATTCAGTTTCATTCACTCAACGCTTATTTATCTGGTTTTTAGTGACAATCTTAGGGAATTCACCGGGGTACGAGACAAGGGTGACAGATCATCGAGTAAACGAATAAATGAATAAATAAATAAATAAATAAGGAGGATAGTATCAGATATTAAGTGCTACGGAGATGATAACGAGAATAATAGAATAGAGACTTTGTGCACGTTTGGGATGGGGCGCATCGATGCCTTCGGTAAATGGCGTAGTCCACTGAATGTTTTAAACACGGAAGTGACAAAAACTGATTTTACTGGTCATAGTCTTATGGCACAAATATCAGCAACACATAGATTAGGCATTCCCAGAATAAAACAATGACTTTTTTTTAGAAGATACTATCTTTTGCTTAAATAGGCAATACTTAAGGATTAAACTGTCAAATGCAAATTCATTATGAAGTTTGGAAGACACGTTTCTCTTCCCATAGATTATTTAATTCAGCTGTACTTTCTCTAAACATCTGTCACTTCTGGTAGATAACCTTCCTTCTTTGCTTCATCAGCATGTTCACTTAATCCTTAATGCCTCTGACAGAAATAGGGGAGTCAAGAGAAAGAATGTTAGAGACTAGGAGAGATGGAACAAAGCATGGAAAATGAGTTAAGGTACGAGGTTTTGATTGGGACATCAAAACAGTGCCAGATTTATCTTCCTAAACTTGACTTCTGTGATATTTTAAACTCTTTAAGGCTCACCAAGGAATGACCTACTCATTAAATAGAATATTTCAGTCTCAGTTAAGTCTTACCATCCTTGCTATCAGTGGCCATCTTTCCTTGACTCTCTCTTCCTTTACTTCTCAGGCGCCTTCTACATCAATAACCCTACTTTGACTGGCTACCCTTACCTTTTAATGTGAACTTCCCCCCCAAATTCTGTCTCTCAACCCTCCTTTGTCTTCCATTATCTCTTACTTGATGATCACATCCACTTGGCGGCTTTATCTGTTACCTCTATCAAATAATTGACAATTTTTTCCCTTTAATTGTGACTTCATTACTGAGTATAGATGTATCTTTCCACTTTACCTTAAACATCTTTGTGTGAAGGACCTCCCAGAACTTAGCATCGTGATTAGTGTCCTTAAAAAATCTCTGTTCATATATCACCTGTACGTAAACCCTTCAAGGGGGTCCATTGTTTCTCAAAAAGAAATCTGGAACTCTTTGGTCTGCATTTCAAGGCTTTTTATGTTTACCTAAAAGCATTTTACAGCCTTCCTTTCATGAACTCAATATCGCATCTGAGCTACCACTGTACTAGCTGTTGTGCTCTGTACTGCCTTACATATGTGCCATGTCCAAATCTTTTGTCTTTCTCTGATATTCCCTTGTGTACTTTTTCTGTTTTTCTGCATCTCACAGTCAGTCTCAAGTGCCACTTCTTCCTGAAACTGATCCCTCAGCTAGAATTACTTTTGTTCATCCCTGAGCCACTTCTTTTTTAGCACTTACTGTTTCTTGCCTTCTAATAAAATTAGATGTATCGGTTCTTATTTACACTATTAGATAATAAATTCTCCAAAGAGTTGAGAGTTATTTGTGTATATTTTTCTATCTTCCACTATTCCTGCATGGTACTTTCATGTTAAATACCTTTTTAATAAATATCTGGACTACCTATAGTTTTTACAGATAAACATTTAGATGTCAACAAATATCTTAATATTTGCCACATGTCAGTAATTGTTAAGCACTCACAGTTTTTACCTGTATAGTTTAGTATAGAGGCAGAATATGAATGTCAGTGATTATATATCAAATTATGATTTAATATATGTCCAGAGAAGGTATCACTTATGTCTCTAATTGGTTGGGGAACTGCATGATCAGAGAAATTTGAAGGAGAAGTTAACTTCTTAGTAAGGTTTTGATAGTAGCTCTGTGTTGATTATGATTGCATATAATTCCTTTAATTTCAGGTTGAAATGGGCATGAAGAACCATGAAATAGTTCCCTGCAGTTTGGTTGCTTCTATAGCCAGCCTTAAACATGGTGGCTGTAATAAAGTTTTAAGAGAATTAGTGAAACATAAACTCATAGCTTGGGAGCGTACCAAAAGTAAGTATTTATGGCACCATTTGTGATTTTTCATATAACTGGCTTTCCCCAGAGCAGTTATTTTATTTTATTTTATTTTATTTTATTTTATTTTATTTTATTTTATTTTATTTGCAGAGCAGGCATTTAAAAAGGTAGAAAATCAAAGTTGCAAGAACAGCAAAGCACTCTATCTAGACCCGAAAACCCACATACTTTTACCATGTTTTATTAGAGTAGTCACAGGGCCCACCCAGATAAACAGAGTAAAGAAATAGTCTCTATCTCCTCATAACAAATTCCAATTTCAGAAGAGCAAATAGGATAGAGATAATTGTTGCCACAATCTTTGGAAAATTTGCCACAGGACTCTAGAGCATTAACTCTCAAATTATCCATGGTGAGGAATGAGTTTGTTTCTTTCAACCTGCCATGGAGCCATACTTTATTATAAAATAACAGTTAAAAAGTAATTACTAGAAAAATGAAATTTAAAAACTGATAAAATACAGGCACAAATTCCTTATTGGAGCTAAAGACATAAAAAAAAAGCTTGGTGAAAGTGATTTAAAAAATACTGAACTTAACCACTTCATTCAGTTTCTGTGTCTTATCACAAACTAGTAGTATATATAGACTGGTGTCAGTCTGTGAGTTAAGCTTTGAGTAACACCTCTCTAGAGAGAAAATACAAATTATAGGAAGAAATGCCAAACTCATAGGACTGGGTAAGCTAATCTTTTCAGCTAAGACTTCTTACTGTTTAAATTCTTCTCATGACTTGAATTAATGTGACTTGATTGTGCGATGTAACTAAAATACAGTCTTTCTCATTTTATTTTGTCTAGCTGTCCAGGGCTATCGGTTGACAAATGCAGGATATGATTACCTAGCTTTGAAAACACTTTCTTCTAGACAGGTAGTTGAATCTGTTGGAAACCAGATAGGTGTTGGCAAAGAATCTGGTAAGTGCTAACAGTACTACTGAACTCATTTTCTTTGCTTTAGTTTCTCTTTATATTTCTCTTTGAGAAAGCATTATCTTTTTTTTTTTTTTAATGTTTATTTATTTATTTTGAGAGAGTGCGCCTGCCAGCATGAGCAGGGGGAGGGCCAGAGAGAGTGAAAGAGAAAATCCCAAGCAGACTCTGCCACTGTTAGCACAGAGCCTGATGTGGTGTTGCATCCCATGAACGAAAGTTTGAGATCATGACCTGGGCCAAAACCAAGAGTCAGACATTTATCCAACTGAACCACCCAGGTGCCCTGAGAAAACATATCTTTTAAATTTTTCCATTTTTTTCAGCTAAGCAGTGAATTGAAAAGTTAGTTGGAAGCAGTAAAGTTGATGAAATTACTCTTAGTTTGGTAGGTTATTGTTTTTCATAAGTCTCTCATTGAAAATTCAGTTATACCAAGAATTCATTTTCCACTAATAACTGACATCTTTGGCAAATATATTATTTGTTCTTTTATATGTTATAAATGGACATTTGTAACAGTTAAAATATGTAACACAAGGAATTATTAGAAGACAGTGACTAAAAGCTACATCACATTTTTCTACCGCAGAAATATGGCAAAATTAAGTATGTGTAGAACACAGAAAACATTCTAAAATAGCATTGAACAAATACATAATGCAAGATTGCTAAATACAGCAGTGTGTGTGTGTGTGTGTGTGAGAGAGAGAGAGAGAGAAATGTTTAAAATGAGGTAATTTAACACCTCTTTTTAGATAGGCTGCCTCTTATGTCCAATTTTTTCATTTAAAAAATAACATTTTTTTGTTTATAAGAACTTCACTGTATAGATCATAAATAGTACAAAAGAAAGTAAAATAAAAAGTAAAACTTTATCCTTACCAGGTCTCCATCTGTTGTCATACTTTTGAAAGCTGTTACTGTTGACTGCTGTCTTATATATCCTTCTTGGAATAGTCTATGTAAATAATAGTATATAATGCACTGAAAATATGTATATATACACATATATATCTTTTTAATCACAGGTAAAAGCAAACATTACTTGATTTTTTTCCATTTGATTCATTTGATTTGGTTTTTTTTTTTTTAAGATTTTATTTTTAAGTAATCTCTACACCCAATGTAGGACTCAAACTTACAACCCCGAGATCAAGAGTCCCATACCATACTGACTGAGCCAGCCAGGTGTCCCTGGATGCATTTCTGATATCATTTCATGTTAACAGATAGATCTTTCTCATAGTTATGTAGAGTATTACATGGTATGAGTGCTCTGTAATTGAATTTACCAGTCCCAGCTGTTATGGACATTTATGTTACTTCACCTTTTCTTTTGTAGGTAATGATGTGGTAGACACCCTTGTACACATGCCTCTGTGCACATGTACAAATAAATTTGTAAATACAGTCTTAGAAATTGAATTATTAGCACAAAAGTTAGGTACATTTAAATTTTTGATATTATCAGATTTCCCTTCAAAAGTTTACACCAGTTTATAATCCTGCCAATGTGAGAGATAGTTTGTTGATGTGTAATAATTAAAATCCTTATGAATAATTAGGACATGTTTTAAATGTCAGTATTAACAAATATCGACTTTTATTGATAATTGGAATACTTAGGGGAATATCTCCATTCTGATTACTATAGGATTATATGCTAACAACTGAATATTATTATTTTTTTTTTTTTTTAATTTTTTTTTCAACGTTTTTTATTTATTTTTGGGACAGAGAGAGACAGAGCATGAACGGGGGAGGGGCAGAGAGAGAGGGAGACACAGAATCGGAAACAGGCTCCAGGCTCCGAGCCATCAGGCCAGAGCCTGACGCGGGGCTCGAACTCACGGACCGCGAGATCGTGACCTGGCTGAAGTCGGACGCTTAACCGACTGCGCCACCCAGGCGCCCCTCAACTGAATATTATTTATTGAAGCAGTTAAAGAATTGAACTTTGCGTTGTTGAAAAAGAAGATATTAAATTGCTTCTTATACATGTAGGATGCTAAAAGACAATTACATTTTTCCCACTAAATTGAATTGAGTATTGAGCACCTTTGGAAGTAATAACCTTTGACACACAACATCCCTCTTTTCTTTTGTAGTAGATATTAATACATGTCATTTTATTTTGGATTGCAGTTAAAATAATTTTGCTGAGTAGTAAGTATTCATGGTTATTAGGAAAGATATAATTGATGTAAATAAAATCAAAATTAGGAAATTACAAGTGAACTTTTTGGAATGAAAGTATAATAATGCTCTTTTTTACATCTTGGCTCTAGATATTTACGTTGTTGCAAATGAAGAAGGGCAGCAATATGCATTAAAGCTTCATAGGCTGGGAAGAACCTCCTTTCGAAATCTGAAAAACAAGCGTGATTATCATAAACACAGGCATAACATGTCTTGGCTTTATTTATCTCGTCTCTCTGCCATGAAAGAATTTGCTTATATGAAGGTATTTTGTAAATAATTTTATGTCTCTTAACCAAATAATACATGTAACTGAAAGGACGTAGTGACATTTACCAGTCTATTTTCCCCACATCTCTCTACCCCCAGTCCCAGTCATTACACTTATTTTTAACTGTTAATTATTTTTGTTATTTGTTTTTCTGGTGATTTTTTTTTTTTCTATGTGAAGGCATTTTTAATCATTATTAATGCATAAAGGCAACAAGTATTCTACAGTATTAATAAGGTATTACAATGCAAATTAACAAATAGCTTTAAGTAATTAGTGATGTAATTGCCTCACAAAAGTGTGTGTGTGAATATGTATCTATTTAGTATACATAAATATGCTTATGTTTGTCTTCAGTTGAAAACCCCAGGGAATTACCTCTAGTGATTATCTGTAGAAACCTTAGTGTCTCAGCTAAGTTGACTAGTACCTTTCCTTCACTTAATGGAGAAGAAATGTTGATGTACAAATTTGCATGCATATTAGGAATGGTAAAAATCTTTAGGTTTTCATCTTTTAACTTCAAAATTAAGTTCAGAATATATTTGTTAAGTTTCTTTAATAATCAAAATATGTATCCTCGATAACATTTAAATTAAACAGAAAATAATACTGTATTTTTATTATTCTCCAGTAATATTTATTTGTTACTACTTAACTTCACTTTTTAATTAAAAGTCACCCTCGGGGCACTAGCTGGCTCAGTCAAAAGAGCATGCAACTCTTGATTTCCGGGTTATGAGTTTGAGCCCCACATTGGGTATGGAGTTTACTAAAAGTACATACATACATATGTACATAATTTACATACATAATGCTATAGTATGTGATTTGTAAATGAAAGTTTTGGAAGTTGCATTTTGGTGTTGAGTAGGTTAATTCATGTGCTTAAATTTTTAGTAGTTATGGGGGAAGAATTCTGAAGACAATGTAAATAACTGATACTGATACCATACATGTTATGTGTTTCTTGTCTTATATACTAATGGTTTGTATCTTATAATATTCAGTAAATAAGCAGTTTGGTAGAGATTATTACACATTTTCCTAAAACTGTATTAGGTGTTTTCTCAGATGTTTATATGAAGATACTAGAATAGAAGCAGACTGTGCATCAATAGCTCCTTAAATTTATTCTCTTTTTTCCTAGGAAGGAGTAAGATTAAATTTAATTAGATAAAATAAGATTAGGGAGTAAACCATAGTGCAAGAGCTAGACCATTATGACAGTAGTTAAGGTTATATGCTGTTGAGCTGCCAAAGCATGTTCAGAACTACTTGTACTGAAAAAAATCTTCAAAGCCAAACAAACAAAAATCTTTGGGGAGTGGAGTTCAGTTCCTTAGCAAGGAAGATAGGAAATAAACGCTTTATGAAATTAACCCTATTCATAAATATGTACGGAGTATGAATTGTATGCCTACCACACTGTATTAAGTACCTGGCATAGGGTGGGCTGAAGGTGTGGCTACCAAAGGAATAAGTAATGAAGTCAAGCATCTGTAAGTTGGGAATATAACACAAATATACATAAAGAAACATTTAAAAATTAAATTATATGTTAAGCTTAGAGAAACTTCTGTAAAGTAGAATAGTTGATGAAAGAGGTTTCATAAAGCAAGTAGGAGTTGAGTAGAGTCATGAAGCATGCATATGATTTGTCTCTAAGGATAAGATAGTAAGACAGTGTTCTTTGCAAAGGAGCTCTGTGCTGACAGCTCAGAGCCTGGAGCTTGCTTCAGATTCTGTCTCTCTCTTTCTCTGCCCCTCCCCTGCTCACCCTCTGTCTCTGTCTCTCTTTCAAAAATAAATGATCATTATATATGTACATTATATACATGTATATCATATATAATACATATTATATATATTATATAATATAATATATATAATATGTATTATATATATTATATTATATTATATTATATATATATAATATGTATTATATATGTGTCTATATTTATATTATAAATATAGACATGTATATATTATATGTAGTATATATTTACATTCTATATTATATATGTGTATATTATATATGTAATATATTATGTGTAATATAAATATTACATAGACTGTTATTATATATATTATGTTTATAATATAAATATGATATATACATATAATATATATATTTTTTAAAAAGAGTATTGGGAAAACTAGGACCTGATATGTGGATTAAAGAGAGTTCTGAAAACTAGGAAAAGTTGTTGAGACTGAAATCAATATTTATAAACATTGTAGATTTTTCTGAATGGAGCATTGACCTAAGTATTTTAGTTTGGTATTGGTACCCAAAATAAAGGTTAGTTATGGTGGCAAGAGCTAGAACCACTGTTAGAGCAATCAGGTATAAATAACAAAGGCCTACTTTCAAATGGTAACATTCCAAATTACAGAGAGCATAAACCTAACATATTTTGGAGGAAGTAATAACAGGACTTTGTAAGCAAAAGGTAGAAGAAGTTAAGCATAAGAAGTTAAGAAAAGATGGATTTATGGATGATCTGAAGTAATATGACTCAGACTACTACTGTGTATATTTGTTACATAATTTACATTGTATATTGTGGTCTGAAGAAAAAGGTCAATGCTCTGTAAGCTACAATACCTGATCTTTTGGGATATTTCATTTTCTAATCTGCCAGAAGACAAGAGTATTTCCTCACTCACAGTTTATTTCCATTTGAATTTTTAAGCACACTCCCAATTGATGGCAGAAATGTAAAAAAATAGGAGGATATATCCTGGGGTGCCTGGCTGGCTCAGTTGGTAGAGAGTGTGACTGTTGATCATGAGTTCAAGCCCCACATTGGACATGGAGCCTAATTAAAATAAAGATTAAAAAATAATAAGTATAATAAAAAAATAAATAAAATGAAGAGGGTATATCCTAGGAGATTATAGGCTTCTTGGGGACAGGCTTTTTTACATTCATTTCTGTAACCCTAGCACCATGTATAATATTTAGTAAATGTTCAGTAAATTAGCGTTTGGTGAAAAAGTGAATTGTTAACTGGTTTAAAATTTTATTTTATGTGTAGCTCATTTTGTGCTGTGAATAAGCCATAAATAATCACGTGTAATTTTGTAAAATCTTGTATGTTTCTTCTAGTTGTGGGCAGGTATGTTTACTTTTATTTTACCCTAAATATTAATGACCTCTTCTTTAGTTTATACCTATTTTGCTGTATTTTAGGCATTGTATGAGAGGAAATTTCCAGTCCCAAAACCGATTGATTATAATCGCCATGCGGTAGTAATGGAACTCATAAGTGGCTATCCTCTGTAAGTATTTATTATTCTTGAAACTATGGATTCTAATAAATAAATGTAAGGTTTAGTTTTCAAAAAATATTTTTAATTAAATGAAATATTGCTTCTGGAAGGTTAGAAATTAACACAAAGCAATAGTCTCACATGCAAATTAAAAATTCAATATTGTTCTGATAGTATGAATTTTGTAATCTCTGTAATTTATTCAGCATGTATTTATTAGTAATCTAGTATATATTAAGCACTGTTTTAGTAGGCCCACCAGTGAACAAAACAAAATCTCTGCCTTCATAGAGTTTATGTTCTGATAGAAAGAGACATGCAGTAAATAGCTAAACAAGGAAATACATGATTATCAGATGGTAGAAAATGTTATAGATAAAAATAAAGTAGGTAAGGGGACAGGGAGTACTGAGGTGAATGGATGAAACTGCTATTTTACATGAAATGGTCAGGAAGAGTCTCATTGATAAAGTATTTTTGAGCATAATCCTAAAATAAGTGAGAGAGAAAACCATGCAGATATCTAAGAGATCCAGGCAGAGGCACCAGCAAAGTACATAAATCCTAGGATTGGAGCATGCCTGCATGTTCAGGAAGCAGTGAGGAGGCTAGTGTGGCTGGAGTTGAGTGGATGAGGGCAGAGATAAAAACTGATGAGATCAGAGAGGCAACAGGGGACTAGATCATTTAAGGTTTGTAGGCAATTGCAAGGAACTTTTAGTTTCTTTTTTAGTACATTTGACATACAAATTTAAATTGTACAGCATGTTGATTTCATATGTTTATATATTGCAGTGTCGTTGTCATTATAGCAATAGCACAAGGCTTTTTTATTTTGTTTTGGATAGGAATCCATTGGAGGAATTTGAACTGAGAAGAGACATGATGTGACTAATGTTTTAATAGAATTGCTGTGGCTTTTGTTTTGAGCACAGATTGAAAGGTGACAAGGACAGAATTAGGAAGAAAAGCTAGGAATTTATTGCAATAATCCAGTCAAGAGATGATGATTGTTTAGATCAGAGTTGTGGATGTGAAGGTGATAAAAAGTGGTTAGATTCTGAATATGTTTTGCAGGTAGAACCAACACGATTTGTTAGGGATTGGATATCAATATGAAGAAAGGGAAAGTCGAGGATAACACCAAGATTTTGGGCCTGAATAACAAATTAATTGGAGGTACAAAGTTGTCATTTACAGAAATGAGAAAGACTGCAGGAAGAGCAGCTTGGAGTTAGAGGATGGGATAGAATCAGAGGTTCAGTATGGGACATGCTTAAGTTTGAGATGCCTTGGAGTTCAGAGAAGTATAGATTGAGGTGTTTAAAGCCAACAGCCTAAATGAGATCACCAAGAATTATTCTAAATAAAGGCTCCTAGTATTAACCTTTGAGCTCCGAAGTTTAAACGTCTGGGGAAAGATGAAGAACTAGTGAAAAAGACTGAGAAGGAATGATAAACATGGAAAGAGGACAGCCTGAAGAGTTGGTGTACCAAGAGTCAAGTGAAGGAAGCATTTCAGCGGGGGTGTGGGGGGGGGGGGGCGGGGAAGAGGTTAACTGAGAGACTTCATATGATGAAGTCTGAATTGACCACTGGATTTAGCAACATGGAAATCATTGGTAGTTTTGACTCTACCTATTGCATTCAAACGAGGTAGATAAAAACCTATTTAAAATGAGTTCATTAGAATGGGAGGGAAAAAATGAAGTAAGTACAATGTAGAGGAGTTGGGCTGTAATTATCCATGAAAGTATGTAGTAGAAAGAGAATACAGAGTTGAGACAGGGTGTGGCTTTTTTTTTTTTTTTTTTTTTTTTTTTTTATGTGGGAGCTGTTACATCTTGTCTGTGTGCTAATAGAAATGAAGAGAAAGCTGATAGGGAATTAAGAAATGGAAAAAATAATACACATGCCTGCTTTCATGAAAATCATAAATGAATATAAATAACCTGTTTTCATACTTTCAGATGTCAGATACACCATGTTGAAGACCCTGCATCCATATATGATGAAGCTATGGACCTGATTGTCAAACTTGCAAATCATGGACTGATTCATGGAGATTTCAATGAATTCAATCTCATTTTGGATAAAGATGACCACATCACCATGATTGATTTTCCACAGATGGTTTCAACTTCTCATCACAATGCTGAATGGTATATGCTAAAAGTGATTCTGGATATGGGTGTGTTTACGTGTGATGCAGTCATTTTTTTCTTAATTTTTTTTTAACTTTGTAATACCGTGATTTGGGTCAATAACTGGTTTGAAGTGACTGATGTTGATGGTCTAAAAATTTGTTCTTTTATTAAAGGATACAAACTAGGATTTCCCCCCCTTAGAGAACCTATCTTATTCCTCAGTATTTTAAAGGGGGGAAAATGCACTTTGATCCAGTTGTTAAAACCTAGTCATTAAGTTTTTGCTGTACATGGGAAATCTGAAGAAACTGCCTGCTTTATAAACCATCAAAAGAATTTGAATTACTTGTGTAATCGGACAGACTTCTGAAAGTCAAACTTTCTTAGGTGGAAAGTTCAGCAAACCTTTATTCAAACAGACTTTTACGTGGAAGCCCAATTTTTAAAACAAAGTCTGTCCAGAAGTAGGGACATAGAGAAGGGAACCCTAGGACCCCATCCTCTCTCTGCTCCATAGTTGCCTCCAAGAGTGTTTCACCAAGCATAATTTTATAATCATGATGGCCTTAGTAAAAATTATGATCTTGAAGTGGACTCAGTTACCAGACCAAGAATATCTCTCCTATCATTTTTAGTTTTTATTTTATTATTAGAAAATAACTCATGTAGAACCTCATCCCTAACATAGGGCAGAATCACTTTATATACTGTGGTAATCTTACTCTTCACATTACTTAACCATGTAAGCCAGCCAAGTTATGAAGTATGACAATATTTTACTTTGGGAAAAGTTTTCAATTAGCAATAATCGCGCCTCGGATAAACCTCATTGGCTACGATACTGCCACTGCACAAAGCTTGACAATATTTTACTTTGTATTTCGTGACGTAATTGATTGTAATCAAAGCTGAATATTTTTTACCTTCCTTTCCAAGTTATGAGAAACTTCTCCTTTCTCCTGAAGATAACAATCGCTATCATTTACAAATAAGAGTGTATGAATTCTTGGAAAGTTTGAACTCAAACCAGTTTGTGTTCAGTCAAACTTTTCTTCCTACAGATTTTCATAAGAAAATGTCTATACTTATTCCAGAAAAAGAAGATGTCATTTAAATATAAATTTAAAGAATATTTTTAACCAAAAAATATTAATAGATTAACACCTGGTGTTTGAGTGTTTAACATATCTTTGGATGATGACTCATCACCATTTTTATTACTGTGGGGTAACAATCACACAATGAAAGAATATTCAGAAACCACCAGAAGTAGAGAAGGAAACGATGACAAATTGTGATATTCAAAGTGTAGGCTGCATTATTCTGTAGGGAAACAGTATGATTTAACTTGCTATTTAATGGAGAAGTACTAGGGTAAAGGAGTTGTACTATGTAGCAGAAATTAAGATGTAAATTAATTAATAAATAACTATAAATAAGACCTATGTCTGCTTTTGAAGATTTTGAGAGTTTGTCTAATTAGATGAAACATAGACATAAATAAAAAGATAATTTTTAATTTACTGAGGTTTTTCCCTGGGTGCCCTAAAATTAGGAAAGATTAGCACCATTATCTGTTTCCAGACTTTCTCTGAAATATTAATATTCAAGCAGATAGTGAATTCTGTGTGACCCTGTTTCTTAATTCTCCCTTATCTAGAAACCTAGAGAATTTAATCTGTTCCCACTGCTTTATGGTGGCCTAAAAAGCAACCTGATATAGGTCCTTCTACCATTGGTCCAGATTAGCGTGTCTTCAGATCATTGTTTATAAGCCACAGCATTATTTATCTCTTTTGGATGTTCTTGCAAATTAGCTAATGGATAATAAAGGTATATAAACATAATTTAATGGTCCCCAAACTTTTTCTTATGTGTCACTAATCTGTTTCGTCTTTAAGCTTCTCTAGATGGGGTTCTAGTGGGTATAGCTGATGAGAAGTATAACCAGACAGGCTGGAGACTAAAGAGGAAAAGTGGAAACCTGCCCCTAACTGCAGACCCAGTCTTTTTTTTTCTGAGATTCAGATGCATGTTATTTTCTCTTAGTATGTCTATTACAGTATGGGAAGGCCTCTGGTTTTCTAACTATAGGGACCATATGCCTTTGAAAGCTTATATTTTCTATTAGTTCCTCTGCTTTTTTGTTTTGTTTTTGTTTTTCAAACACACTGGCATCTGATTTGTCTCTTTTCTTTCTTGTGAGTAACATCTTTTTTCATATAATGATTAGCAATATCATTAATAAGTATATTGTCATTGGCTAATGAGGAAAAACATGAGCAACAAAGGCTATATCAAAAATGATTGTTCCTTTTGCAGGTATTTTGACAGAGATGTTAAATGCATTAGAGATTTCTTCATGAAACGTTTCAGCTATGAAAGTGAGCTTTACCCAACTTTTAGTGATATCAGGTTTGTACTCTGCTTTGCTTAAAATAATAAAAACTGTTTAAATATATGATTTATTGGGGCACCTGGATGGCTCAGTCAGTTGAGCATCCAACTCGATTTTGGTTCAGGTCATCATCCCAAGGTCGTACGATAGACCTCAGCATGGAGCCTGCTTAGGATTCTCTCTCTTTCTGTCTCTGTCTCTGTCTCTCTCTCTCTCTCTCTCTTTCTCTCTCTGTCTCTCTCTCTCATCTCTCTCTGTCTCTCTCCTTCTACCTTTCCCCCTCCCTGTCTCCCTCCGCCCCTCCCTCCCTCCCTCCCTCTCCCTCTCTGCCTCTCTCTAAAATAAAAATAAATAAATAAATAATACTTGATTTACTTAGTTCTGAAAAGTTTAACAGTTTCATCTAAAAAATTTCCAAATAGTAACCATTGACACATAATCATTGTTGAGTATCATTGCTGTCTAGTGTATAAATGAAACTTAAAAACTAGAAAATCCTGCCTTTGTGCCTTAGGTCTATTAAGGCAATGTTTGTGAATGTTTGTGAAATAAATTCATGAACTTTTATTCATATTGGAATTTATGTTTTTCCTTTATACAGAACAGAAGCTATATTTACTTGATTCATAGAACATAATTATATGTAAATTTTCAAAGCAAAACTTTTTCATTTATTTTATATCCTTAATTATGACACTTTTGTGCTTTGGGATGATAGAACTTCAAAGAAGAAATCTTTAGTGCCCAGTAAAGTCAATTTATTAAATCATTATCAACTGAAGTTTCTGTAACCTTTCTGCTAATATTTGTTGCTTTTAATAGTCTTTGCATGTGCGCACACACATGCGAACTAAGGAGGAGCAGAAAGAGAAGGAGAGAGAATCCCAATCAGGCTCTGTACTGTAAGCACAGCCCAGTCCAGGGCTCGATCTCATAAACCTTGAGATTGTGACCTGAGCCAAAACCAAAATTCGGACTCTTAACCAAATGAGCCAGGCAGTCATCCCCATAGTCATTTTGTTCTTAAGTGACAACAAAAATGTATCTTTTACATTTGTATATTTAAGTATTACATTTTAGGCAAAGAAAAATCTTTAAAATACGTAAACTATTAAACTCATTTCAGAATTATAATTTATCAGAATAATAAATACTTACCCATGTCAGGTGCATTTTTTCCTAATGTTTGTCATTCTTTTTTCTAGGAGGGAGGACTCTCTTGATGTAGAGGTTTCTGCCAGCGGCTACACAAAGGAAATGCAGACAGATGATGAATTGCTTCATCCATTAGGTCCAGATGATGAAAATACTGAAACAGAAGACGGATCTGAATTCTCACCTTCTGATGAAGAGTTGGCAGAAAAAGCAAAGTTTCATAAATCAAAAAATCAAAGTGATCAGAAGTCTGCAGATGAATCCGCTGACTACTGTTGCATATCATCTGGACACCTTGAACAAATAAAGGGAGAGGATTCGTCAGAGGAGAGTGCTGATGCACAAAATTTTGAATTACCTGAATTCAGTCAAGCTTTAGAAGAAATAAAAGGTCAAGTTATTGACAACAATTCTGTAACTGAATGTTCTGAGGAGACAGACAGAATTGAAAATGACACTAGGCAAAATGGTAAAACAGGTCAAGGAGGAATCCCCATGAGCTCTGAAGACTATGAAGATGCATGCCCTCATCTGATTGCCTTGTCGTCAGTAAACAAAGAATTCAGGTCTTTCAGGTATAGATTTCTGTTGATTGATTTTTTTTTTTTACTTTAATGTGGAGACCTATACTTTCTTCAATTCTGATAAATGAGTGGCGTTTTGTTCTTGTTTTTCAAATGATATAACAGAGCTGTATTCTGTCCCATTATGTTTAAAAAATGAGAAAGCAAATAACCCTTTTATTAAAATTTAGATTACCTTCTACAATGGACCTAATCCTCAGCAATTTATTGATTCGTTTTTAAACAGTTCTGCCTTAAAAATGCAAACTGATTACTTTAAAAGAATTATTTACAATAATTGGTAAATTGGTCAAGTTCTAGATGTACGAATGTTCATATATTTTTGTAGTTGTTTATGTGTTTGGTTTATATGTAGTCCAGTAAACATGTAGTAAATGTGGTCTCTTAAGATATCTACTTACAGTGAATTTTCTCTGGTACTTTGAACCTTCTATCAATATTTGTTCATGTATAGTTAAAATTATTTAACATTATATGGTTTTTTTTCTAAGAGTTTTTTTTTTTTTCTTGCAAATATTAATGAATTGGCAGCCTGAACTTAGCAAAAGATAAAAAATTTAATTTTTATATTTGGAATAGTTTATCCTGAATCATGAAAGGAGTTTTAATTATTTCAAAATAGTAATAAGACAAAACTATATCAGTAGTACATTTATTAGGCATTTCTCAGTACATCCTAAGGCTGTCTTTAGAGTTTTATCGTGAAACAAAACATGAAAATTTTGTGCCTTTTCTGTAAAACTGTATCTGGAGTCTCGGGGCATTTACAACTCAAATAATAAATTTGTAAAATTAAAATTATAAGTTAAAATCAAGAGTGGCAGGGACTGAGGATTTTAAGTAATTGAAGAAAATCTACAGAGGTTAAAGAGTCTTACCACAGAATAACTTGTTCTCTTTAAACACATGTTGGGCAAAATTTTTATTATTCAGAGTAGAAACATAAGATAAGAGATGTTGCTGAAAAATATTGACTTTTCAGTGTTAATATGGTCTGAGTATCTTAAACTTTGTATATATTAAAACTTTGAGCAATGTGTAAAACAAGTTTGTTTCCATCATTGCAGTTTTTCTCCCTTAGCAGGGCAGATGATACAGATTAAGAATACTGCCTCTGGTCCCATTACATCTTTTGTTGTTTAGGAGATGGCAGGGAAGTGTTCTAAGAATTTAAATGTAAGAGGCAGATATGTGTAAAGTTCAATGAAAGAACAAGAGATTAGCGGAAAAGAGATATAAATTCTGGGGAAGTGGTAACAAATTTTGATGGCTGAAACATTCAGTTTTGCAGTTTTGATGGTGACTATTAGAATGCTGAAAAATGGAAATTATTAATATATTGGGCTGAATTGTGAAATGTGTGAAGTTTTACCTTCACAGAAATTTTAAATATAACGATATTTTATTATGTAAGGATAAGTATAAATGACACATAATTAACTATAAAAAAGTTAGGTAATTTGTGACTTTGTTTTAATTTTAGAGATGAAGAAAGTATGGAAGATACTAAACAGTACAGAACAAGAACTCTGAGTGTTACTTCTGTGGGCAGTGTTTTAAGCTGTTCAACAATTCCTCCGGTAACTATTCATTCAACATTTTCCAAATGTTGATTAGGTCACTACCCTGGTTGGATTGTAGATACTCAGATATGGTCTAGTCCTTGCATTTTAACAATGAGGAAATTGAGGCCCAGATAGGTTACATGACTTTGCTCAAGATTACCTAGCTAGTGACAGCAATGCAGCTACAGTGTGAAGATGTGCCAGCTTCACTAAATTTTGAAGGAGAAAAATAAGTAATTTAAAAATTTTTGACCTAAAGGTTTTGTTAGACATTTAGCAGCAATGTTCAAAAGAATTTCTTAAGGGACATTTTCTGTGCAGGATAGTGAACACAAATAGTCCAGCTCCTGGATTTTACTGCCTGCCATACTCTCCAGGCTGCCCAAGAGGAAGAATCAGTTTATTTCCTTTGTAGATTTTAAGGAAAGAGATAAAATTACATACTTGGTGTATTGGGGACTTCCCTTGTACTTAAAGCCATTAAGCTGCATACCCTTAAAACCAGTTTTTAGTGATAACTTCATTTAATATAAACAAAAGAAGAAAATCAATTTAGAAGTTAGAAAGGAGGCAATAGGGGCACCTGGATGGCTCAGTTGGCTGAGCATCCTACTTCAGCTGAAGTCATGATATCACAGTTCATGTGTTCAAGCCCCACATCAGGCTTTGCGCTGATAGCTCAGAGGCTGCTTTGGATTCTCTCTCTCCCTCTCTCTGTGCCCCTCTCCCATTAGTGCTCTCCTATGTCTCTCTCTCTTTGTCAAAAATAAACATTAAAAGGGGCACCTGGGTGGCTCAGGAGGTTAAGCATCTGACTCTTGGTTTCGGCTCAGGTCATGATCTCATGGTTTTTGAGTTCGAGCTCTGCATCAGACTCTCCTGACAGCATGGTGCCTGCTTGACATTGTTTCTGCCTCTTTCTCTCCCTCTCTCTCTGCCCCTCCCCTGCTCACTCTCTCTTACACTCACTCTCAAAAATAAATGGAGTTAAAATTTAAAAAATAAAAGGGAACATTAAAAAATTTAGAAAAAAAAACAGGAAGAAATAAAATTATGTGGAATATGAATTCAAAATAAAAGAATTTTGTTTTTACTGAACTTATGATTTCCAAATTCATATATATTGTCCAATAAGTTAAAATGTGTGTCCTATGGATATAACATGGGATATTTACAAAATTAAATCAGAATTATAAAAGATAGGCTAAAAAGAACATACTGTATTCTATAACATAACACATTTTTAATGGTTCTAGGAACTTTCTTGATAATATGAACATTCAGAGTTGTGAGACCAAAATAAAAGTAAAATTCTATAAATGTATTGATTTTTTATATACTATTTTCTGCGGAGCTTATAATTTACTTGATATTCTAGATGAAAACTATAAATGTTTGGAATTTTTGAAACATCTATTAATTATATTAAAAGATAAACATTTCCCTTTAAGTATTATCAACCCGTCTTTATTAAGAATTTCTCACACTTTATGATTGTCTGTCCACCCTTGGCTTTGATATTTTCTATACTTGAGTTTTATTTACACTCTTTTCTTTGATTTCTCAGATTCTAAACATAAGTGCTTTTATACAATTAGTGGCATAAAATTGGCAACCACATATAAAGAAAAATTTAGATTACTAACTCATGCTAAGTTATACTGTCTTTTGTATATAAAAGATGACACTGACATTGTCTGTAAGTCTTGACTTTACCTCATTTCCTTTATAGCTAATAGGAGCTTAAAGCTTAAAATGGGGTCAAACCTATAATGAATTGCATTATAAAATACAAATTTGCCTTCTAAGAGGAAAAAGATCTCTTCAGCCAGCTTGATCAAAAAGATTTCCCTCTAATCATTGGAAACAAATTGATGATCTTAACTCTACATTCTTTTGAAAATTTGGTCACCCTTTTTTCCTTGAGGTCACATTTCATTTTGTTAAAAAGTCATAAGAAAAGAAACTTTATTTTTTTACCTCTGTTAATTTGATGATTATTTTCCTATATGGTAAAAGATTTTCTCTGTTCTTTGAAACTGTAATTGTAAGATCTGTTTTCTCCATATAAATACTTCTGTCGTTCTCTATTTATTGGCGAAGTTGTCACCTGTAAACCCTGTTCTTTCTAATATGCAACAAATTCTTATTAAACATTTAGGTATATTGCTTTTTAATAAACATATGGCCCACAACAACCAAACAACAGAATCAACAAAATGCATGATTTTTGTTTAATTTTTTATGTACTCCCTGAAATAATACACAGGTATTTTTTAAAAAATAAAAATAAATACTAAATGAGATTTTTCTCCTGCCTTTTTTTTTTTTTTTTTTTTTGAGAGAGAATGAGAGAGAGAGAGAGAGAGAGAGAGAGAATATCTTAAGCAGGCTCTACACTGTTGCATGGAGCCAGATGCAGGGCTCAAACTCCTGAACCATGATCATGACCTGAGCTGAAATCAACAGTTGGATACTTAACCTGCTGAGCCACCCAGGCACCCCTTCCACTTTTTTTTAACATGAAAAAAATTAACCTTGTAGGATTCATAAATTGTCCTGGATTAGAAGGAGGAGCATGCATAATAATCCATTCTTTCCTTATTTTCTTGAGCTTCTTGATATGATTATCCTGTGGTCTCATCAAAGTGAAGAACCAAGGGGAAATTCACACAGAATATTTAGAAAAGAAATTGATTTTTTTTTTCTTGAAAATATTCTGGAGGCCTCTGAATTCCTCTGGTTTTAAGTGTGGTACATGCTCTACTGTTGTCTTCCTGGGATGATCTCTCTTTTCCTATTTGTTTGGTTGCCTCTTTTCTAGTTCCATCTCTATTTGGCAGTATAGATTCCAGTAATTATTTGAGTGAATGGTAAAAGCAGTACTTTTTATTGCTAAAAATGTCTTTTTATCCTGTTCTCACACTGGATTGGGAGTTTTAAGTGTTCGAGTTGTAGTTTGGAAATGATTTTCCTTCAGAATTTTGAAAGTATTGCTCTCTTATCTTTGTTGTAGTTAAGATGTTTTTCTCATTCAGGGTTCTGGTCTCTTGCTGGGGTGAGTAGGCTATGATAATTGCCTGTCTTCTTCCTAGGATAGGGAGGGGTGCTAGAGCCCAGTCATACTTGTTCTAAACTTTTTAGCCAGTCCTACAGCTTTCAGTTCTGAAACTTCTGAGGTACCAGTTCCTTCTAAGTCTCCTGCCTTACTGGGTTTGGGGAACTACATCTCATGGGATATCAGCCTCTGCAGGGAATTGAAAACTGAATGTTCCATCTGTTTATTTTCTTAACCTTTTTTCCCATTGGGAATCAGTAGACTAAAATCAAGAGGGATGACTTGTTAAAGCCTGTTAATTGAATGTAGTCTGCTTAACTATGTAAAAATGCAAAGTCTGCTTTTAACTCATCTGGTCCAAGTTTTATAATACACATGTGCAATTCAAGAAACATAAGCCAACTAGTTCTTATAGGCCATTTTTACCTCAGATTGATTATTCTTTAATTTTTTTTAACTTGACAGGTTTTAATAAATGTTTCTTTGTGCCTAGCAGAGTGTAGGGCATATTAACAAGAGACCCTTCCTTCAATGCTTGCAGTGTTTATTTCTTTTTTAGGAAATAAGTAGGGTGGTACAAGGGTATATACAATTAAATAACAGGCTGTAGTGCTTCAGAGGAAGACAAGATTATTGGGAGCAGAATATTCAAACTTATTCATCTTGTAAGTGACATTGGCAGCCTGGGTCTTAATAAGAAATAATTTGAAGTTATGATTATTCACTGAGAAAACATTCTACATCTCCCAGAAACTGTGTGAAGACTTTACCATGTAACTGCTGCCATCAGGTCGTCTCTACACCTGAAGTTATGAAGGCACTCTTGGATAAATTTTGGCCAGTAGTGAATGCTTTCAAACATAATTTTCTACTACAAAGCCATGTCTACTTTTACCTCAAAAGCAGAGGAACAAGCAGTTTTTTATCTTGTTGGGTAAATTTTTTTTTTGTTTTCAGTTTTCCTCATGGACACTAGGTGGCACTGTTGTGGTTTGTTATTCAAAGAATTGTGACTACTACTTTTTGCTATAATCTGTATTTCCATTAGGAATTTAATTTCTTCTATTTTATAACCATTAATTTGTGGCTTATTTTGTTGCTGGTTCATATGGTACTGTCAGTGTTTGGAATTTAAGAAATTCATGCTTGTTAACAAATATGAAAAATATTAACAATGTAAATCTTTGTTTTATTGAATATTGTCTCCTTATTAAAATGTTCAGTAATCAGTAATACTAATTCATGAACTCTTTCCAGGAATTGGTGAAACAGAAGGTGAAACGTCAGTTGACAAAACAGCAAAAATCAGCTGCCAGACGTCGATTACAGAAAGGAGAAGCAAATATATTTACAAAACAACGGAGAGAAAACATGCAAAATATTAAGTCAAGCTTGGAAGCAGCTAACTTTTGGGGAGAGTAATATATTTAAGATTTTGAATGTTTTCCAAAACATTAGTATGATCCCCTTTTAAGCCATCTTTAGTCTTTTCTAGACCAAGGCAGATACATAAATAGATAAATAAACTCTCTTTCATATATTAATTTGACTCCTTTGGTATGTGTCTTCTAAAGAATAATTTTAGTAATTCTGCTAAACCAATTTAATTCTTCTAAATATTTTAGATGATTAGTCAATCTGCTAAAATCTGTTTTTTAAAATAATCTTTATTAGGAATATTTGGGTATTTAAAAAAAAACTAAATTTCACTATTTGTGTTGCTTTTTGTTCTCTACCAAAAACAAGTAGATTCCATGGTATCAAATCCCAGTTTTTCCACTTGCTAATGAAAAGAACTTTAAGCAAGTCGTATATGTGTCTCTCTCCTTTTCCACCTCAATTTTCTTACTATTACAGTTGGATTTGTAACTATTTAATAGGGTTGTTTTTAGGACTAGGTGAGATAATACACAGAAGCACTAAGAACAATGCCCAGCACTTTGTAAACATTCATTAAAGTATAGCTTTTAGAATGATACAATGATTGTAATCATGTTTAGCTTTCTGATACTCTGCTAACAATTTGTTTTTATTTTATTTAACCACTGGGAGAATTTACTGCCACCTGTTTTTCTTAGGCTCCAGTATTTTTTTTTTTTTTTTAGCATTTATTTGAGAGAGAATATGGGCGCGATCTGGAGAGGGTCAGAGAGAGAGGGAAAGAGAGAATTCCAAGCAGGTTCCATGCTGTCAGCATAGAGTCCAACGCAAGGCTCAATCTCACTAATAACTATGAGATCATGACCTGAACCGGTATCAAGAGTTGGACACTTAATTGACTGAGCCATCCAGGTGCCCCAAGGCTCCAGTATTAAGGATCAGCCGGTGATGCATAATTTTGTTTTCCACTATTTAAATTGGTAATGTGGTCATGGGAACAGAAAGTTGCCGTAGTCTCACCAGTTTCCATACTTGTTCGTTTTTATGCAGGCCTGAACAGAAGAGTTAGGAGTATAAGGAGGTAGAAGGGATAAAGAATGAAAACCTCTTTCTAATATTCTTGGGTGGGTCCAAAACATGTTTTCACTTAACAAGTAAATAGTGCAGGGGAAAGAAAATACATAAGGCATTGTAATACAAAGACTTTGTAATCCAGTGAGATTGGAAGATGGGTGCTTAAGTACATCTACCTGATGATATTCAAGTCTCAGCATCACCCAGTAGGCCAGAAGAGGGGCATCACCTATGGGAAAAAAAAATGACCACTAGATGGCAATGTCACTCCACAGTCACCAGCCAGAATGTCCTAAAATTACTTGCATCAGTGGTAATGATCTACTAGAGGAAATAACAGCATATTTATTTCCAAGAATGATAAAGACAGCAGATTCCCTTTCACCTTTGTAAAATTCATTCTTCTATTTGCAAGACCTATCATTAATAAATACCTTTAATTATATAGACACAAGAAAATGTCCAATTCCCTTGAAAATTAACTTACGCTAATTTGGAAAGTGTTTACCTAGCTTCGAATTTTAGGTGTGTCTTCACAGCATTTACTAAATAGATCTACTTTAAAGCGTTTCAGTAAAATAATGTTGAAGACATCTTAATAGAACCATAGAATATTTATCTTGCAATACATATTAGAGTATCAAAGGTAAACTGGGAATGAAACTATATGACATCTTCCTACTCAATTTTTATTCAGTTGATGCAGTCCACTTTTGGGTACCTACTACATAAACACTATTACTCTAGGAACTTTGAAATCTAAGTAAGCAGTTCTTATCCTGAATAGCCTCAGGTTTCTTGTGGTTGGCAGAACAGATATATCAAATGCATAAATCTAAGCAAATTATTCAGTGTCTAATCAGTGTCTAATATTTTTTTAATATTTATTTTTGAGAGAGAGCGTGAGCCAGGGAGGGGCAGAGAGAGAGACAGAGATCTGAAGTGGACTCTGCTGACAGCAGAGAGCCCCCCCATATGGGGCTCAAACTCCCGAACCATGAGATCATGACCTAAGCTGAAGTCAGATGATTAACTGACTGAGCCACCCAGGTACCCCTACTCACAATTTTTAAAAGATGTTTTTGAGTAGTCCTCAATTAGAAATTAGAATTTGGTCTATCAAACAAGATGTAACCCTCACATTTAAAACGTCCATAGTGAACAATGAGCAAAAACAATTTAAGTGTACTACTAATGTAGTCAAGGCATGTACTGTGGTTAGTAAAACACTTTGAGTCTGCGAGTTCCAAATTTAGATCCTGGTTCAACCACTTCCCAGACCTCAAGTGCCTTCTGTAACCTCTCTAACCTCACTTTTTTGATTTGTGAGATGAGGACATTTAATAGTGCCTGTCTTAGAATTATTATAAAAATTAAATAACACCTGTAAGGAGCTTAGCACAGTACGTGATACATGTTATATATTAGGAAGTATTTCCCAAATGATTTCAGATTACCAAAAGGAAGATTCGGGAGGAATCTTTTCTATTTCCAAGGTCACTGATATTTCACCTGTGATCTTTTTGGTGCTGTTTTCATCTCAACGTACAAATGCTTTGCTTGTAACCTTGCATCCTCTACTTGTTGCTCCCACTAAATAAGTTTTTCCTACAAGATAATGCAGTTTATACTTGTGCTAAATAACTTTGTGATATTGGTAGCCATGGGTCTGTTCTTTGGTGCCTAGCTGGCTGTCTTTGAGCTTTCTCCAGAACCTTAAAGATCTTTTAAGGTTACTAACTAGAAGATAATCATTTTTTTAGTCAAGTACTCAGTAAATGTTATGACAAAACATAGTTGTCTAGTTAAAGAACTTAACAGGTAAACCTGCAGCCCAGAGGTTTATCAGCCACTTCCACAAGGTGGAGGTATGAGTTCATTAGGTTCTCAGAACACTTCCCTGAGGTGTAAGTTTATTTCAAGTCGCATTCAATATTCTGGGTGGCTAAGGCTCACCATCTCCATTATTCTTCATCTCTCTTCAGAACATCTCCCTAGAGAGCATCAGGCCATATCTTAGTTTGACCTTGATTTGCTATATGAAGGTCTGGAACCATCTTATGCAACTGTAGAAGGCTGGGAATGAGGTAAAGTTCAAAATAACCGTGAGTTACACAGTTGTGTAATAACAAGGAGTGTAGGAATAACTCCAAGGTCTACAACACAGTGAGGGACTAATATTGTTACATTTTAAATGTAAGTTTTTCTTTTGTCTTACTATTGTAAATAATGATGACATTAAAATTAGTATTTTATGTAACATTTAGAATCAGATTATGTAGGCTTAATTCCATAAATAAGAGTGTGCCTCATAATACAAATAAAATATAATCCTTGGAATATTTGTCACAATATTACATGGTTCCATTTTAAAAAAAGTAACCACTTGAAATGAATGAATCCAATAAGGGTGATCACTATAACTGCTTTTAGTGGAAGAGGTTCAGCTTACATTAGGAAGAAAAATACAATATTAACCCGTACATTTTGCACGTGCTTGATGTTGTCTAAAGATACTGAGGAAGTATACAGACTTTTAAGATAAAATTTTTGTTGACCTAAAGCGTCCACTATATTTGAAGAAACAAGATTAAACACATAACAATTAAAGGTACAAAGTCAACTGTACTGAAAGCCTGACACCATTGATCTCACTGAGGAACCTCCAAGGACAGTGGATAAGTGAAAGTTCAGAGTGATTTGGTGAATTATAGGGAAGAGGGATTTGGTTGAATAGGTAGATTAAAAAAAAGAGCTTGCAAAGAGGAAATCATGCAGAAGACAAATAAATGTAGTGTGCTATGGTTGGGAAGGGGGTATTGTGCAGCAAATGACCAAATTAAAGATTATTTTAAAATTTTTGTTAGAATTTACCTTGATGTATTGGAAAGGAGCAATTGTAGATTTTGAGCAGTGTAATGATTTGATTTTAAAGGGGGTGGTGAGGCACCTGGCTGGCTCTGTTGGTAGAGCATGCAACTCTTGATCTTGGGATCATGAGTTCAAGTCCCACATTGGGTGCAGATATTATTTAAAAATTAAAAAGAAAAATTAATTAAAAACTAAAAACAAAGGGGAACTAGGGAAACTTTGTCAGTGTTAGTAGATTGGAAGGAATCTTGAACAGAAGCTAAAATGTTGCCCAGTCTGCGTAAGTATTAAGGTTTAGACAATCTGAGATAGAATCTTACTATTACACTGGAGGTGCAAACATTCTTGATTAGTTTGTTTTTATTTTAGAGATGAGAAAACATTTTTAGATGTAAAATTACTTGCCCAAAATCACATGGAGTGAATAGGGTTGGGAGTAAGTGGGAGGAAAAAATGGAATTGGTAAGTACCAGGAAGGTGAAAGGTAGAAAAACCAGAGTATCTGTGGTTTAGAACTTTGTATCCAGCCCAGGGGTCTCTTTTGCAAAGTCACTAAGGTCCACAAACTTTGACTTGTCTTCCTGGTGTTGTAGAGGTATGAGAGGAGACAGTCCTTACAACCAGGTCCAGGTTTTGAGTCCTATTCTCCACAAAATTTCCTCCCTTTTTAGAAAACATGTTGGGTTTTTTTGTTTTTTGGTTTTTTTTCCATGATAAGCCTTTCATTTTTCTCACAGGCCCAAGAAAACCGATCTCAGTAGACTGAAGCTCTGCCTGGAATATTTCTGGTTGTTCATGAGGAGGTAGGAGGGGATTAAGGTGGTGAGGTGGGGAGTAGTACTTTTTCCTTGAGCTCAAAGCTACTGAGGTACCTGGGGAGGATCAGAAGAATATATCATTCTCTAACTTGGTCTTTCTCTAGTTTTCAATTCGTAGAAACTTAGGCCCCCTTTGTATGCAGTTTTCTATTCCTCTTTCAAACAAATTTTGAAAAGAAATATTTCTTCTGTGTCAACAGGATACATGCTAAGTGCAGTACTCTGATAGTGACTGCAAAGGAAGTGAAATGGAAATTATAGTTTACAGTGTGAAATGGATGGGCGCGAGGCTTTTATCTTAATGTAAGCATATCCATAAATATAGCCTGAATTGAATTAAGAGTATATTAATGATGCAATCTTTACAGGAAGTTTCATCTAAAATATATGGAGCTATGAAGTTAGTGGCTTGCTTGAACTTAGTTGATAGCCATCAACTAATCTCAGGTTTAAGTCATTTATTTACAGCCAATAAACATTCTTCCTGGGTTTGTTTTAATCTAATATTAATATTTTTTTTGTAGTCTAGGTTTTCATTTTACTTTGCTCATTACTGTTGCAAAGATTTAAACATTCCAAAGAACTCATACCCCAGAAACATGACCATCTAAAGGAAAAAAAAAAAAAAATGTTAGCTTCAATTAGTCTATCCTTTCTTTAAAGGAGACCTCAACTCTTTGCGTTTGATGAGAGGCTCAAAGACTCAGCAGGAGTTCAGACACCTTTTTTAGGATCAATCTGATCACTTATAGCCACAACCTGTGTAAATTTTTTCTTCAACATGCAGCAAAATAAACTCCTGTACTGGATAGCAGAAGGTAGGGGGAGGGGATGGTTCCTGTGAGAAAATGCAAGGAGAGGGAGAGGAGCCCTAGTTATTACTAGATAAACTTTTATGAAAGAAAATATTGTTGTAAAATCCACTGGAAAAAGTCACTCCCAAAACAAAAAAATGTTAAACTGTTTTTCTTTTTCTTTCAAAATATATATTATGCTGGAAGTCAGCCAGCCACAGTTAACAGTAATATGTTCAGTTTTCCACAGAACACATACCTAATGACCCAAGGGTTTGGCATCAGTATCTCCAGTCTTGTAAATGAACATTCAAATTCTCTCACCTTACTAGTAAAACCTCCTCTGGTGATATCTTTGGCCTCTAAAGTATTTCTTAAAGAATCAATTTTTACTTCTCTTCCAGGACCAAATACCAAGACAGAGCTGGGTAATTGGTTACTTAAAATAGTCAAGATGACATGGGCTCATTCAGGCCCCCAAATATATATATGTAACAGAAGGTTTGGATAAATGGATGTACTTCATTGTGCTTTTTGGTTAAAAGTGTTGATTCTAACTGCCCTGACACAGATAAAGAGCAGTTCACTAGCAGTTTTATCTTGTGGGGAAGGATATTATTTTAAGAAAGCATTTTTTATAATATTGTATGAAAATGAAGAGATGTATATTCTTTTAATCTGTAAATGGGATATTAATCAATTTTCTACTTACCTTTTCATGTAGTTAAACAGATTAGTACTTACTGGTGATTTCCTAAATGTAGTGAAATATCAGGGTAAATATGTCTGAAATAAAGTTATTTTATGTTACCTGTGTCTTTTGAATTTGTCAGAACTTTTGTCAGAAGTTGCCTTTCCAACTGACCCTCTCATGAATACCTTGATTCAAATATCTCACTGACCTTTCCCAGTTAAGAGTTAACAAAGTTGATGTTAACCAGCTATTCATTCTTCACACTGGTGTCTTTAGTTTTGTTTAGCTAACACTAAACAGTCATTAGTTATTACCTCAGCAAAGTCACTTTCTTCAGGGCCTTGCCCTTCTTCACCCTCCAGAACACCCCTAGAAACGGTCCTGCACATAGGCAACCGTTGACCCTCTTGTGCCAATCCAGCTCTTAGGGCCTTCCACCCATCTCCCATTGGAATCTGGATGGATCTGCTATGTTCCCCATTGTTTTTGTAAAGGATTTACTGTCTCTGTTTATTTAACTGCATGACTTGAATTATTTTTCATTTTATTTACTTTATCTTAAATTGTAAATTTTTAAGAATCAAAGCATTAGCAAGTAAGTGAAGAAATTATTTCAGAGAAGATAATCTTCCTGAATTTCAATCAGTGTCTTCTCCCTTCTTTAGGTACTTGATCCTCTAGAGATGAGTAGCTATAAGTTGGCTCAGGCTCAGTTACTGCAGTGGAGTCTGCATGCCTACATGCCTGGAATCTCACCATCTTCACTACAGCCTCACCTACAGGCCCATTCTCCTGTTTCACCTACCCCAGCCTCCTCCAGGACAGAACAGATCATGAAGTGAGGGGGCACAGAGGATAGTGGAGGTTCTTTCCTGTTTTTAACTAAAGATGATTCTTTTCATGCATTTATTATGTGTTTTAACATTCTGGGTGTTATTTCAATTGGTGACCCCCACTTTCTTATCATTTTTGTACCTGTAATGAACTACTTAACAAATATATTACTATAATGATAGGAATAAATTTTCTTTTCCTTACCAGCAAAATGATTGTTTCCATAGACGTTTTTGCTGCATTGTGCATGAAACGGTACAAAATATACCACCTTGATTTCTCATCTTCTCAAAGAGTTCTGTACTCCCTGGGAGCTTAGTAAGTGTGCTATTGCACTGAGTCTTTCCTTTTTACCATTGGGTGATAAGTTTTGATCACTAAATATATCAGTTGGATGGCATTTCTCACACATCTGAGTAGCATTCTAACAGGATTTGTAAAAACATCATTTTGGTTTTCACTGTAGTCCTCTACCCTTGTTTTAATACCTAAGTTTTGCTTTTGGCATATGCCTACAGTTGGCTGAGGTTGACAGTGAAATCTAACATGTGAACTGTAGAATCTGTACTAAATAGACAGGGGTATCTTAGGTTTTCCCACCTCCCTCATATACTTTCTGCATTAAAGACATAAAAGGGTGAGAAACCCCTGAGTTGTTAGTTTAAACTGTCTTACAGTAACACTCTAGAGTGAGAAGTCTTTATGGATGGGCAAGGAATAAATGCTTAGCAGAGGATTTGGAAAACTTCTGTTGAAGCATTGGGCCTGATCAGAAAGAAGAAACTATACTATCCAACTAGAATTCTTTTTTCATTTTTTAAAATATAACTCAGTAAGTATCATGATATTTTTACAAAGTTATCTTTGCAAAGCCGTTTTGGAGTTCTCTAAGCAGACCCTCAGTTTGTCTTTAGAAAAATCTTGTGGAAGTTGAAAGTTAATTTTCTTAACAAATTCTTACCTTTCATTTTAGATAGCATTAATAATGAGTATCTTTGGGCTTTTTTGTTTTGTTTTATTTTGTTTGTTTTTGGATTTTTAGTGTGTGTGTGTGTGTGTGTGTGTGTGTGTGATGAGTATCTTTGAACTCACCATATTAATTTGTGTTTCTCATATTGTTGAAAGGATATGAAGTTTACTATGGTATTAGAAGTGATCTGTTTGAAGACCAGTCCAGCTTTTAGGAAATAAGTGTAAGAGTTTTCAGAAAGCTATAAAGTGTGTGATAATATTTGTGGCCATTTGTAATATAGCTACAGAATCATAAATGTTAGATCTGAAAGAAAGCATTCAGCTCAATCCCCTAATTTTCTAGATGAGGACTGTGAGCCCAGAGAAGACATGACTTCTTCAAAGTTATACAGGTAACAAATATCAAATCCTAGATTTTACTAATACAAAATTCAGTATTCTTTCCATCACAATACACAACCAAAATATTTTTATGTACTACTAAAGATAAGCCCATAAGAAGTCTATTTATTGACCAAAATCTCGGCATCGACCAGTTTTACATTATCAGATTCGCTCCTTTAAGAATTCCTGGCTCTCTAATGGGAACCTTATATGTTTTGGTTTCCAATTCAGTATCACACTGAAAGTACTTTCATTCATTTATACTTTGTGTCCAATCAATGTATAATTTTTTTTTTTTATCTACAAACCATCTAGCTTCTCTTTTAAATTATAAGCTCATGAATGGCAAAGATGCTGATGATTTCCTATTTGGTGCAGCCCATGTAAAGTAAAGTACACTTTGGAACCCTAAATAAGTGTCTTAACATGTAGTGCTACTTCTTTCACATCCTTTTTTATAATAATATCTTTTCACAGTGGGGCAGCCCCATGTCTCTGTCATATGTGACATATATTCCCTGTGGACATTTACTAAGTAATAGTCATTATGATAAGACTTATTGTGACAGCGCCATTTCCTCTGTTTCCTTTTATTAAGCCCACTCTTCTACCATCTAGCTGAAGAAGCCTATTGCATGGAAAACATTTTACTTTTATTTTGTCGTTAAAGGACTGTTTTCAGTTAATCATGCAACACAACATAGTTATGGAATCTGGAAATGGGAGAGCAATCTCTTGTGCCAACTCCGAAAAAGTATTTTAAATAAAAGTAAAGTAGTCCTTAACAAGTCTTCAATAAACTATCATAGGTTATAGCCATTAAAATCAGTTCTTTTATATGTGTTATGAATCCTAATTATTGCAATGTAATCTCATGACATGTTTATGTCTCCTGTGGAAAGACTATTTAACCTTGTCGTGAGTGGTATGGGAAATAGAGAAAGAATCTGTTAAGGTATGTTAGTAACTACCTATATTCTATTGAAAAAAATATATATTTTTGCTTCTTCTGAAATTTTAATAGAAAGAATTACCACGAAATAAAAGGAAGTGAATGATATCAGAATTCATTAAACTCAATCTTGGGAATGATTTTCCTTGAAGAGTCAAAACAAAAACAAACATTCCTAGGCAAGCCAAAAGACAGTACCAAGGTTTTATTTGCCACTACCCATCATAAGTGACAATAACATGGGTGATGGGGAAAAAAAAAAAAGAAAAACAACTTTTAAACTTGGCTCCCAGAGAGATGCCCCTGAATTCAAATAGCATAATCTGGTCCCTGGCTATATCCATACTCTTTATAGCACTTCCTTTACCAAAGAAGAATTTAGATTATACTAATTCTGAACTGAAAGTCCTGAGCTGGAAATTTCTTTGTTACTAAGGTAATTTCTTTGACAAATAACCTTCTTGATTTTATACCAGGGGACAGCACATTTGAAGATGGAGGACCAAAAGAAATACCCAAGTCGGAAAGCTGCACACCATTCAGGCAGAATCTGGTTGGAGAGGAAAACTGGTCTCATGATTAGCGAGCTTCCCCAGCTAGCCTGTAGGTGGGTGTGTTTAACAGAAGGAAGCAATGGGAACCCGCCTGTCAGCCAGCCTTTAGAGCTAATTAGCTCAGCATACAACAAAGATAAGTGAGCCTGGGAGGAGGGCCCCCTGAGGGGTCTTTAGATTCTGGGAAATGTCTGATTGGCAGATGTTAAAAGGGATTCTTTGGTAATCCTGTGCATCAATGAGCTGCACAAATTCAGTCCAGGACTGCAAGAATTCAGGCATGAGGACACTGTGCAGCAGGCTCACACAGGCAGACCCAAGATGGACAGAACCTTGGAATCCCTGAGACACATCATTGCCCAAGTCTTGCCTCACAGAGACCCGGCTCTAGTCTTCAAAGACTGTAAGTACTGAAGGGAAAAAAGTTTTCTGAAAATAGTCCTAAACGTCTAGTCACATCCTATTTAAGTATGATTTCTCCTAAATCTCTGTAGTCGTGTGCTGTGGTCTAAGTGATATTTAACTTGTTCCTGACTTCAGTCAGGAGAATGATTTCATTTCACCTACGGGTATTAGTTGCTGGGTTATTTTGTCAGTGATACATCTTGCTAACTGTTTGGAAGTCTTTCCTAAAATATAAGCCTTGCCTAAGACTTAATGAACTCTTCCAGATGCTTTTTTAAATAAAACACGGCTGATTGCTGATGAGATTAAAACTAAAAATAACTTAGAAATGATAAATACTCTATATTTGTTAACCTGTTTCACCCTCCATAACATGTTAACTGTGTTAAGTCAAATATTGTGTTTGTCTGAAAATTTTTATTGCAAACAAACAACAATAAATCACCAGTGAGCTCTTAAATTTTGGTAACAAATTATAACACTTTAGTTAAAAGGCCAATAAAATTAGCCTTCCCATATCTGCAATGTCCCTATCCCCCCAAAATCTAAACAGCTATGGCAAAGTTATTTCAAAATCTTTTTTAATGATTATGAAAAATAATTCAATCAAGCTTCCCAATTCTAGCAATACTATTATACCATTTGTCATGTAACTTAGTTTCTGGAACCAATTTGATTTCCTGCTGCTGCAAAACAGACTATCTTCATGTTGTATCTTATCTACAGTGAGTTTCATATTACAAAGGGCTTCTGAAATAGAATTTTGCTATGGAACTGCCCAAAAGGTAAAATGCATATGGAATTTTTTTTTTCTTCAATAAGTTACAGCTTTCTTTGTGAATCTTGTTATGTTTGTCTCCATCAAAACATCAATGCTTTGGATTTTTGCTCTCTGATTGCTGAATAATGTTAGTTTCCAGATGTCCTTTTAGTTTATATTTCTCATATGTGTGATGAAGAAAAAGAAATGTTGGGCCATTTTATCCTATAAAATTTTCTTCTTAGAAATAAAATTGTAACCAGTATGCCCTTTAATGCATAGTGGAAGCCCTTTATTTCCTTCCTCTCTACCTTCCTACCTTTCTTCCTTCTGTCTTTTTTTTTTTTTAATATTTTCTTCAAGCATATGTCAATAGCTATGCTAGACTAATGAAAATCACTCCCTCCCCCAGTCTAGCCTGGAGTCTATTCAGGTTTGGTGTGTTTCTTTAAGTGAAAAGGGAAGGAAAGAATGTCTTTCTCTTACAATAGCACTGAATTCACTAGTGAAGGGTAAAAGGGCCCTTGACCTGCTCAAAGCTTTGGATAAATTGTATAGAGCCAGGGGTCTTATACTGTGGATTTGGAGAATGGAAGCAGAAAAAAAAAATAAAATAAAATAAAAGAAAGAAAGAAAAAAAGAAAGAAAGAAAGAAAGAAAGAAAGAAAGAAAGAAAGAAAAAGAAATAGAGGAGCAATTTTTCACCAAATTTCTTGTCAATTCAAGAAGTTAACTCTGAAATTATATGGTCTACTTTTTAAGTTGAACTAAATCCCAGGAATTGTTTACAGTTTAGCCAAGAGAATAAAATAGAAAAAGGGTTAAAATAAAATATGCATTATGTTCTGTCATCCAGACCTTTGCAGGAACTCTTTTCTATGGAAAAATAAAGAAGTGTCCAATTTTATATATTTCATTCTTTAACATAGAACCTAAAATTGATCAGATAGCATTGCCTGTTTACCCTGGAATAAGCTGTACTCTGCAACTGCTTGCATGGCTTAATAGGTGTGAGTATTAAACTGCTGATCCTCTCCCTTCAGGTGTTTCTAATCTGAAAAATGACTAAATGAAAGTAAGCCAAATGGCAAATTTCTATGCCAGCGGTTTTTTATAACATTGAAACATCCAACCACTTACCATCCTCATGGAATAAATGGGAACAGGCTTACACACTTTCTGGAGCAGGACATCAAAAGTCTGCCTGGGGGTTATGCCATGCCTTGGCAACCTATCACGCACGTGCCAGAGTTTAGCACGTGGACTCATTTTCTTTGGCACACCCAAAAACTGCTGCCACCACACTCATCTTTTACACAGCTTGTAAAAAGCTGCCATCAGCCTTGAACAGCAGGTTCTGAGCAGCCTCCTCTCCTCCTAGTCACTCCTGGCCCCCTTTCCCCCAACCCAGTCCAGTCTCTTCCTGATATAAGGAAAGGGCTAAGCACTTGAGCACATCACTGCCAAATCCTTAAGAAAAATTGCTACCTTGCTTTCCTGCAAGATGAAAAGCCAATCCAAGAATTTTTAAAACCCAGAACAGTTGAACAAAGGAGCATTAAAACACACACACACACACACACACACACACACACACATACACACACACACCACATACTCTAAAAATGTTTTTCTTAATTTCTCTTCTATAAATGCAAAGAAATTTTTTTTTTCTCTTCATTCTTCAGAAACACATAATACAAGGAATGTAAATGATCCATTCGATTAATTTTATGCCTTCAGTGGCTTTTGGTTTGTTTAAAAACAAGCAATTGTAAATTTAATTTTCTCTTCAAGTTGGTCAGGAAAAGCACCCAGAGAATTTTCTGGTCTGAGATGGATACACATGGGGATAGTTATATTCATTTAAAGAAATATTATTTGGATGCTTTTCTTAGCATCCCAAGTGGCATTTTGCAATGAATTAAATCTCTCATTTGTTTTAGACAAGGTGTTCATCCAGCAATAGTTGCAATTTTTTTTTAATTTTCTTTCCTGGAAAGAAATGAATTCCATAACAATTTTTTTTCTGTTTCCCCCTATTTCACGTTTCAAATAAAAAACAATGCAAAGACATTTAAATAAGGTCAGCTCTCAATTTGAAATTTGCTCATCTAAGCTGACACTGGACTGTTCTCCACTACCTAAATGTCTCACATTTGTAACAAGTAGCACTAGGAATCTCTACACCACCATACAGAATCTCTTTGCTGAGAAATTAAGGCATATATCCATGTTGCCTTCCATTCTTGGCTTTGTGTAACATTCAGTTTCTTTTCATTTGTCATATGTCACAACCAAAGATGAGCTATCCTAAGAGCAGCCCTTGTCAGCTCTTTTGAGAGTGTGTGCGAGCTTACTATTTATTTACCACTGTTTGACAGTTCCTCATGTGCTTTCTCAAAGGAAATCCACATGATTTCAAGATGGCTGAACATTCAGATTCTTCTGAGTGTTAACTTTTCACATGACAATACCATAATATGTTTATCTGCCATCTTTGGGCTCTCTCTTTATCCATGCATAGTAATGCTAGGGTATCAAGTTCTCATCATGTGATGACAGGCACTATGCTAGGAACGTTTATTCACAACAAACCAGTAATGTAGGTACTATTGTTAATTATAGATGAGGGAACTGAGTCTCATGAAGTTAAGGTGACTTGCCCAAGGTCATACTGTTAAATGAGTGATACAGCCAGAATTCAAGTACTGTATTCCAATTCCTCACCTTTAGCCACTACAAAACTACAAGACAACTATTGGCTCCCAGAGGTGTTATATAACCATGTCATTTGTGCTGTTATAGGAAAACGAGGGAGGGGACAGGGAGGAGGATTGAAATGACCTCTTTTGGAAGTATGGAGGGAACCCACTAAATAGGCACATCTGAACAGGAATATGACAGGAGGGTCAGAGGGGAAGGGCATGTTTGATGAGAAAGAACAGCTTGTCCATAGAAGCTAAGGCAATACAAGAACAAGGCATTAGGGGAGGTGGAGACAAGGTGGTAAAGGCAGGTGGAATGATGCAGAAGTGCAGGCAACAGGGAGTCTTCAGAGTTAGCAGTGATCCTAGATTAGTTATGCAACTTTATGGTTTTATGTTGCATTGGGAAAAATATTATATTGACATCTTTTGGAGGCACACTTCCTCATGCTAAGTTAGGGAGAATTTAACTTTTTCAATGGCGAAAATCCTTTTGCCTATTCAGGCAAGATGCAAGATGTGTGAATATAAACATGCCTGTAGTGAGAAATCACTTTGACTTAACTGAAAGCCCAAATCAAGGCAAACTTTATTAAAATAGATTGTTAAAAAAACTATCTTAGTTATCATTTAAGCCATGAGAATGTGTTAGTTTCCAGCATTGACTGATAAAGTGATGTTAGATTTCATTAATATGTTTTACGCCCAAATTTCATCGTGAAAAAATGAGACGTTTCCTTCCTAATCATTGCACAATTAGAAAATGTCTCACGTATTTGAGGTGCATTAACTTCCATTTGGGAAACGTTTTTCGGCATGAAAGGTTTTATTTATATCAGATAGGTGAATACTTCAAAAGGTTCATTTTTACCCTTTGAAAAAATTGGACCAGACTATAAAGTTATTAAAACCATGTTAGTAATCATGGTTCTGGCTGTATGCAACCCAAGAGAGCAAAAATTCTCAAGAGTAAAGTATTTTCTCTATCCCATGTTTTTTAGTGGAGTTATCTGAAATCTATAAATTTGATGATACATTTATGGGTTTTGCATTTCACAGAAAGAAATGGAGTAGGATGTAAGGGATGAAGGTACTTATGCAGTAAAATCTCTACACATATTGCACTGCATTCCACCACAAAGTGTGCCTAAAAGAATATGGTTAAAAAAAAATCTCACTGCTCACTAGCTTATTTCAGATTAATGATTGAATCTTAATTACAATAATTTTAGCATCTAAACTGTGAAGCCTGTTGAAGCCTATTGAAATGCTAATTTTACTTTATTACAGGATACAACTAGAAACAATTATATAACTATACTAAGAAACAAATGCAGATTTTGGTTCAGCTATCAGTGGCATAAACACTGTTTCCTAACTCTTTTTTCAGTATATATACATTTGGTAGAATTTAAATACTAAAAGTATCAGCCCCAGAGGAAAACTTTTCAAAATGGGAAAAAAAAAAAGTGGCTTCTTGATCACTTAATGGCCATCTGTCTTAATACATTTATTTCTTAATACATAAGTAAGATTTAACAAATCAAAACAAAATATGATCTATATCCATCCTGTGATCAAATCTAGAACTTCTTCATGGTCTGCTGTCTCATCTCAACATAGGTTTTTTTTTGTAGCAGTTAAGATTTGTTAGCCTGATCTCAACTTTAACAACTTCTGAAACTCATGTGTTAAGTTACAGCCCATAATAGGATACAGCTGCACAAGGGTGAGTTTCTAAGTCATGATTTTTCTGTTTAAATGATACGGTTTTACTGATTATGTGCTACAGATTGATTTAAGAAATGTAAGACAACTTTAGAAGCCTTTCATAAAAGAATCTTCTGTATTTAATACATTTCATATTGAAGTTTTAACCCCAAAGGCTCTTACTTCTTTGCCTCCATGTTCAAATGCTCATATACATTTAGTCTGTCAAGGTAGTTAAAACAATCTTATTTTAAATTAAAAAGAAATAAAAAGATTTTTATTGAAAGTTTAATATTGACAATTGTCAATAACATTGACAAAATATTACACTCCCTGTAGTTCTCTATATTCTTTCTCTTGTGTTCATGGAATGCTATTTGAATTATGGTTTGGCTTTTTTTTTTTTTTTCCTGCTGCGATGATAATCAGTTGATCCCTATTTTGATCTCATCCCATCAGGCAGCTGTGGGAACCCGTCATTTAGTCACCAGTCCTTTGACCCTTATGGCCTATATTATATAGTTTACATTTCTCTTGTGCAATATGAGTTGTAGCTTTGCTAGCATGTTTTTGTCCACACCTAGGTTGGATGTCCCAGGAGGGCAAAGCCATACCTTGCACTTCCATGTGCTCTCCCACAGGGTCAGGCACCTAACAGGTGCACAAAAGACATTTTTGGTTGCTGATTGATTTGTTTTCTTCCTCACAAAAAGAGAATATTTTTCCTATTGTCAGGTGTTCTCCTTTATTATAAAATAAACTGTACCTGAACCTTCTAAAACATCATACAGTGATACCTGAAACACAGCCTAATTGCATGCATGGCTAAACTGACAACCATATGAAATAGGATGGAGGAAAAAAGGACTCTGGAAATAAACACCCTCTTCAAACAACTTCCCCAGAGCACTGCCTGGGGTTGGTCATGGTAGAGCACCTCCAATCATTCCATATTCCACATTGGCACAATAACTTAGATTACCAATCCTTATATTCATCCTCAGGGTCTAACCTCAACCCTGGGTCACCAAAGGCCTTGCACCATGCTCTTTAGGGCCAAACTCTGTCTATGCCTCATACTTTACATAAACCCTAGTTAGACAGCTATTGCAGAGTCGTGAAAGGCTTTTTTTTTTTTTTTATGATTATTTACTTTTGAGAGAGAGAGGAGTGGAAAGGGGCAAGAGAAAGGGAGACACAGAATCGGAAGCAGGCTCCAGGCTCTGAGCGGTCAGCACAGAGTCTGATGGAGAGCTTGAACTAAGAGCCGTAAGATCATGACCAGAGCCAAATAACCAGCTGAGCCACCCAGATGCCCCGTGAAAGCATTCTTATAATGACTATATCTAGGAAAAGTACATTATACACCTAAAGCCACATATGCACAGATTGAGCATTTTAACTAAACAGAATTGGTCAGCAAAGCAACCAGTGTTTTTTTTTAAATCTTTGATTAGTTATCTAAAATTAATAGTCCTACAAAGTCTCTTAAATACAGTGTAATGTCAGTGCCTAATGGAACATGAGAAAGATATATACTTCCTGATTGATTAAATAGATTACATCAGGTTTTTATTCTATGTAGCTTTGTGATTAGATGACATCATCTGACCATGATGCACATATAAACCACACATGGGAACTCAGGCATGCTGCTGATGCTGTTTAATTCTGGTATACTTCATGATCTTTTATTTTATTTTAATTTGTCTTTGTGATTCCCTTTTGCTCCTTCATAGTCTTTCCCCTTTGCCTTCTTTAAAAAAATTACTCAGTACTTCCAAAGATATAAAAAATAAATGTAATTTACTTTAAAATTTTTTTAATGTTTATTTATTTTTGTTTAATTATTTTTGAGAAAGAGAGACAGAGTGTGAGCAGAGAGAGAGAGGGAAACACAGAATCTGAAGCAGGCTCCAGGCTCCAAGCTGTCACCACAGAGCCCAATGTGGGGCTTGAAGTCACAAACTATGAGATCATGACCTGAGCCGAAGTCAGATGCTTAACCAACTGAGCCACCCAGGTGCCCCCAAAATAAATGCCATTTAAATGTCTCCCCAAATCATATACAGTTCAGTAACTTTAAATTCTGAAGGTTGGGGCGCCTGGGTGGCTCAGTCGGTTGAGCAGCTGACTTCAGCTCGGGTCATGATCTCGTGGTCTGTGAGTTCGAGCCCCGCGTCGGGCTCTGTGCTGACAGCTCAGAGCCTGAAGCCTGTTTCAGATTCTGTGTCTCCCTCTCTCTGACCCTCCCCTGTTCATGCTCTGTCTCTCCCTGTCTCAAAAATAAATAAAAGGTTAAAAAAAATTAAAAAAAAAAATTCTGAAGGTCAAAATTAAGCCAAAAAGAATGAGATACTTTTTTTGTACATTTTGGACAATCTCCCAAGAGGTTAACTTTGTAAAACAACCCAAAGGATCATTTCAAGAAAAATGTTCAGGGAAGAGCATGGGGACCACAGCAGAAGAAAAGAAAAAGCCAACAAAAGGAGAAACAAACCAGCTTTCCAGCTGCTGAAGGAGCTAGGCACTGATTCAAGTGCATTCCTAAAAGAAAGTTCCTCTCCTGGGAACAAAGTAATACTCCAAGTTGTCTCAGTCCTGCTGTGTAGCTGTGGCTACCTTTGAAAGAGTGTCTACACATAAGAAAAAGGGGCCCAGGATTCCTACACGTTGTACCCAACCTGACACACAAGCTGTGCCAGCAAGATTCCCCTGGCCAGATCAAAACCCGGCAGAACCTGAGGATGGTTATAAATAATGAGACAACTAGGTCTGTTGGTCAGTGTCCTGGAGTTTACCAAGCCAAATGCAAGACCCAAAGGTATCCCATTTTATTACCCATTTGGCACGAATCATAAATTGGCATCACACCTTGAGCTTGCCCCTTAGATTATTTGGGGGATCTTTTTCTATTTGTCCTCAAAAAAACTAAGAAATCACATTTGGCAAGAGCAAGCTGTACGTGATTGAACTGCTAGAATAGAAAATACTAATTAACTTTATTTTAAAATATCACCTGCTAAGGCTAATTTAATTAAAGATTATATTAAAATATTGCATAACATAAATCCATCTGTTTAGAGGCAGAGAATCAATTTAAAAATATGTTAGTCATCTTGAAAGCCTCTTAATGATTTATCCTTAAATGGTAGCCTTTCCAATTTGTCTTAAACTGTTTTTGGCAAGTGATATTTTACCCAGCTAGAATTTTTTCTCTGTAAGGCAGAAAAGAAATTGGTTCTTTTTTTCTGGTAGATTTATAACATACTTTTAAGATCCCTTTTTGCTAGAAAATGAATCTTTTCCACTTAGGACTTATCTCTTATTAGGTAGTTGAACTGGGCAACAAACTATAATGTTTCTATTTTCCTGAAGCATAAACAGTCATTAAGCATTAATTTTAAGTGAAAGTTAGCCCCTGTCATGTTTGCTAAAAGCAGTTGTATTGCCTTTAGCATCCATTATAAAGTGAATAATATGGACAAACATCTCTGTTTCCAGATTTTGAGATGTAGTATTTCATCCATTTATTTTCTGGCTATTATGAAGCTTTGTCTTTACCAGCAAATAGTATCAAAAGAGGCCTCCCTTTACCATTTCTGAACTTTTTGCATATTTTGGAAATAAATAGCACAATGTGTACAATTAGAGAATTTTCAGACTTGCAGACTTTTTTTTAGAATGTTTAATGATGTGGTTTCCAACCCAGGAACAATCAGTTTCAAAGATGCCACATGCACGCATATAATCATGCCTTTTTCTTTCTTCCATCACCTTCTCTAACCACAAATAATAGCTAATGCTCTAGTGCTTACTATGTGTGAGGCTCTATTCTGACATTTCCCACTTAAGCCTAACAGAAACTGTGTAGTAAGTACTGCATGTTACAGTTAGAACTGGAGTAGTTAAGTAGGTACCTTTGAGTGGTAAAGACAGGATTCAAACCCAGGCATTCTGACTCCAGGTTCCATGCTTTTAACTACTGAGTAAACTGCCTGCCAGTTGATAAAAGGTGGAGAGAGAAGACACAGTATACATTTTTTTGTGTTTGAACCAGTGTCTGTATTTGAGGATTCTTCTATAACACGCTCTATAATCCTTGGACATTTACATTCTATACATCTCAAAATGCCCATATGAAAACATAGATCATTTCTCCCTATTGGCATCTGCATCACACGCATCCAATCCGTGAAAATGACAAGCTCCAAATTTGTAGGATAAAAGCCCTCTGAGTGTCTGGTGATTGATGATCTTATCTGAAGGGGATTTGTGCTCCTTCCAGGCTGCAGAATGAGCCCTCTCTTGCCTGCCTCATCTCTTACCCACTTCTCATAGATTTTTATGCCTGAACTCCTCCCAGAAACCCTCTCTTTGGTTCACTCAGATGTACAAGAGCAGCCATACATTCTCTCCAAGTGTCTGTGCTTGTGTCTTCATGGATGGAGTCACCACAAGCAGCACAGCACCTTAGGCAAAGACAAAGGGCAAGGGACTCTGTGCTCCTGCCTTTCTCACCCACTTGGGTAAAGCTGGGGCACTAGGCCAGTGGGGTTCATTTCCAGTTATTAAAGGAAGCTAAGTCCTCTTACCCTGTCTCCTATCAAATCATACCCCTTTCCTAATGGCACCCTTTCCTATGCCCTCTTAAACAATTCCTTGGCTGACACATTATTTTTCTTACTCTGTTTGTCAAGCCATCCTTACTCCTTGGAGAGCACAGCTTCTTTCTCATCATGGTCTATATCTCATTCTTCTGAAGTGGCTCAGCTTAGGCCTTCCTCCAGGGCAGACTTTTCCTGAACTTTTCAGTCCACATTCATTTGCTTTCCCCCTGTGTGGATTGAATTCTTGTGCCATAAATTTTTAGGTTTTAAATATTACTTTAAAAACATCTCTGTTCTACAATATAGCACTCTAATATTTTCTTCACCAATTATATTATCATATATTATTTCTGCAATCAAACTGTAAATTTTTATGGGAAGAAGCCTGTTATGAACTTCTTTTTTAAATCCATATCATCAAGGTCATGGTCATCAGATAAACTATGCCAGTCAGTACACATTGTTGGTTAATTATGTTCCACTAATGCCAGAAGCTACTTTCAAATCCTTTTCAACACATTGCTCTAGGCAAGTCAGCCTAAGTGTGTTTGAGTTGGCACTCTAAGACAAAATTACTTACCATCTCTATTCAGGGGTTTTCTAAACTCTACTTTTTAAGAAAGTGAAGACCTTGTTACAAAGTGAGTAACAATCATGTGTCTACTCTGACCAGGCTTCATCTTTCTGCCCCTACTCCACCATCTCCAGCTGAGGCATGGCTGCCACCACCATATCCATGCTGTGTGAGCACCACAGTGGTTCATACATGAAACCTCCTATTCTAGAAGGAAGTCTTGACCTCTCTAGGAATTTTAGTGACTTCACTTACCTTCTACACACTCATTCAGTTGCACTCAAATGGTTCAGAAAGGTAGAGTTTTCTTATATTCCAAGTGAATTCCACAATTGCTTCCAGATGAATAGCCCTGTGGTGTATACCAAGAAGGCTACAGAAAAGAATGAACCAGAGTCCCTGCCCTCCAGAATCTCACAGTCTGCTGTGAGTTAAATAACAGAAAACTGTATTCTGTAAGATGAATGCATTTCATTCCTCTAGCCAGAAAGAAGTCCAGCCAAGTCTGACTTTATCAGTTTAGCCTGGAACACCACATCCATTTCATTAGCATGGTTTAGAGGAGATTAAGTGCTAAGACACAAGGCCACTAATGGAATGAGAGCTCAGAAAAGGAGATCCATATGGGCTGGAACCCATGAGTAAGGCATGATAGAATAGGTGGTATTTCCTCTGAAGTATGGGAGTAAGTTGGATGGATAGAGGGGAGGAGCAGAAACAACACTCCTGGGAGAACTTGAACCAAAGGACAGGTAAAAAATAAGAACTATATGTTCAGGAACAAGTAAAGACACTGCTTTGCTGAAACTGAGTGGGGGTTTCTATAGAAAGGATCAAAGGTTGGATGGTCAAGGTATTCCACATTGTTGGATGTCTTCACTGGTCATCTGCCTTCTGTGAAATCCTTAATGCTCATCTTTTTATAATCAAAAAGAAAGCTTGAGGAAGGGAAAAATGAAATCCTCATTTATGAAAGATTTTTTTGGAGATTGAATTACCACTCTGAAAACTCTGTCATATTCAAGTTTCAAAACACAATGACAAAGAAAGTAGCCATACTAATAATGCCTATAAATTACAATGCAAATTGTCTTGTTGATACACAAAAAAATCAAAACTTCCAAAGTGGTTTATGTTAGTCAGGCTATTGCAACAAAATACCATAGACTGGTTGGCTTAAACAACAGAAATTTATTTTCTCATAGTTCTGAAGGCTGGGATGTCCAAGATCAAGTTTTCAGCATATTTGCTTCCTGGTGATAGCACTCTTCCTGGCTTGCAGATGGCTGCCTTCTTGCTGTATATTCACATCGCCAAAATAGGAAGCTCTGGTGTCTCTTTCTGTTCTTAGAAGGGCACTAACCCCATCATGGGGACCCCAACCCAATGACCTAATTTAAACCTAATTACCTCCCCAAAGCCCCATCTTCTAATACCATCATCCTGGGGGTTAGGTCTTCAACATATGGATTTGGTGATTGGGGGAAGGAAGGATAGGTAGGAGGCACAAATATTTAGTCCATATCAGGGTCGATCACTTGTGTCTGAGAAAGCAATTTGGGGAAATGCAAAGGATTAAGAAGTTCGATGTGCACAGTAAATTCAGAGGTTTAATTCCTTTCTTTACTCTCAGATGTTATAAACTGATAGAAGTCACAAAAAAGAACTAAATTTCATGCTATTATTCTTAGGCCCTCCCCAACATTTCTCTCTCCTTCTACTCCTCTCACACCCCTAGTCTCAGCCATTTGATATTCTATTTCTTTGTAGTAATTTTACCAGTTTAACATCAGTTACCTTGAAAAACATAAAACCACTGATGACCTGTGGGTATTATACTGTGAACTAGGAGGGATGCTCAGTTTGTCCTGACTCCAGCATCAGGCAAATTGTTAACCATCTACCTTATCCCAGTCTAGCTGAGGATGCACTACCTCTCTCATATTGTGTCCAGATTCACTGTGGATGACCAATTTATCTTGTCCTGGCTGTGGATAAAGACCTTTTTCTTTAGTGTCCATTAAAACAAAGTAGAAAGTTAAAAAAAAAAAAAAAAACAAACTTTACTAAACTTTGAGAGGAATAATGCATAACCAAAAATGATATGTTCCAAACTATAGCTTCTTGACATTAAGATGGAGGGCATAATCAGGCAGAGAATTGACCTTGACTTTTGCTCATGGCCCTCTGCCCAGGAAGCCTGTCCAAGCTCCTCATCAGTCTTTTATCATTTCCTCTTCTTCCTCTTGTTTCTCCGTTAGTCATCCTTACTTGAAAGAAGGGACTAGAATGGGAGGCCCAGTCACTGCCCTCTCTGAGGTATACAATCAGTGGGTATTTACACCATTGCTTTAAACCAGAGCAAAGTGTTGGTTGAAGATTGGTCATCAGGATACCTATTCACATCCTGGCTGCTCATTCATTATGACAGTTCCAAGCTGGAAACATGTCATATAACCTGAATGAAAAAATACAAATATTGGCCTTTGCTTTATTTGACTTTGTCAAGAATGTGTCAAAAAAAAAAAAATGCCCTCTGGGAAAACATAGGTGAGGTAATTCTTGTGGAGAGCCTCACATTGCCAACAGCCTCACAAATGCAGCACATCTTTTATGCTTTGATGATATTCAAATACTCAACTAATATTAATTATGCTCATACTATGTTCCAGACTCAGTGGAAAGAAAAAATGATGTAATTCTTCCTCTAAAGAGCACTGTCTTCAGTAGAGGTAGGCACACATGAAAACAACTTAAACTCTGCCATAATTAGAGAGTGTCTCAGAATGAACAAAGAGCATAGATTATAAACTCAGCACTAGGTTAAAAATCCCAAGTTTAAGACTTAGTAGCTGTTTGATTGTACCTTGAGCATCTTTAATGTCTAATCTATAAGTTGTGGATGATAATGCCCAGTTGTAGGGGATGTTATAAAGATTAAAAGAGACAAGGTACCTGGGTAGCTCAGTCAGTTAAGCGTCTGACTTTGGCTCAGGTCATGATCTCACAGTCCGTGAGTTTGGGCCCCACGTCAAGCTCTGTGCTGACAGCTCAGAGCCTGGAGTCTGCTTCGGATTCTGTGTCTCCGTCTCTCTCTGCCCCTCCCCTGCTCATGCTCTGTCTCTCTCTGTCTCAAAAATAAATAAAAACATTAAAAAAAATAAAGAGTAAATGAGAAAATGCATAGTGCCTGGCTTATAATAGGTACACATGGATATCAGAATAGCAACTTCTTCCTATAACAGGACTTCTCAAACTTTAATGTGCATCAGATTGCCTGAGAATCTTGTTAAAAATGCAGATTCTGGGGGCGCCTGGGTGGCTCAGTAGGTTAAGTGTCCGACTTCAGCTCAGGTTGTGATCTCGTGGTCCGTGAGTTCGAGCCCCGCGACGGGCTCTGTGCTGACAGCTCAGAGCCTGGAGCCTGTTTCAGATTCTGTGTCTCCCTCTCTCTGACCCTCCCCCATTCATGCTCTGTCTCTCTCTGTCTCAAAAATAAATAAAGGTTAAAAAAAAATTTTTTTTTTAAATGCAGATTCTGGTTCGCTAGGCCTGGGGTGGGGCCTATGATCCTGCATTTCTAACCAGTCCCCAAGTGATATCCATGCTGCTTCTCAGAGAATTGAAGTTTTTGAAACAAGGATTTCGTGATTATTTTGGCTTTGTTTTTATTTTTAAGTAGTTGATGCTGAAAGTGAATCTTAAAATATAACTAGACCATGCAAGAAGTCAACAGCCACTGGGGAAAAGGGCATTCTAAGAAGAGGAATGGAAGTAAGACGCTTGCCATTAACATAAAACTCAAGGAAGTGTAAGGGGCCTGGAAGGTGTCTTGAGGAGAGAGGAGGGAGGTGGCTTGTATGGAACAAGAGAGTATCAAGACATGGAGTCTTCTATGCCTTGCCAAGGAGTTATTTATCTTATAGTTAATGAGGGACTCACAGAGGGATTTTAAGAAGATGTGAATGAGAGGCGCCTGGGTGGCTCAGTTGGTTAAGCATCCAACTTCGGCCCAGGTCATGAACTTGTGGTTTGTGAGTTCAAGCCCCGAGTTAGACTCTGTGCTGACAGCTCAGAGCCTGGAGCCTGCTTCAGATTCTGTGTCTCCCTGTCTCTCTGCCCCTCCCCGCTCACACTCTGTCTCTCTCTGTCTCTCTCTCTCAAATAAAAAATAAATAAACGTTAAAAATTAAAAAAAAATGTTAATGATTTAATGAACTGTGAGATTTAGAAGATTACCCTGGAAACAATTGGAGGATGGGTTGGATAGGAGAATAATGGAAGTCAGGAGGATATTATGGTATACTGGATGAGATATGAACCAATGCAGCAATGGCAGTACAGATTGAGAGGAAGTGGAGATTATGCAAGACATTAGGATATGGAATTGGTAAAACTTGGGCATTTATTAGAATGGAAAGAGGACATGAAATTTAAGGTTCCTGCCAGGTTTTTGATGTAGGTGACTGAGTAGGTTATAATATTACTTTCTAAATACTTCAGGAGGAAGAGAAGAGTTTTTGGGAAAGAAAATTAGTTGAGTTTGGAAAATGTTGAATTTGTGTGACATCTAATAAGCAAGTATCTATTAACAAAGTTGGAGCTATAGGAGAATGGTGTGGGAACCGTTGGCTTATATTATGGTAGATGCAGTCATGGAGATAGGTTCTGTCATTTAAGGAAAATGGTAGAAAGCAAGAAAAGACAAGATTTTTATTCAGATCAACGTGAGGGGTAACGGAGGAAGAGAAACCCAAAAAAGAAACTGAGAGCAAATGGTTAAAAATAGAAAAGCAGAATCAGGATGAATGCTGTCAGAAAAGACTAGAGATATGAACATTTCTAGAAGAAACTGACCAGCTATGTCAAATACAGTTAGAGGTCAAATACATAAGAACTGAAAATTAAGATTTGTTGATATTTGCTAGAGCAGTTTCAGCGGAATAAAGTGCAGAAGAATAAAGTCAGATTGTGGAGAGTTAAAAATGAATGGAAGATAAAGAATCCGAGATAGTAATATAAGATATTCTTTCTAGTAGCTTAGCCACAACAGGAAAATATTAATAACTAATAGCCAAAAATAGTTCCAAGGTTGAGTGTTTCATTTAATTGACTGATTGATTGATTCATTATCTTGATCATGCCTATGGCTGCTGAGAAGTTGTGAATAAAGAGGAAACCTTTAAAAATAGGAGGTGAAGAGAATTACTACCAGAACAATGCCATTTGAGACTGGAAGAAATAATGTGGATCTGGGCACTTGAGCAGATGGGTCACTAGATGTGGGGATGGATATCACATGCTTGGTAGCCCAATTTTTTTCTGTAATAAGGGAGACAGGATCATTAACTGAGCATCAAAGGGCAATTGTGGCTAGGGACTAAATTGTGTAGTGAGGCCTATCCTCAAACTTGGGTGGTTTTCTTCAGCAGAAGTTAAGCCTCTGCTTGCATTTCCTTTGACATTGCCCATAAACCTTGTTGCTACTACTTCAAAAAAAATAAAGGATCATATGTTTCATAAATAGAGTATCCTCTGCTATACTGATTCTTTGGAATTTCAAATAGCAAGCTGGCCTTCTTCCCTTTGCACTCCATTCATCAGGTTTTCCAGTCGACAAGAGGAGATAGAGATAGAAAGATGGATTGTGTGTGTGCATGTACATATGTTGTACTCTTTAGAGGTGATGACATACACAGAACTATCAAAGAAGTCTTCCAAGGTTGCAGAATGAAAAATTTGAAAACTGCTACTCGTGTTCATATAGAAATCTACTTATTACATACCTTTGAACTCTGTAATCCACATAGCTTTGCATGCCAAAATTCTTGTGTTCATTTTACCTAGACTATCATGAGTCTTCATCTTCCAACTTCAGTTCTCAGCTTAAATTCATCCAACAATGAACTGACTTAAAATAGCAGTCTATTGTGCCTTGTGGACTATCAGAGCAACAGTTTACTGGCTTTTGTTTTAGGCTTCAGTCTTTAAGACATCCTGCTGAATTCTGGTGGTCACATGCAAGTAGAAATGCAAACCAGAGGGCTCAAAAATCCTTGCTTTCTTAGAGCTGGGAGGCCAGGGAAGATGAGTAGCAAAAATGCAGTTTAGGATATAAAAGTTCTATTTAGAAGTACATCAACTGGTAGAAAATATTATTCAAATATTTTTGAATAAATGAAAAATTCTGTAATGACCAATCTCACCTTGACCACTTCAACATGTACTTTTTAGTTAATTCACCTACACCTTCTGATAGTCTTATGTTTTCCTTTTTTTTTTTTCAAAACACTTCTTAAATACTAACCATTACAGTTTTAAAATATACTCAGGCATCTGATTCCTTAGGCATCTTGAGAATTTGCCTGAACTGCACACTATGAAACTAATCCACGACCTAGGAATGAGGTAAAGGCGCCACGTGCTCTAGTAAACAACTTAGAAGGTGGTTGTGCATTGTTTTTGCCTCCAGGTTAAACTCTGTGACTTTCCTGACTCCCTGAAAACTACTGAAGCCCAACATTTTGAAGCACAGTTAGGAATGTATTTAGGAGAATGCAAAGGACATAGGCACAATATTATGCAAAGACTGTTTGGAAGAACAAAAACTATTTAATCCAGAACTTGAGGAAACCTGAGAGTTGTCTGTATTAGTATACTTTCATATACAAGTGAAAGACACCAATACAAAATGATTTAAGGAAAAAGCAGATGCATTGACTCAGGGGCTCAAAGTATTTCTTTGGAACTTAGTCTTTCTTTCTCCATCTCTTGGTTTTACACTTCTCTGTGTTGGCTTTCTTCTCAGCCACGTTTCTCCCTTGCTTGGGCAGTGCCACACTTACCTCCTATCCTCCCAGCAACCTAGTGAAAAAGGGGAGAATCTAGTCTTCCAACATTTCCAACAGAAGTCCTGCACTCATTGGTTCTAAATGACTTGGCTTTGGTCAAATCTCCATCCCTCAACCCTGAAGAAGACATGGTTGAAGGAAAGATGATTGTTTAAAGAAAACCTTTGTGCTATTCCCACAAAGAGGGGAAGCAAATGCCAGGCAGGCAAAAACAACAGATGTCCTATATTGCCTTCATGCATGTGGTGGACTTTCATGTGGATTAGGGGATAAACTTCTGTGAGGCCCCAGAAATGAGAAATAGACCACTTGCAGGAACCTTACAGGAAAGCAGATTTCAGCTTACTCCCAAAAAGGATCTTTTCACAGAACCATTAAGAGTTGAAACGGGCTGCCTCAAGGTGTGCCAAGTGCCAGCTCCTTCCCTATGTTAAGGCGCAAGCCAGATAGGCAGCTGTCAATAGTGTTGTGTAAGACATTCCTACATTAGGCAGAACTTTGCCTGCATGACCTGTAAGGTCTCTTTTGATGCTACAATTCTATTATCCTTGTTAATTTCCACAATTCAATTTGCAGTACAGGATAAACAAACCAACCAAATTTGATCTGAAACTTCTGCAGGCTATCACAGGTCATTTAATCTAAAACACATGGCTATAGCCATTACTATGTTTTCTGAAGTCATCTAACAGACGTAGTCCTTAACAAGGTCTCCATGTTATTAGTTTCACTTATGGCTTTTTCCAGCCTCCTGCTTATTACACAATTGCCTTTCATTCTCCTTTAGATTGGGATGGAGAGGAGCATGAAAGAGTTTTCTTCTTTCTGCCTTTCTCCTCTTAAATCTTATAATAGGTGGGTCCCAATTAAAATTCCATTGTTTATATCTTTACCTCCAAATTTGGCTTTCACTTTGTAGGTGTAAGAATCTATGAGAAATGGGAGCAGGGGCCATGGATAACCATAGCTCTAAACAAAGTTTATTGAAACAAATTTTCAAAGAAGAAAGAGTGACGTTTTTAATTTGATATTAAAAATTAATTTATAAAGTAAATTTAATATACTGCAACATTATTAGAATTAGGGTACCAAACCGCTTGAGCCATACTCATAAAGAGATAAACACATTTGCATTAAATAGGAAAGCACTCCCTCCCACTCCCACAGTACATACTGTTCTGCCTAAATTGGAAATGACATGTTACACAATCCAGCATGCAAATAAAATTTTGTTTTTGCCAGAGTACATCCTTCCTTAATAACCGATTGTGTTTTTTTGTGTTTTTCAGTGAATGTTGTGTCAATGTTACAGGAATTTTGGGAAAGCAAGCAGCAGCAGAGGGCTGCATTCCCAAGTGAAGGCGTGGTGGTCTATGAGTCACTGCCATCTCCAGGACCGCCCTTTGTGAGTTATGTGACCCTCCCAGGGGGAAGCTGTTTTGGCAACTTTCAGGTAAGAAACAACCATAAATTGGTCAGGAAAAGTTAATTGGGTTAAGAGAGTAAGTCGTTTCATAAAATGGTAACATTATAAGCTTTCTTGGTCGTAGTGAAAAATAAGTTGTGTCACATTCCATTATATATACAGGTTGGTCAGGTGTTCCAATTTTTTTTAAATGTAAGTGTTTTAAATTAAGTGATGTTTCTTTGTGGAAAATTAATTTTATAGCATTTTATTTGCTGATAGCTGCTGCCTTTCCCCTCAGAATATTTTAGAATAAACCATACGGAACAAGGAAACTCTTGCAAAGTCCTTCCATCAGGGGCCTTCCATCAATTTTGTAATCAAATGCTAATCAATCTACTACACACCAAAGCACGAACCAACAGCAAAGGTTGAGACTCACAGGTCTGAGTTCAGGCACTTGTACTAAGCCCAAGTTCTGCCTCTGAATAGCTGTATATCCTTGGGAAGCTGATTTTAACTTCTTGATTTCACTGATTTTGAAATGGGGAATAATATCCATGGTGTTAGTTGGGAGTCATATCAGATATATATGCAATATACTTATATGCACATACTAGGTATTCTAAGTATTTTTTGGTAATTATTATAAAGGCTCTTCTAGTTGGTTAAATCTTTATTTTGTTTATGATTAACGTAAATGATGATGCATTTCTAGTTGTATATCAACTCACACAAAAACATTGCCTATATTAACCATCAACTTATGATTGTCCAGTGTATATGACAAATATTCATTGACTAGGAAATATCAAGCGTTGGGCCAAATGATGAGGATATAGTCCATACCTTGAAGAAATAAGGGTGCAAAAAAATTATAGTAATCAAATAGTTATAGATGAGGGTCAATGAAAGCATAAAGAAGAAACTTCTCAGTTTACCAATCACCTTTCTAAGTACTCCTTTAATGCAGTAACTCTCTCTCTCAATTTTCCATAACTGGCAAAAATACTTTAATTATAGTTTATGAACTATATGCTCAACAAGCATTCAAGTTTCCCTCTTAGGTTTGACAACTAGGAACCCCAGAGGCAATTTACAGTGTACCTCTTTGCAGTGTGAGTCTACAAAACTTAATGTCACGTAATTAAGGACTAACATTATACTTGATATTATTTATATTTCTACCTTTACTCTCCCTTTGAACCTAGTGTGCCTTACTCATTTATTTTATCCTGCTACTGTGTATCTATTACATGTTATTTCAAACCTTTATGGAGTGAGTCTAATAAATAGACCCAAACCATGAGGGTGTCTTTGCCAGTCAATACAGGGGACATGACATTCCTAGCATACAGAACAGTATGTGGAAAGGTCTGGAGGAAGAGAAAACCACAAGCACTTTCAGACTTTGGGAAGCCTAAGTGTGTCTGTGGCAGGGAAATTGTAGGAGATGATGGAATAGGCACTCATATCAAACAATAAATTTTCTTCATACTTTGCAAAGGAGAACAGGTTCTATTCTGTGTACAATCAGAACCCCTGAAGGATTCTGAGCAGGAGACTGATACATTCAAATGTGTTTCAGAAGGATTATTCTGACAGTAGCATGACAGTAATTTTCAGGCTAATAAAAGAACTGTTTTCAAAACTTCTGGCCCAGCCCGCTACGGAGGTCTTGCTTTCTCCTACCCTGAACATTGATCAACAGTGGACCTCTATTTGACCTCTGACTAATGACAGTGAGTTGCCTAATGAAGATGATTTGAAGGCAGGTCTAGAAGCCTCAAAACAGAGTTTAACATAACCACAGATACTTAGACAAGGATGAGGGAGAGGGGAAGGGGAAGAAAGGCAGCAACTGAGAAAGGGATTCCCAAACCATGTGAACCTGCAGGCCCATCATTGAGCATTCTAAGGTGAAGTCTGCCTATTCATACAGAGCTTCCATCAGACTTCTCATTCAGAGGAGACCTTCTAGGCAGAACTTGCTCTGTGGCAGAACTACTCAGCCACAGAACAAGGTCTTGCCAGCCACCTGAATGAATCTCTTTGTCCATGAATGTAAATGGTCTAAAGACCACCAAACATCTGAGGAAAACTAAAAACAGAAGAGAAAGGCCAAGTCAAACAAACATAAGAATATAAAGAATTCAAGCAACAGATGACATAAGAGAGGATTCCAGTGAGTATCCTCAGAAAATTGTGGAAAGATATTTATCCTTGAAATAGCTATGAAACAAGGCAGGGAACAAGAAATTTAAAAATATGGTTGCCAAATTAGAATAATAAAAATAAATAAATAAAAGAGGAGTAAATAGATGAGTGGACATAGGTCACAGCCAAATTAGTGAAGGATGACAAAGTAAAAATTTTATTAGTAAAGTAAATGTTCTACAACATAGAGCAAAAAGACAAAGAGACGGGAAAAAAATTAATACAGAAGATATGGGGATAAATCCTGGAGGCAAACGTTAATCTCATAAGGGTTCTAGAAAGAGACAAAGGAAATAGTGGTGAATAAATATATAACAGAAACAATTTTCTTTGAGTTAAAGAAATCACAAATTTTCATATAGAAATGAAAATTTATTTTACATTTCTATAATTTAAAATTTCTATAATATGGAAATTTATGAAAATTTATTTTACATTCCTATAATGTAAAATTTCTATAATATGGAAATGCCCTACCATATTCCAAACAGGATCATGATGAAAGAATCACAGAGTTCTGTGGGACTTAGAGAAAATATTCTGCTTAACAGATGGATCAAGAGCCTTTTTTTTTGATACTAGATTTGTAATTGATCTCACTGGTTTGGGTTTTAGTTTTTGGTTTTATTTTAATGTAGATTGAATTTCTATGTAAGATATGTTTGGAGGAACTGATGTCATAGGGCAAAAAATGGCAAACCTGGTCAATAAAACTGAACTATTCTTTTGAAAAGATTAATAAAAAACATTTTTGGCATTTCTGAGTAAGAAACAATACAAAGCATATACTACACTAAGCGTGATAAAAGGAATGCAATCATAGGAGTATAATATAAGAATACTACATAAACAATTATATTGAAAAACATGAAAACTTAGATGATATTAAAAAAACTTAGATGATATTGACTACGTTTTGGGAAGTCTCTGTATTATCTTTGAAACTCTTCTATAAGTCTACAATTATTTCAAAATTAAAATTTAAAAAATGTTTTCAGTGGCTCCCTATTACCTTCTTATTAAAGTTTAAATTCCTTAAACTGGACCCCAACTTTCCCTTTCAACTTTATCTCCCTGAATTCCTCTTCTGACACTCAATGCTTCAGCCTAACTGTTCTTCATTTATATCTTGACCTCTTCTAGCTATTACTTATATGCATATACTTATATGCATATGCATAGTCTATAATAAAATGTAAATGCCTCAGAGATAGGCTCTGTATCCTATCCCTATGACTCCAAGCACTGTGCTTTGCATATAGTAATGCCTAATAAATTTTGTTGAAGGAATAGCTAAATAAATGAATAAAAAATCTCAAAAATCACTGAAATTTAAGGGCGCCTCGCTGGCTCAGTAGGTTAAGCATTTAACTTTTGATTTAGGCTCAAGTCATGATCTCACACTTTGTGAGTTCAACCCACACGTTGGGCTCTACACTGACAGTGTGGAGCCTGCTTGGGATTCTCTCCCTCTCTCTCTCTCTCTCTTTTTCTGCCTCTCCCCTTCTCACACTCTTGTCTCAAAAATAAATAAATAAACTTAAAGAAATCACTGAAGTTTATATTTGTCCATTATTGTATACGATCACTATTCATTGATATATAAAATAGTACATATATTATTATATGCAATACAGTATATCAAATAAGGTATTTTACCTAACTATAAGATGGTGGGCTGGCAAGGAAAAGTCAGAAACATTAAAATCAAATAATATTATTATGTTCATATCTGTGGCTTAATTTAAAAATATTGATGTAAAAAACCATCTAAGTCTCTCTGACTTTAATTTATGCGTAATAACTTTCCTTCCACCCTATACCCATGCCATGAATAAGCAAGATTTGGCCATCCTCTCACCCAAGTGTTCATTATGTCTGTCCTTATGTAATAAGTGCATTCATTATAATCTATCTAGAATATAATGTATATGACAGATCAGTGCATGGGTCTAGAGCACATGAGTTTAAGAAACTCAAATTTTCTTGTTTTTGTTTTTTGCTTTCACTACACTGAGAATTATGAATTTCCCAATCATCTCATAAATTTCTACTTAAAATGATAGGGCTTCCCCTAGATAGTACATTCAACATCCTCCTTGTGGTCTTTAAAAAATAGAAGACAAAATGAGAAAACTGAACTCTTCAATAGGGAAGCCTCTTGGTGATTTCTCTAATCATTTCAGAGTCTCCTTTACCTTATGTTTAAATCATTATATTTTAAGGTTCTCAGGAGGATTGTTAACATCGTTGCTTTAAAAGATGCAGAATTTCCTGAATCAAATGTTTTGAAAATGTGTTTGGGTGATTGGCTGACAAATCTGGTCCCTTAACCCATTTGGCCTTCCAAAATATGATTTGAGAAAGGAAAACCAGGAAATAGAAAAAAGAAAGAAAATTTCTCCTAAAGCAATGTCCTTACCCTTTTCTTTGTCAGTTCAGAAACCATCTTAAATGTTATTTTCACCATATAACATTTCATCATGTTTTTGCCAGCAGTTGGCCAGTAAGAGCCTACATGCTCATTCCTGCAATGCTTTTCACATAATCAAATGTCACCCTTGTGCACTGCAAATCATTTCATGATGGATTATTAATGCCAAGACCCTGTGCTGAGACATGGAGAAACCATTATGCCAGCAGTAGCCTTCTTACTGAGCCATGGACGTCACCTCCAATGGTGCCAAGTAATTGAAAATACTTGAAGTGGAGTATGGGACTGGATTGAAGGATTAATCCTTCTGGTTTCATGAAAGCTGTAAGAGATTATGCCCATTCATTCTTTAGAAAAATGGTATTCAGACTTAGCTTTAGTTTTCTGATTAATCAAAGGAAAGCAGTCAAAAGGCTCTGATGGACACAAACCACTGGTTTTATGCAAAGAAACCTCCCACTGAAGTAAATGGGAGGCTTGTGTCCAAGAAGACTAATTAAAGAACTTTCAGTTAGTCTTGACACCACAAGCCACAAAAAAATAAAGAGCCGGAGGGAAAGACGGCAGCCATAATCTTGTTTAAACTATGCCTTCCTAAATTACTATGTATTAGAAAAAGAGAAGTGAAAATATGATTCATTTTTGAATTTCAAAACAATGAATAAATGACCTATTGATATTAAATTATTTTTCTTTTAGAAAGTTATATTGAAACACATTAGTTCTTATTGTGTCTTTTATAACAGAAACCATCCTCTAATATTACAGGCATTAGGTAGGAATTCATGCATTTTGGACATATTTTCTTTATGCCATTTTCGTCTAGGCAGTTAATCCTTCCCTAGCCACATATCATGACCATGAAAACTTGCAGTAATTTCCATTTTTTTACAATAAGAGCAACACAGAGGCCATCAGATCAACGTCTGGCTCCCCTTTTGATGAACTCAGAAGGAAAGCCACTCACTGCTTCAGCAGCTGTTTCTGTTTTCAAATGCAAAAGGAGAACTTATTTGAGTATTTTATCTTATTTTCTATTTTGATTAAAAGGTTTGATTCAAATTTTGTTTTCCGGCCAGTGACGTGGCCTTCCAGGTAGCCTGCTAGAGTGATTTGGATTAATGAAACTTCATTCTTATTTGAAATAAAAACCAAAAATTCCTTTGAGTGTAGTACTAGACCATGCGATTATTTATGTGCATAAGTTGGGATTGAATAAAAAATGTGTCCCCTGGCTAAAACACTGATGTGATAGCTCGATTTATTTGAAGTACAGGACACTAAGCCATTCGGGTATCATATCTTTTTTCACATAAACATTTTGCTGTTGTTAAAATTTCTTCACAGAAAATAAATATAGGTGTTAAACACGGTTCGGGTATTTAGGCTGTTTTGTGTATTGCCAATCACCCCACAGAACTGAGACATTTCATATTTCCAGAGGCAACCCAGTGATTGATTTTTTTTCAACAAGTATTTGGTGTTGCATAACACGCTGCACAGTTGAGAGATGTGAGAGGAACACACAGAGCAGATGAGCTCCTAGCAAAGCTCTGTCTCTAAAAGGCTTTTCATTTTTATGCCTCTTAGTTTTCACACCAAAACTTTTGCCTGTGAAGATACCTAGAAAAACTACTTTTCCAAGATATATATGGCCTAAAAGAAGGAGAGGACTGTTTGATTTTATTGTGTTTTAGTTACTTGTGGCAGTAAGCATACTTCCCCTGTATTATCAGATATAAAACACATGTTTTACACTTTCATGCATTGAATGATTCTTCTCAAAGTCCACGGAATTAAAAGTATATTTAAATCACAACAAACTAAGTTATAAAAGTAAATTTTTACCAGGAGACATGAACTAATAGAAAATATTATTAATTCATAGACTTGGTGAAATGGAATCATAACGTTTATTTCACTGTTTATTAAATAAGGCCTAGCCTTAACATTCTGTGTCCCAAATAGAGATTTAGTTCCTGCCAGAAAATTGAGACTCTTACCCTACACTAAAGCTGTTTTAATGCAAAGTATTTCTATTTGAAATCATCCATGACCTCTCTGTCTCCAGACTTGTACACCTTGACCCAAATGCACAACACACCATGCAATGTAACGTAACTTCTAAAGGAGGCATTTCCTGGTAGAAATCTCCACAGGAAAGCATCCTGTGTTGCAACTAATGAGACCCAAAGATAGGAAGGCTAGTTATAGCCCCTTCCCATTTGAAAGTCATATGTCAAGACTTTAATGACTTGCCCATAAAACTGGGAGTGCATATTGGTTTTTTTTTTATTTTTATTTTTTTACATTTTATTTATTTTTGATAGAGACAGAGCAGACGTGGGGGAGGGGCAGGGAGAGACGAGACACAAAATCCAAAGCAGGCTCCAGGCTCTGAGCTGTCAGCACAGGGCCAGACGTGGGGCTCGAACTCACAAACTGCAAGATCATGACCTGAGCCGAAGTCTGATGTTTAACCGACTGAGCCACCCAGGCATCCCAGGAGTGCATGTTGTTTTAATGAGATGTTGTATTTATTCCCCAGCCCTGTTCCCTGACTTTAATCTATGTCTTTTCTTAGTGAGCGAAGTGAACAGAGATGCTTGGCCTCCAAATAGAGCAGAGTGCAGTGAAAGAAATGCTTGGGAAGAGAATCCACAGTAAATAAAGACTTGGGACTATCTTCACAGGAGTCTCCAAGCCCCTAGTTGAATGAGCTTTAGGAAGATACTGTCTCTCGAGTTGCTGAGTGGGGAAGAAAAGCTGACTCCATCTTGCCCCGTCCCCCCTCCATCCCTCTCAGTGCAATCAGAGCCAAGTCCTTTTACATCAAAGCAACTATAAAAATAAACCAAAACTTTGAGCCCTGATCAATTCATCTTGTCTTCACCTGAACTTGAAAAAAGCAAAGGAATAAAAGAAAAAAGGGGAAAGAAAAAAACGCAAGGAGCAAAACACAACATGGTTTTGTAATAGTTACCAGGGACCTTGGTCTAGGTATGTGTGTAGAATAGCATTTGCAGCAGAGGTAAACTAGGAGGAGGCCAGGTGGTTTATATTATAAAAATAACATTCTGACCCACCATGTGCATGAAACGTTTCTTTCAGTTGACAGGAACTGGTGAGTTTTCTCTGAAAATTGGACTCCCAGACCACTCCCCTCCCCCATACCTAGCAAAGACCCCGATTCCCAGCACACACAGAGTTCCAAATTGCTCCCAACATATTTGCAGCCAGCCTGACCTACAGAGAAAGAGACACAATATTAACTTGAGTGACTGAGTTTCAACGGTTGCCCTTTTTCACATCACCATCTGGAAGGAGAAAAAATCCTAATATATCCACAATTAGATAAATTGGAACACATGCAAATGTTCATGCTTAGACCAGGGCAGTCAAGGTCTTAAAGAACTGAAAAGGGGACAATTAGCAGCAGGGCCTGGCTTGCGGCATTCTTTGTGCTGATGCCTTGCTGTCAGGATGAAACAGAGGTGTTGGTGACACTGACCAGAGCTGGCAGGCCATACACACACAACTCTGCAAGTCTCTTGCTGAGACTTGAACTCTGATTCCCAAAAGCAAAATTTTTCCAACCACCTGAATGACAGACTTGACAGCCTAAAGGACTTGGGCAAGAATTCTCACCTCTCAGTCAGTTTATTTGGTTTTGCCACCTGCAAAGTCCCACCTCAGGACATCCCTTGGGTAAATGTGCCATTCAGGGAATGCCACCTAAGTAACACTGACCTGCCCTTGACCCCAAGGGGGACAACATTTTCAGGTCTGAATTCATACGTAGATTCGATCTGTCACATTTGCTATTACTGTTCTTATTCAAAAATCTAATTTCTTAAATAGACTATTTTTCAACTCCTTGGCTATCATTAGTAGGGACTGAGTTAAGTGTGCCTAACTTGGTTTTGTACATTTTGGACCTACAAACCATTTTTTTTTCTTGATGTCTTTCAAATACAAATATGAAAGGGGTGCCTGGGTGGCTCAGTCACCCAGCAGACAGCAGTCTGATGTCCTCGCAGAGCCTGCATCAGATCCTCTGTCCCCCCTCTCTCTGCCCTCTCTCCTGCTTATGCTGTCTGTCTGTCCATCTGTCTCTCTCTCTCTCTCAAAAAAAAAAACAAAAAACAAAACCTGAAGCCACAAGAGAATTAAAATAAATAAATTAATTAATTAATTAATTAAAAATATGAAAAATCCTAAAAAGTCTGATGTTTAAGATGGAAAAAAGTTACTTATATGGATGTCTTTCCATGTGCTTTCCTATGGAAAACACTGTAGTTGAGATGTATGTACAGTAACATCTTGAGGTCCAGAAACAGCCATTCAACCCATGTATTCTTCCTATTTTCTCATACTAAGCATGGGGAAAATTATTAATCAAATGAAGGCTCTCAGGAAAGTAACTGTTCAGAGTATAAATTGTGCCAGCCTAACCAGGTTTCTAGGAACAGTAACACATTTATCAATACTTGTAAAGTATTTAATAAATAATTAACATTAAAATTCGTTTCTTATTAGGCATTTCTATTTTTTTCCCTTTTTTTTTAATGTTTATTTTTGAGAGGTGGGGGGTGGGGTGCAGAGAGAGAGGAAGACACAGAATCTGAAGCAGGCTCCAGGCTCCGAGAGCTATCAGCATCAGCAAAGAGCCCGATGCGTGGCTCCAACTCACGAGCCGTGAAATCACGACCTGAGCTAAAGTCAGACACTTAACCTACTGAGCCACACAGGCACCCCAGGCATTTCTATTTTAATAACATGTACATGACACCCAAAATTTTATTTTACTTAAGAACTTCTGTACATCCTAAAAAGTTGATAAGTTACTATTTTATTTCAGGACAACCTACTGACTCGCAAATTAATCTTGGTTGAATAATTTGCCATTGTACAGTGCCACAGTTTGGGAAATTATCATGGAAGGAATAAAAACTGCTGAGCAGAAAAGGAAAATGGAGACCTCACTTACTTAAATCAGCAGTGCTTATATACTTCCTAAGGGCCTAATTTTAGAACTGTCATAAAGAATTTTTTTTTCAACCTGAACACTGCATTCCTTGATTCTTTGGTAGAAGCAATTTCACTAGTGAGAAATTAACATTTTGATGATAGCAGAGGTGGACTTCCTATTGTGATATTGTGATTTATAATAAGAAATACATATTTCTTATTCTTCAACACATATGTCTTTATCCTTCCTGGTCCCTAGCGCAAAACTCCTAAAATGCTGAGAACTTCTTAAGTGGTAAGAATAAAAAGGTATATTTTATTACTCACAAAAAAACCCTTTCTACCACACCTGAGTTTATGTTAATGAGGTGATTTCTGAAAAGCCCCTAATGATGATGGCTGGTTGCCAAAGGAACCAACCAAATGAGTGGAAGATTGAAAGTTTCAGACCAAGCAACTGACCTCTTAGGAGAGGGGCTAAAAATTAACTTAATCATTGATGGTCAAAGATCTAATCAATCATGCCTATGTTATGAATCCTCCACAAAAATCCTAAGTGATGGGACTTGGAGAGCTTCTAGGTTAGTGTACATATGGAAGTACCACCTTTGGGAAGGTGGTACACCTGGGAAGGACATGGTACTCTGAGCCCCTTCCCACATTTGTGCCCTATGCATCTTTTCCTCAGGCTGTTCCTGAATTGTATCCCTTCATAATAAATGAGTAAACTAATAAATGTACCATTTTCCTGAATTCTGAGAGTTGTTCTAGCAAATGATAGAAGAGGAGGGAGTAATGGGAACTACTCATTTTTAACAGGTTAATCAGAAACCTAGGTGACAATCTGGACTTGCTATTGATGTCTGAAGTGGGAGCAGTCTTGTAGGACAGAGCCATTAATCTATGGGATGTGATGCTATCTCCAGGTAGATAGTTTAAGAATTATGTTAAAAGGTAGGACATCCAGCTGGTGTCAGAGAATTTGTTTGCATGGGGGAAATAGTTGTGTTGGTGACCAGAGTATAGAAGTGTAGAATGTTTTGGTATAGTAGAGGAGAGACTTCGACTTTTCAACCATGAAGCCAGTGAAGCTTCTATCTAGGTTCCTTCCAAATCACAGTGCCAACTTTTTAAATTCATAATTTCATATTTTCTTTAAACAAGGTCCACCAAATTGTGTGAACTTCAGGCCCCACAAAATCATGGTTCTGCCCCTGATATTTACAAGTGAGACACTAATGGGACAGAAGTCTCCAAGAGAAGTCCTGGATTCACCTGCCTCAGAATCACCTAGAAAGTTAAAATGTAGACCTCCCCACTGCAATCCTTTTAAAGAAACTGATTAAATTGGTCAGATTGGGGCCTGGAAACGTGCATGTTTAACCATTTCACCCAGTGATCTTACTACGAACACTAAAGTTTCTGAACTCTTGGTTCAGATCCTGGCCTAGGCTTATCAATGATCTTCACAATGTACCTAGGGCTCTTAGTGGCTTGTTGGTGATCTAGCATGCAAAATAAAATATAAGGCAAGAATGAACTGGTCTTGGGGTAATTTCTTATCTAATGGAGTTGGGGACATTTAATTTAAATGACTTTTTCTCTTGAAGAGTTAGCAAACACTTCTTAAAATTATTGAGCACTCATATGTGGTAGAATTATAAAATCTCTTGGCCCCATACTTCATCAAGGGGTAACTTCCAGCCAGCATTAGAAATTTCCTACAAGGGATGACATTTGATCTTCTCATCTAATCATAGCTGGCCTCTCTCTCCATTTTTCTTCTTCCTATTGTCCAGTTAGAGGAAAGCACCAAAAGGACAGTAGAAAGGAAGCAGATATAGAATAATTGTCAGCACATTCCCCTCTTCACTAAGCACAGATGCTTGCCACAGCATACTGCTTCCTCTTTGGCTTTTTGTTCTGAATGAAGTTGAATTTGTCATGCGGGGATGGGAGGAGACAATCTTAAAGTCTTTTGTCAAAATGACCCATAGAATATCAAAATAGGAGCTTTGGCTAAAGAACTATATCAATTTGAGGAGTGCTATGAGATTTTAGCTAATTATTTATTCCATCTATTCCAAGGTGTGTGACCATTTCTGTGACAAGCACAATAGTGTAGTAGTTAAAAATCTTGGCTCTCAAGTCAGGGAGACCTGGGGTTTAATCTTTTTTTTGTCACTTTTTAAGTTATATAACCTTGGGATATGACCTCTGTTTCCTTATCTGCAAAATAAGATAACAAAGAGAAATGCCTTTGTATCAGTGATCTATGGCTGGGTAACAAATTACCTCAAAACTTACACTCATTGTCTCATACTGGAGGTTTATAGTCAAGCTGTCAGTTGGAGCTGAAGTCATCTGAAGGCTTGATCTGTTCTGGAGGATCAGCTTCCAATATCACTCAGATGTCTGTTGGCAGAAGGCATTAGTTCCCTACCATGTGTGTTTCTCTGTAGCACTGCTTACAACATGGCAGTGGCCTTTTCCCAGAGAAAGCTGTCTAAGAGAGAAAGCAAGTGTTACCAAGACAGATACCACAGTCCCGTTTATAACCTAATATTGAAAGTGACATACCATATAACTTCTATCACATTCTATTGGTTACATACACCAGCCCTGGAATAGTGTGGGAGGGGACTGCATAAGGGCGTGGATGCCAGGAGCAGAGATCATGGGAAGCTATCTTGGGGCTGGGTACCACTGCCTTCCAATAGTTTTCCTCAGCACTGCCGCACTCTTTTATTTATTTTTTATTTTTTGCTTTAATTTTAGATTCGAGCCAGGAGGCTTTGAAATGATTATTGTGATTTATAATGTATCAACAAATGAAAGGCATCTGAGCATCAAGATAAATGTCTGAGTGGGGTCTACTAGCTGCTTGAAAATCATGTAGCTTCACATGCCTAAGAAATCCACAGCTGACTATCTCAACTATTAAATATTCCAGCTCTGCACTTTAACAAAGTGCAAAGGACAGAAGTTGTCTCTCTATATTAACAAGTAAGAATGGTTAGCGGATAAGGCATGGTTTACGAATCTGTATTTATGATTGGGGTCTGGCTGAAAAACTGAGAATAAACCATACAACCTGGGAAGTCTAATTCTAGCAGGAAGTTGTTTTGAAATAACATCATACTTCATTCACTCTCCAACTGATGTCTTTGATGACCAATTTGGACAGGACACAAGTGTCCTGTCACTTACCCTATTTTATTTTCTTGCAGCATTTCCTACTGATGGTAACCGTAATGGTGCCTATTCTTACAAAAGAATCCACACTCTGATGTAGATTTGCCAAGCAGATTGCTTCTGGCTACATTTCTTGCCCAAGTGCAGGCCCTTATGGTTTGAGAGATCCCATTTAAATATCCCTAAAGAAAAATATGCAGCCTTTACTGGCTTGGAATTGTAGCTCTAAATTTTAGAAGAAAGCGGCTGGTTAACATTATAGACATTTTGAAGTACTTGTCTTTTAGAAATGCAAAGAACAATAGCAAGAAAAGCCTTTTGATGATTCAGAATTTATTTTATTTTATGTACTTATTAATTGGTACACTTTCTCCCCCATTTTAACCAAAGATTCTGTACATTGAAACAATAAAATAAGTAAAGACATGTGTCTGCTTTAAAATCTTGATATTGGTGAAGTCTTCGTAGTCCTTTTTCATGCTTTCTGGGAAAAGGCTCTTCTGTTCTCTCAGCCCAGCAGCACTTTGATCTCAAAAGCAGTGCCATTTGGTTGTAAATGTATGTGGCGCCTTTGATCTACTACTTAGCTGGTCTTATTTAAAATAGATAGCTTCTTTTATCTAAGTAGTGTTTACTAGGTCTCTCTCTATGAAAGACAGTTTAAATTGCTATTATTTAGATAGAAAGCTATATAAAGTTTCTTAAGATTGCCCAGATCTGAATCTAATTTCTCTAAACTCTGAAACCCCCAATGGCTCTATTATAGATTTTGTAAAGAAAATTCCTATTAAAATGGGATACTCCTACAGATGTCAGGTAATATTTGCAAAAACTTTGCTTTCTGATGGGAAACTGACTTTACAAAGAATAATAAACATATTCTACATTCAAGCAAAAATGGTAATCTTAGAGTGCCTGAACTAATGGCAATTATCCCTCAGAAATTCACATATTAATAGATTTTTATATTACTGTGTTATACATACCATACAGGGTATATTGAAATGGGATTTTTAAAATAATAAGTACATGTATTTAATTCTCTTCTTTCTGAGGGTTTTTTGAGCATTTTGTCAGGTGCCTTAAAGACTTACTGAATTTTTGGGGTGCCTGGGTGGCTGAGTCAGTTAAGTGTTTGACTTTGTTTCACTTCATGATCTCACGGTTCGTGGGTTTGTGAATTCAAGCCCTTGCATCGGGCTCTGTGCTGACAGCTCAGAGCCTAGAGCCTGCTTCAGATTCTGTGTCTCCTTCTCTCTCTGCCCCTCCTCCACTCATGCTCTGTCTCTGTCTCTCAAAAATAAATAAAAACATTTTTAAAAAATTAAAAAAAAAAAGGCTTGTTGAATTTTCTAGACTGTATTCAATTGAATACAGCAACAAGCTGAATGTCATTCAACAAGCTATATTTCAAGTACAGAGACATAAAAATGACTTAGTCACCGACTCTGCCTTTAGGATGCTTACTGCCTAGGGTTATGGGGCAGAGCACTGGCAGATAATTACATGGCAGTGTGGTGAATGCCTCTCATGAACAGTGATCCTCCCACCCTCACCTTGGAGTGGTCAGGGAAAACTTCCTGGAAGTGGTAACACCTGAGCTTCCGTGAAAGCCCACTGATTCAGAACTCAGTGTTCCATAAATTCTCAGCCAAGTCCATATGACAAAATCAACCTATCTGTCCAGACCCCCCTAATTGAATAAAGTAGCCTAAACCTCAGGAGAGAGCTAAATCTTAAAAGACTTTTGCTGCCTGAAGCTATCCCAAAGCCTTCTTGCTTGTCATTCAACTCTAAGGGGAAAAACCCCAAATCACTTTCATATATATTTTAGAACTCTAGCACCATTCTTTTTTTTTTTTTTTTTTAAGTTTATTTACTTTGAGAAGAAGAAGAGAGAGAGGGAGACAGAGCAGGGGAGGGGCAGAGAAAGAGAGAAAGAGGGAGTCCCAAGTAGGCTCCATGCTGTCAGTGTAGAGCCTGACATGCAGGACTCAATCTCACAAACCAAATTGTGAGATAATAACCTGAGCCAAAACCAAGAGACAGATGCTCAGGGTCTCCTGGGTGGCTCAGTCAGTTAAGTGTCTTACATCGGCTCAGGTCATGGTCTCACGGCTCGTGAGTTCGAGTCCTGTGTCAGGCTCTGTGCTGACCACGGAGCCTGGAACCTTCTTCGGATTCTGTGTCTCCCTCTCTCTCTGCCCCTCTCTTGCTCACACTCTGTCTCTCTCTATCTCTCAAAATTAAATAAACATTAAAAAAAATTTTTTTAAGACAGATGCTCAACTAACTGAGCCCCTCCCCCAGGCACCCCAGCATCATTCTTTATTTAAAAGGAGATATTGGAACTCTCTGTGTGTTATAAATTAAAATAGCTGTGTATAATAGCTGTTTTGTTAGGCTACTGCACGTTTTTTCCATCCTCCCTGGGGTCACGTTTCTATTTCAGAAGTCTTGTCGTTATTTCATCTGGACCCTAACCATGTGGAGCACTTCCAAGTGCTGACCCTGGGAGCAGGCACTCTGGAGGATGCTCAAGAAGTATACAAGCTGCCTTCCCAGGCCTGGAGGTTGGGAGAGGGGCAGGAAGAAGTGATCCGTAGCCAAGTACGGGATCGTTACAATAGTTGTCTCAACTGTCCAAAGAGGGAGGTTGCAGTGGGAAAATCACAGGGGCTGGGGCCTGACCTCAGGGGATTTGTACTGGGTTTGTGGAGATGGAGAGGAGAGGCCAGCCTCTGGAAGATACAAGAGCACGAGTTTGAAGTGTTCCTCAGTCAGTGTCCGCATAGTCAGAGTGGGGCAGATGAGGTAGAGGTGGGGAGGTGTGGAAAGCAAACTGAGGGGGTTTGGCTTTTTCCCTGTGGAATTAGTGAATTCTTGAGGCTACAAAACTACAAAATAAATTGGGATCTTTGGTATTTTCCCTGTTCTTCCACATCAGTCACCAACCACTACTGATTCTGAGAAGCATGCATTTTAGGTGGTAGGAGCCTTGGAGACCAGAGGGCCTGGCCTCCCCATTTGTCCAGTGAGGAAATACGTCCCAAAGTTTAGGAAGCCCAGGTCTCATGATCATGAAGTAGCAGAGCCAGAGGTGACTGGCTACGTTGTTGACCAGGACCTGCTTCTGGGCTTCTCTTCCCAGGGCTTGTTTCCCACCAGGAGTTCTGGAGTAGGTTCTACGACCCTTGGCAGTTCATAGGAACCTGTGGGAGAAATGGCATCACACCCTCCAGTAGGAGTGAGCTCCAAGGACAGTGCAGTTCTCACAGGGCTTCATCCCTGTACCTGGACCCCCAGGGTCCATGCTAAGCCAGAATTTGAATAAGAGGAGTTGTAGCTGACAACAAAAGAAACAGGATAGAAAAGAATCAAGACACATTGAGTGACCCATGTGAGCCACAGGAAAGTGAGGTTAGGAGAATGGAGAGCAGTATTACTTTTAGGAGGAGTTATTATTTTTTTTAATGAGTTGCTAATCATAGTCTGCCTATGGTTCCTAACTTCAGAAAGACCAAACAGGGCATATCCTACCCAAACTGTGTGGACTGAGAGCAAGGTGGAAAGGGTGGTCCTCAAGAATATCAGGGAATGGTTATTAGAAGGAAAGTGGGGGATAAATGCTGGAAAAGAAAAACAATAGATTTTGACATTAGCTCCCTTGTCCTAACCTGGACATGTAAGCACATATAAGACTCAGATATTCCCATGTGTCAGGTGTTCTCAGGATTTTACCTATATTAACTAATTGTGCCTATCCTCAATGTGATGACATAGGAATTACTATTATTACCATTTACAGAGGAGGAAATTGAGACACAGAAAGGGCTAACTTGCCTATAGTCTTTCAGCAAATAAGTACCATAGCTTGAATCTGAATCTAAGCAGTCTAACTCCGGAAACTGTGTTTTCAATTATTCTGTTAAAAATATCTCCAGGGAACCTGGGTGGCTCAGATGGTTAAGTGTCCATCTTTGGCTCAGGTCATGATCTCATGGTCCATGGGTTTGAGTCCCACATCTGACTCTGTGCTGACAGCTCAGAACCTGAAGCCTGCTTCGGATTCTGTGTCTCCCTCTCTCTCTGCCCCTCCCCTGCTCATGTTCTGTCTCTCTGTCTCTCTCAAAAATAAAAAAAAAATAAAAATTAAAAAAATATATATCTCCCATTTTCCTTCTTTCCTTACATTTTTCTCCTTCTGAAATAAGGATTTGAGGAAGGCACTGAAGACAAATGTAATCACCAAGTACACAGTAGTAGCCATTATTACTTTTATTATTATTTATTACCAGTTTGCAAAGCCTCTGGTGCAGAGTAGACATTCAACCACAGTAAAATAAGACAAAAATCAATGGAAGACCAACCAAGACATTTTCATGGACTCTAGGGCAGAAAGATAATCTCATGATCTTCAGGGGATTAGCAATGAGTAAGGAAGAATAGGTGCAGAGAGTAAATGTATGAATGGAAATGTCCAGAGATCCACTGAGGCAGTGAAAAAAATGGTGAGATGCTGAATCCTGTAATAACTCCTTTTCTCTTTTCTTCTTAAGTGCTGCCTAAGTAGAGCTGAGGCCAGACGGGATGCAGCTAAAGTGGCCCTAATCAACTCCCTCTTCAATGAGCTGCCCTCTCGAAGGATCACTAAGGAATTCATTATGGAGAGTGTGCAGGAAGCAGTTGCCTCCACCAGTGTGAGTACCCACTAGGGTAGAGCTGGCTGCACTGAAACACTGAGGCATTTCAATCTTGGGAAATACTCAAATAAGCAAATTCTTTAAGAACTGTGCAGGAACTTGGGGAACTTTTTTTTTTAAAGAACTTGGGGAGTTCCTTGTGCAGGAACTTTTTTAAAAGAACTTGGGGAGCCTGGCTGGCTCAGTTGTGAGTTCAAGCACCACACTGGGCATAGAGTTTACTTAAAAAAAAAAAAAAAAAAAAGAATTGTGCAAGTTTAAGTTTTACCCATGAAATCATTGATTTTCAACAAAACTAACACTTGGATTAGAAATCAAGAAATTGGAACTGTCTTCCTATGCCACATCACAGAAATATTTTTTAGACGCCCTAGATCACCATTAACCAAACTTTAAATCAAAGTAGATAATTTGATCCATCCTGATTTGTTTACTTGAATGTTAGCTGTTTGAAAAGCGTTGATTCTTTTAGGGTTTGGGAATGCATACAACTGAATACTGTTTTAATGTAGAGATAAACTAGCTCATTTTTCCCCCAAACTTGAGTGATGATAAAAATTATCTGAAGTGCTTTAGTAAAAGTACCAATTCCCCAGCCAGTGTAGGAATCCGGCAATCTGTATTTTTAAGGAAAGGCTGACTGCTCAGATATGGAAAAGCCATATTCCCAATATTTGTTAGCTCTTAGAATTATCATGCTTAATAGGAATTACTTCTTTCAGAGAGCTGAAAACTTTTTACAGAGAAAATTTCTATAATGGACGTAATTAATGCAAAATGCGTAAGAACAAAAACTGTCTTAGAAATCCAGGAGTAGATGATTTGCCCCTTGTATTATGTGGAGCTTCTGATACTTGTTACCTGCAAACTACAATGGACGAAGCCTTGGTTTCTTACTGTGGCAGGTGTCTCTGTGTGTGTCCTCCAAAAACAGGAACTTGGCATTACTGAGGGAATTAACCACCTCCTGATTTTGCCATTAGCATGGATAAACCCCATCTGAGATTTACATTCTCTGATTACCTTAATCTGGTTATAAAGGTTCTGTCATTTTGGAGAAGCTGCTGAAAATGAAGGACACATTATCGCCCTAGCAGTGACCCTTTTGTTCCTTTTCCCCTCGTAAATGCTCTTGTCACCCCCAAGAGAGATAAGAGAAGGGGTAAGGGACAGAGAGTGGTTGACCTGGCAGGAAGACATCAGGGGGCTCTGTTCTCTATCTGCTGTCAGGATGAAAGGAAGCCTTTATTTTCTTGCCCTGTAAATTTTAAGTGCCTTTGAGGAAGAGAGTTAGGAAAATGATGCCTGATTTATATGTGTGGAATTTACTCAGGAGCAGGGAGGGGCCCTCAGTGTAAATGTAATTTATCATTTTTTTCATGGAAATTTCTCAGGAAAGAGAATATATAAGGTTTGCAGGCTCTGGATGGATTTCCTCTGGGATATTTAAAAAGCCAACATAAATATTTCAGCAGCAGCATGTTAATGTTATTGCATTCAAAAGCTATAAATTTGCTAGTATCTGATGCTGGCAGTTGTTTGTTCAGTCTCACAAAGGCATTGCCCACTTTCCCAGAAATCCAACGTCCTGGGATACTAAAGGGCAGGCCCCAATGCCAGCCCACAGCTTGTGTTAGTTTTTTTTATTGTTACTACCCCTAACTAAATTGAAGAGAAATTTCAGTTCTACTCGTCACCCACCCACCTTGTTTCCTAAAGATTAAGCAGTCCAGAAGTGAAAAAATATACACCAAGATCCATGTCTCCAGGTCAAACACCAACATATTATAAGAACTCCCATTAAGAATCATGGCAGTAAAATATGAATGGTCCGTACAACCAGAGAATTATTTCCCTCTCAGTTATATAATCTTGCCTGGTTGCCATCAAATCAGAACAGGGTCAGCATTTCAGTGTTTCAAATAACAGATGAAGGCAGCCTCAGAGGGCAACTATTCACACATTACCACCATCAACAGCAAAGACCTTGTGCAAGATACAGGAATTTCTACTTTGGGAAAATTATTCTTTTAGCAAGTATATAATTAGTTAACATTCTAATCAAAATCTAGATTCAAATTGATTACAAAATCCTCCTCTTTACTCTGAGTCATGATGAGATTAAGAATTTTATCCCAAATCAACTGGACACTTGGGTGTAGAATGCACACCTGAAAGGTCAGGAAAATAGAAATTTCACTGTAGGGCCATGGCATTAATTCGTGAACACCAAAAGAAGAGGAGGGAAAATCCATAATATTTTCCTTCTCTGCTTTCCTCCCAAGGGCACTTTGGATGATGCAGACGACCCCAGCACCAGCATTGGAGCCTACCACTACATGTTAGAGTCAAACATGGGGAAGACCATGCTGGAATTTCAGGTATCTGACTTCCTGCTATATGTTTAATTTTGCTACACAATCCAGAAACTTGTGAGAATGCCACTCTTATCATTAACATCTCCTTTCCCAATAGTCTAGTCTTTTTTTTTGTTTTGGGCCTTTTAACCTAACCCTCTTAGAATCCAGCATGGTAGCTCCATTATAGCCACACCTCAGTAGACTAAAACAAACAAGCAAACAAAGCAGAGTCTTTGCTTTCTTAAAGGGAAGTAAAAGACTTAAGTCTAACGAACAGCTGGGGAACACCACCACTTGAAGACCTTGTAACATTTCACCAGCTTTTCAGTACAAAGTTCCTTTTAAGCCAAATTGAACACTTTGAAGTGTTGGTTTTGACCATTTGGTTCTTAATTTTCGGAAGTCATAGATGAAGTTGCCTACAGTGTACATTAAACAATGCCCCCCTCGCTTCTGGCATTTCCACTAAACAAGATCTGCCACCACCCATTGTTAACTAAATCAAAACATTTATCAAGCTGTAACTCTGTTTCATCCACTGCTGACAAGCAATAATAGAGCTGAAGAACTATATTACTTATTATTTGCAAATCAATAACATTAACAATAAGAATAATACTCATTGACACTTATTGGATGCTTACTTTGTCTGACACTGTGCTTACTGTGCTGAGCATTTAACAAATAGCATAATTTAACACTCACAATAAACATATGAGTATTTATTATCCCCATGTCATCAGGAAAGGAAATGTGCCATATTTAGTCAATTGCAGAGCAAGGGTTCAGACCCACGCACTCTAATTTCTGAGCTCACAGTCCCAACTGTTATCTTTTATTGGACTGGGCAGATGAAAATTCAGCAGTGATTGGGCATGAAATGTGTGCCCTCTAAAAAAACTAAACTTGGGTATTGAATATCCATATTTATGCAATGCTAATAGGAATCAATACACAATGTTATAATGAAGACACTATACCTCCAGTATTTCTGTTGTTAGATTCCGAGAAGCAATCAAAGATACAATGTTTTATGGACCCAAATGTTCATTATGGTGTAGTTACAGTGGTCTTACAGCTGAGCTCTGAAGCCACCAGCTTTCAAATACCTTTCAAACTATTTTCTGGACTGCAATGCCATAGCCACTTTGTAGGTGGATACGTCCCTCCTGCCCATTTTTAAAAAATCAGTATTTTCCTTCATTAGGCATTTGTTTTGTCCTCAAAATTACCCTCTCTTCATTCAGTCACCCAGTTTTGTTTTTTTTTTTTTTTTTAATGTTTATTTATTTTTGAGAGAGATAGAGTAAGTACTTATGAGTCGGGGAGGGGCAGAGAGAGAGGCAGAGGATCTGAAGCCAGCTCTGCACTGTCAGCACAGAGCCTGATGTGGGGCTTGAACCCACTAACTGTGAGGTCATGACCTGGACTGAAGTCAGACGCTTAACCAAATGAGCCACTCAGGCGCCCATCCCGTTTTCTTTTTAAGTGACAGTGGTTTCACTGGCCTTTGAGGCTGATTGTCTTGGTTTTGAAGAGACTGGGTATCCCTAAAGCATACCCTCTGGGATAGACAGGGGCATGCATCAGCTCAGTGATTCTGAGCCCAGACTCTGAAGTGGGCTGGCCCAATTTAGCTTGGCTCTGCTTCTCACCTCTAAATCTGTTTCCTCATTGTATGTAAATTAGGGAGACTATTAGTACTGGCACTACCTCACAGTGCCATGGTGAGCGTTAGATGGGACAATATAGAAAGAGTCCAGAACATTTCTTAGCATATGGTAAATACTCAGTGAATATTGGGGCGCCTGGGTGGCTCAGTCGGTTGAGCGGCCGACTTTGGCTCAGGTCATGATCTCGCAGTCCGGGAGTTCAAGCCCCGAGTCGGGCTCTGTGCTGACAGCTCGGAGCCTGGAACCTGTTTCGGATTCTGTGTCTCCCTCTCTCTGACCCTCCCCCGTTCATGCTCTGTCTCTCTCTGTCTCAAAAATAAATAAACGTTAAAAAAAAATGTTTTTTTAAAAATAATGAATATTGACAACTGTTATTACATATACTTCTGAAGAAAGACTGCTTCACCTGAAAGGCTACCAGATGGATTCCCTTGGCAACTTTATCTAACCTAAAGGTTTCAAATGAGGAAAAGATACCTCCCTGCACTAAATATTTCAGGGGTCTTGCTGTAGGATAAAAGGGTGGAACTGTAAAGGGTCCGTGCTTTTCCCCCATAAATAATCTAAAGTCAAAGAGAAAAAAATGAAAGGGAAGAGGATAACACAAAAGAAAGAACACCAATTTGTCAAAATTGGACAGACTGTGTGACACCTGCCCTATCACTTCCCACCTGGGCACTTCAGTATTCTGAGACTCAATTTTCTCATCCATAAAATAGGAATCATAATGCCCATTGTGTAGGATTTTTGTGGAATGCACATAACGTGACATTTATACAGCATCTAGTACAGTAATTTCCCCAAGGAAGAACCTCATGTATTTTAATTCCTCCCCTCTCAACCCCAACCAAAGAAAATTGTACTTCTTTTACTATAAAATGAATGCTGCCTGCTCTAGTACATAGTAGCTCATATGTGATTTAGTAGCTGTTTTCAGAAAACTAAGAATGATTTTTGAATGCAATTAGGTTATTAATCTGGCAAAGATGAGGGAGGCAGGATTTTTAAAAATTCTTAAAATTTTGTCCAAATACTATGAAAGGCTGTACTCAACCACCTTTTAGTAATACTTTAATTACCTTGCAATGGGCTGTATGTTTTCTGTGTGGTCTATGTAGTAAGGTATTTAAGTATGTGAAATAATAACTTGAATCAAACTGTGGAAATGGTTCATAAATTCTCAGAACAGAGGCTGGGGACAGGATGGGGGACAAAGGAAGAGGATGTGAGGGCAGGAAAAATCCAAACTCACTCCCCCAGTAGGGATGCTGGCAACCCAGGAGGACGGCTGTGGAACACATCTCTTTTCCTTCCGCCAGTTCTAGGTTGCCTGCTGGGTCCCAGCACATTCCTTGGTGGCCTGGGTTAAATGCATCAGCTTGTTTCTTCACATAATGGGAATTGACCACAGACCTGGGCTGTTTGTAGCCGACACAGCAATTCAGTACCCCTGGTGGGTAATAGACGTATGTCTGTATCTAGCTACGGATGACTATACCATATAAAAACAAGGCGGGTGTCTCCTGACTGCCTGCAGGCTTTCCAGGGGGGCTGTCAAGGAGGCAGCACTCAGAGGAAACGTGATAGGCTTCTGCTTACGTTCACTTCGTGGGAGGGAAGCTGGGTAGCCTTCCCATACAGAAAATTGCCTGGTGTTTGGGGGGAGGGATGGCGACAGCACTAGCCACTGGGTCTTGTCAAGGTCAGATTTGAGGCAGACTTTGACTGAAGCTGGTTAATATATTTACTCTGAAGCCTAATGCAGTCCAAGGACGACTTGTTTATTTACATCTTTGCTAAATTCTCCAGGTCGCCTTTTAAAACCTCATCCCATAAACAAATTTCCTCTTAAATCCATTCTCTTGGGTGGGGAGATGGTGCCCACCTGTTTTTCAAGTTCTCCATTTACAGTGTTTGTTTTTCTTATTTCTGATGAATCACAGAACCAAGAGAGTCTCCCAGACAGAGTTCTAGAGAGAAGCAGCATGCATTTTCTCCCCACAAAGTAGCTGAAAGGGCAAACATTGTTCCTAATAGGAGGCAACACCAGGAAGCACTGAGGACAGAGCCCAGCTGGTGGTGGTTTAAACTAAATGAATGACAAATTGAACCAGGAAAACTGAAGAATGAAAGCTGCAATTTGCACTTTTTCCTAAAGATGAAGAAAACACAGGGCTCGATTCTCCATTTGATTTCAAATTTATTTTACTGATCAGGACTGGCTACATAATTCTTGGGGCCCATACAAGATAAAAATGCAGGGCCTTTTAAAAAAAAATTGCTAAGAATTTCAAGTCGGTGGAGACTTAAATCAAGCTTGGGGTCCTGTGTGACTGCACAGATCACAAGTTCATGAAGCTGGCCTTGTCCCTGAGACAGACTCACCAGAAGGGATGACTAGAAAAGGAGAATTAAGCATTCACCTCAGGCACAAAATTTAAAGGAGTTTCAAAAAACTCAATGACAAAGACAATATTATAATGCACTATTTTATTTTATTCTTCTTATTTTTTTTTAGAGAAAGAGAGTGCAATCAAGGGAGAGGGGCAGAGGGAGACAGAGAATCTTAAGCAGGCTCCACGTTCAGCATGGAGCTCAATGTGAGGCTTGATCCCATGACCCTGAGATCATGACCTGAGCCAAAACCAAGAATTCTACTCAAGTGACTGTGCCACCCAGACACCACTATACTGTGCCACCCAGACACCCCTATAATGCAATATTTTAAAAACTCAAAATGAATGTGTGAAAATTCATAACAAACAAATATCACCCTAGTCCCAACCCAACTTATAGGCCAGCTTCTTGTTTACCTGTCAGCCTACCCAGACTCCCCAGGCTTCTAGGTCAGCCACATAACAAGAAGCATGGCACAAAGACATGAATAAGGAACAGGTCAGATAGCTCACCAAACATATTTCCTTTAAAGTGATAAGGTTTTGGGGCATCTGGGTGGCTCAGTTGGTTGGGCAACCAACTTCAGCTCAGGTCTTGATCTCACGGTTTGTGAGTTCGAGCCCTGCATCAGGCTCTGTGCTGACAGCTCAGAGCCTGGAGCCTGCTTCAGAGTCTGTGTCTCCCGCTCTCTCTACCCCTCCCCTGCTCGCACTCTGTGTCTCTCTGTCTCTCAGTAATAAACATTAAAAAAAAAAAATTAAAGTGATAAGGCTTTGACAGGTAGAAAACAAAACCATGAAAACCAGGCAGCAGGGGATTATGATGGCCTAGGAAGAGAATCCTTACAGAGGCCCACAGCAGCCCTCTCCTTGCTCTCCTTGCCAATCTGCAATAATGCAGGGATTTCTGATGGAATCAACGAGAGGCATACAAGGATTTCCTGGGGTTAAGAGAAGGGCTCAAACAGCTTCGGGAAGATTTGAGGATAGTAAAGGTGGTCTTATGAAGGAAAATAAAGAAGTAGGACAGGAAGAATGTGGAAATATTTCAATATACTTTACATAGTGATGATAAGATTAGCATCTCTACAAAGGAAGGCAATGACTAGATTGGGATGTAATGTAAGAAGGCAGAAAGAAGGTCATCTTCCCTGTGGGATTTTAGGAACAAAAACAGCACTGAGAAAGAGGCAGTTGTGTTTCTGCTGCAGCAAAAACTCCTTGGGGATGGAATAGAAATTTGGACAAACCATAAGGGGTAAGGAGGAGGGCTCTTCCACAGTGAAAAACAGTTCAAGTCTCTGTGGGGAAGTTTTTGAGAGATGTCGGTTGCCAAGGGACATGGGAACAGTTTTTGGCTCTGTTCATGGCAGAATTGTGGCTGCTAAAGTCTTAGGAGGACTGCTGGGTGGAATGCCAAGAGTTTATCTGGAAAGGGGGCAGTAGTTAGTGTATAGATAAGAATGAGAGCTTAGAAGACATTGGAGGAAGAATATGTTACTAAGGCAAAAATTGTAGGATGGTGGAATTAAGAGCCCTGTAGGCTGTTTCTCAAACTGGGAGACAAGGACAATATCAAGAGGGCTGTTGAAAGTCACAGAAGAAACTCACTATATCTTTCTGGGTTTTACTGAGTGTAACCATTATAAACTTGGGTTGGGGGGAAAGTGGAGGAGTGGAGGTGGTATGCATTATTTTAAAAAACAGATATATACACTAGAATACAAAATAAAACATGAAACGGAAAGAGATGTCTTATTTGGAAATAGTGGCCCTCCTGTAATATCACAGAGACTGTTTCCTATCAGGACATAAAAAGTGTTCCTTTTCATTTTTATGGCTACCAAGTCTCTAGTGAGTAGGTTTAAAGGTACAATGAGAAAGGTAGCACAGATTTACCCTCTTCAGTCACTGGGGTTACCTTGCTGAGAAGCACAGGGGTGAGAAGCAGATTACATAAGATTTAGCTGTAGAACAAACCCACTCTCACTTTTCCAAATTATCAGAGTGACATGACAGACTGAAAATCTGGACCAGGGAGAAGTGGAAAAGAGAGGGCATAAGAGGGGCAGCTTCCCTGAGCAGTGGAACCAGAGCCCTAGGCAGATAGTGGCATCTCTGTTTGGGGTAGGAGGAGTAATTCTGCTGGTATCCATGAATTATTTTAATTAATAGAAACACATGGTTTTGCTTTTACTGAAGTCTCTATGGGCCCTTTGAGTGCTTACTTGAATAATAGAATATAGACAAAACTCCAAACTGAAAAGAAGGGAAAAAAATTACATTCTACTGGCAATTTTAGACATAAGAATGGTGATATTTGCTCTTCTGATCATCTTATAGCTTTAAAATTCAATAATTTTAAGATATCTGAAATCTTAGAATGCCTTAGGTCTCTTCATTTTCATAATTTAAGCTTCTTCCTGAGCAAGCAGAGGTAAAGACAAAACAATCAGCTTTTTTAAATGGTCGGTAGGACATCTGTCTCAAAGTTAAGTTTTCATAACTAGTGTCATGACCAGGAATTTCCTTAATTGCATTGTGTGTGTTGTTTATGCTGTTAATCCACAATGAGGGGGGGGTAGTCTCTCTGACCAAAAATGAAAAAAAATGCAGATAATTTCACTGGAAGACGCATTAGGAAAATAAAATCTTCAGTATGTGCATATAGTTTACCTTGCCCTTCATATCATCAAGGGAAAAGATGCTGATAGAAACTCAATGATGTGCTCAGCCCCAGCCACTGGGTATAGGGACTGTGGATTGGTTTTAAGGTCAATTACACTTTATTACCCATATTTGTATGCATTTTCTTGACTGAATTTATAAACATAGGAGAATTTTACAGTTTCTGTGGTTTGTCAATTATATGTTATCTATATTTACTTTTTGGCTAAAATTTAAATGGTTTCTTTAATATGTAATATTGTCACATGATTCAAAGCTCAATAGGTAACACAGAATGTCAGAGGGAGATCTCCTTCCCCATCCTTCCAGACATTCCTGTTCTCTCCCCAGAGACAACTATGTTACCCAGTTCTTTTGTATCTTGCCAGAACTCTTCTGGCATTTACAAGCAAACATTTATAAGGGTTTTCTATTCTTTTAAATCAAATACCAGCACACAGTATATGTGTTATGCATCTTGCTTTTCTTTTAACACCACATCATAAAGACTCTTTATACTAGAACCTGGAGTGCCTTCTCATTCTCTCTCCATGAATGAAAGTATTCAGTAGCAAGAATGTATTGTAGGGGAGGAAAATAATTTTCCTTCTACCCTTATGAGTTCTTAGCTGAGACCCCTGCAATCAAAGACAGATTAACATAAGAAAAACAGAAGTTTATTAGCATATATACCTCACATATATATGAGAGATACTCAGGGAAAAATAAGTATCTTCCTGAGGTGGCTTGGAATTTATGATAAAATACCATCTTGATAGGAAAAGGGGAGGCAGGAGATGTAGGCCTCTTAGGGGATAGCAAATGATTTTTAATAAAGATGAATGGGCCCTTAGTAGAATAGATAGGATGTATAATACTCTGTGACAGAGTTTGTTTGGGTATGGTGTGGACCTCCAGTTTCCTTTTCTATAGTAAGAGTTGGTCTTCCCTGGTTGATAAAATTCCTCAGGAGGAGATTTATCAAAACAAGTTCCTTTTGTCTTTAGGCAGATAAGGGGAGTTCAGGGAAAGACTGTCACTGCATTTGATGTTTTTCAAGTGGCTTAAAATAATCAATATACCAAAATGGCATGTTTTGGAATGACATGTCCTAAACTTATATTTTGGAGTAGCATATTCTGCTACCCTTAAGTTTCATACTTTTTAAAACCATTTCCTTAAAAATGAGCATTTAACATATTCCCAGCCTCAGGCAATTTCAAAAACAGTACAATGAATAATTTTGCCTGCACATCATTCTGAGATATGCTGGTATATTTAGATAACTTCTTGAATGTAGAGTTGTTACAGTATATGTATTTTTAATGTTGAAAGATATTTTTCAACTACTTAGTCATTTTATTGTGCAAATATGGATGTGGCAGAGGAGGGAAGAAAGAATGCTCGAGAATCTTGGAGACTCTAGTGTTTGAAAAGTCTCAAAATTTTCTGATGATATTGTGTATTCTATTTTCCTGAGATAGTTGGGGATCAGAGTTATGCCCTACCCATCTCTCACACTTTCACATTTCTGCTTTGAGATTAAAGACAGGTGTTTGGGTTTTGTAGGAGCTGATGACCATTTTCCAACTACTGCACTGGAATGGAAGCCTAAAAGCCCTTCGTGAAACAAAGTGTTCCCGACAGGTGAGATTTTCCAATCAAGAACAGGTTTATGTCATAGAGACTGAGCAGATGGCTTGTCATCTTCCTAGATTTCCTTTATTTGGATTTTTCTCTGTTTAAATTTGGTACTTTATTTATTAAGAGCAGAAGATACAGGAAAAAAATATATAAAACAATCTATTTGAGTCAGGGACTGACCAACTAGGCATGCTAAGGAGAATATTGCCTGGACATGGGATTCATTTAGCTACCTGTACTAAATGCCAGAATGGAGGGATCATTAAGACAGACTTGATTTCTAAGTCAGGTGCTAAATCTACTCTACACGCCTGCCCAACCTTAGAATTTGTGCCTTCACCGGAATCTACCCCCAAAACGAAGAGCACACTGTATACACTGTATGTTAGCCAACTTGGCAATAAATTATATATATTAAAAAAGAATTTGTGCCCTCTTCTGTTCTCGAATGCAGAAAGAAATTTGAGAATGTACTGTTTCTGAACTGCTTCACTGAAGAATGGTAAAGTTATCCACTAAAAGTCCCCAAAGGGCAACAGAAATGATTATAAAGCTGGGCAAGCTGGCATTCAGTCACCTCAATTTTTTGGTTTGGAAGTTTCTTCCTTGTTTTTCAGAAATGGGGTCTCACTATTTCTTTGTTACCTATGAGAAGCACCCTTCCCCCCTTTTTTTAATGGCAAAGGCAAACCCTCTCCTGTGTATTGAACAGCTTTCACCTGCTATCTTCCAATATTTATGCTTTCTTTGCTTTCTTTATGCACCATTAGACTTTGAAAGATGGCCATTTATTTTTGAGAATTTGCTAACAGGAATTTGTATGAGGAATAAAGCCTCTACTAGTCAGCTAGATGTGGGTGGATATAAGAGTTTTCCATGCACTGCAGCCCCAGGAGTTTTTAGTTGTTCTTTGGTTAGAAAGTCTGGCTTTCAAAATGTCAAAGATGGAAAAGAAATAAGTAGCTGACAATGGTTTTGGCTATTTTTTTTTCTTTTCCTTTGATTTTATAAAAGGCCTTTGAAACTCACTGGGTTAGTTATAAACACTTTTCCATGGTTGTTTTTAATTTGTTAAGGTCATAAATAAATACCATATGTTCTTGAAAATAAAAATAAGCAAAGCATCCACTCTACAAGATCTTCTTAAAGTGTATCCATCAAACCCATACATTATGTTACAATGTATTGGCAATTTTTTTCACATGAAAATTGACAGGTAGTGGCCAATTTTTAATTGTTTGCAGAAGAAATACTGTACATGAAGTTACCATTATATCAATAATGATAATGCCTATGTTCCACAATACACTTTTAAAGTTCTATTTGTAGTTGCTGTGAGGCATTTGGACTGTCATCTATCTTCCTTAAGCTAACAAATTGACTCTTGTTAGGAAGTGGGCTCTCCTGGTTTCTAAGTCTTGTCCTGATTCAAAGCCTCCTGCTTTCTGCAGGGGGTGAGACCAAACCCAATTATACCCTAATCTTTCCATATAACTGTTTCCATCTCTCCATCTTGCTGAAGGAGAAAATCCTGGGCAGAAGAGTTCAAGGAATAAATGAGGTAATATCCATGTGTGAAGGAATGCATTTTCTAAGGAAGACATTTTCTAGCAACGTCAGAGTTCTGTTGTGAACATTATTGAGTCATTCTTGGTGGTAGTGTTTTGACTTAGCCTGAAGTGACCCTGCTTTGCTTGACCAGCTTGGCCCTTCATTTGCTTTAAGAAGTATATCATGGGATTTTGTTTCCATGTGTAAACATCAGAGAGGTTCAGTTATTGGTAAAACCTGTATGAATGTGGATGTGGGGGGTGGCAGGGACAAAGGAAATGAGGTGTTGGAAAGCCATGAACACAGGTGCCTTTGTTGCTCTTCATTGACACTCTGGACTTTGTCTCTTGGCTTCCAGGAAGTCATCTCCTACTATTCACAGTATTCCCTAGATGAAAAGATGCGCAGCCACATGGCCCTGGACTGGATCATGAAAGAAAAGGAATCTCCAGGAATTCTCTCTCAAGAGCTACGGATGGCCCTGAGGGAGTTGGAGGAAGCCAGGAAAGCAGGACAAGAACTGCGTTTTTACAAAGAAAAGAAAGAAATCCTGAGTTTAGCCCTGACTCAGATCTACAGCGATCCTGACACCTCCTCACCCAGTGATGATCAGCTGAGCCTAACGGCTCTTTGTGGCTACCACTAGCAAGGCCAGGTTCCAGCTGGCCTGAGGTTGGCAGAGGCTGGACTCTAACATTAGGAAGCTCAGTGAAGGAAGTTGTTGGAGGCTTTACCACCTACAGCTACCACCTGAAGGCTGTACTAATTCTTCCCACCCATTCCATTCATAGACTCTCAGAGTAATAGGATCCTTACAGGTCCCAACAATTTTCCCATCACACTTTCAAGAGTTCCTCCTCTTACTGAAAGGATGGAGACAGAATTGTTTGAAAAACATTTCCCAGGTTTGGCTCTAACCTAAAGCCCTGTTGACATGTGCCTTCCTAGATTATGTATGTTGTTTTAAACAATGGGCCAGTGTAGCATCCCCCAAAAGAACACCAGCTGGGACTGGGGAAAGTAGCATGAGAGCAATTTTCAAAAATAGTTGGGATTAAATAAACAACATAGAAAATACACATGGGTCAGAATTTCTTCCTAAGCTTTATAAACTAAGAGACACTTCTACTCTACTAGGTAAAATCCAAAATTCCAGTGGCAATTTTATCTGGACATCCCACTATCAAAGATCTAAAGTGGTAATAGTGAAAATACGTGATAAATTTAACTTGGCTTAAAATGCCAGTTATGATAATTTTTAAAAAATCCACACTCTTCGGTATGGGGATAAATTTCACCTAGAATAGTACTCCTATTCCTCAAGAAGAATTAGTATCTAATTTTAATGAGTCCTGCAAACAGTGATGTTCATTTTTAACTTGCAAATAGATAACTCAGGTTGATTTGTTTTTATTTTTGCCACCACAGTCATCTATGTATCATGGAGACAGTCACTGGATTTTGAAAAATCATTAGCTTTTAACAGTGCTTGCATTTGATTGTTTCTCGTGCATTAGAGAGAAGGAGTCTTTAACTGTCTTTATTTTTGTTCAAGAACATAAGCCAGGAGTAGTTCAAATGTAGTGTCATTTCCAAGTTTTAATTAGACATTGTCATCTCTCTTTGAAAATGGCTTGGGTCAATTAACTGATTAGAAAACCAAAAGCAAATACAGACCAATCTGTAGATGGTTTCTGGTCACTCAAATTTAAGAATGGCAGCAGTGTGAATTTTAGACATTTGTAGGAATTTCCAACTTTATAACATAAAAAGGATTATCTTGCATTTAGTCCAATAATTCAAAATAAAGGATACAGTTTTTTCAATGTTACGTAAGATTTCTTTTTCTTCATGTTTAAGTGAATGCAAACTAACGTTCCTGAAGGCTAAAACCATTATATTTACATTAAAGTTTACAAAAGTATGATAGCTTAACTTCATATATAAATATGTGCAGATGTAATTATCACTCCTTAAGTCCCCATGAAAACTATATATATGGATCATGTATTTTGGAATTAGCCTTTAAAATAAAAAAATTAATTTCAGATATCATATTTCTCACACCAGGGGAAAATTTAGCTTCTTACCTACTGCCTTACTCTGTCATGAAAGGTAATACTATAAATATTAGATAAATTTAATTTAAAAATATTGTGTTAACAAATGTCACATTTCTCCCCAAAATGAGGCTAAGTGTCACCTAGAATAAAACTAAAACTATATTCCCTTATAATCCTAAAAAGAAATTCGAATTAATGTTTGCAAGTTGAATAAATTTTAACATTAAGGAAACTTTCTGTTAAAAGCAATTTTTTCATAAAGTCATTACTCTTTATCATTTCATAAAACCGTAATTTCCCATGTTGGGTGTGATTATAGGTAGGTCCATCTTTGCTGCATTTGCAGCTTTTGACCATGACCACCTAAAGCTGACACCATCTAATTAGATCCAAGAAGGGGAATCAGCAAGGAAAATGTTAAAATTTATTCTTTGCTCTATAATTAGAAAACTGTACCTATTACGTGAACTAAAAGCATTGCCCTTGGCCAATGGCAGTTTTCCCACCTGGTCAGAACTGCCCACTCTTCCTGGAATGGTATGGAACCTATAGCAAAAGAAACAAAATTCAGAATCTCTGCCATTGCTGGAGCCTTTTAATGCTCATTTATAGCAAATCAATTTTAGCTAAGACATAAGGGCTGCCAGTACATCACTTAAACATTTATAATTCCAGACCTAAGAAGAGCCATGTTGAAAAGCAAAGTAGATTCTTCTTCCTCTTTTGTATCTTGTTCTCAGTGATACACTGTGTTGAAGGGGATTAAAGTGGAAGATTCTCTATTTTAAATATATGGAGTTCTGGGTCCTAAACTTTTGTGGTTATAATGCCTTTGAGAATCTGATGAAAGCTATGGACCTTCTCCTAGGAAAATAGAGTGAAGCATATACCTTCAAATTTATGCAAACAGTTTCAGAGAGTTTGTGAACCTCCCCAACGTCCATGGATTGCTCTGTCCAAGGACCTCCAATTTAGAATCTTGAGTACAGACTTATAGTCTCAAACTTTTAAGCATGGATCCAAACTAGCTCAGACCAGCCCTGTGTAGCCTATTTCTAAGATAAATGTTATCATTCTTAAATACAGAATTGTACTGCATTTTGACAAGAATGGTTTAATCTTCACAAAGTCCAAATATACCAAATTGCTATGAAAAAACAGCTTAAAACAAACTAGTCACTAAGTGTGTGAACCTATTAGAATATTGTCAATCTAATAAAGACAGTATTCCTCTAATGATCAGAATTTGTCCATTTGTTCAAAAGCTGTAGTTCACTGATACATTTTCCATTTAATTTATTCACTTACCTCTAGAAAAGGAGAATAAAATCACAGATAGTCCTGAAATGCTATACCATAATCAACTATGAATCTAATCATCTATGTCTCAGGAAAAAGAGAAAGAAAGCATAAAGATTTAACACTTCCCTGTTTCTTTCGGGGAAGCTTTTGAAGACAACAGTATTATCATAGTTGACTTCATCTCTAAGATACTTTAGAGAATTCTGAGTTATATCATGCCATGTCTTTCTTTCTTGCCATGGACAAAAGAAGCCAGACTAAGAATATTTTCATTATCCTTGACTATATTTAAAAGTAAACACTATTCAAGATATTATCACTTTTATATCATTGATACTTTTTTGTTCTGCCTTGCAGAAATGCAAGTATCAAGTTTTCTTCTATGGTGTCTATGGTGTAAAAGAGTGAATATTGTTTTCAGCCAGGGTCCTAGGAAAAAGAAAATCATTTTTTTTCTACCACAGTGGTTCTCAACTCTGGCTGCACATTAGAAATACCCAAGGAGCTTTAAAAATTCCAAAATGTCCAGATTATACCCTGACCAATGAAATCAAACTCTCTGGAAGTGGGGCCCAGGCATCAGTATTTTTTAAAGCTCCCCAGGTTGTTTCAATGTGCAGCGAGGTTTGAGAATGACGGCTCTATCCACCAAGGTCTGGCTCAGAGGTCTATGATCTAACTAGTGGAAGCTATTATTCCACTTGGCCTAGGCCCCAATTCAAATGTTGAGTTCTTTTGAGCTAGGTAGAACCAAAACCTTCAGCTTGAGCAAGAGGATCTCCTGGAGCCCAGAACTAAAGAGGGGCAAGCACCTGCATATCCATGCGCGTGCGTGTACACACACACGCGCACACATGCACACACACACACACACACACACACACATACACTGTATCTTAGCAGTACATCCACGTTCTGCCCCAGGGTCCAGGCTTTCTTTCTCAAATATGGTACGTAAAATATCTACACCAGAATCATCAGGGGGTACTCATTTAAAACTTCAAGTTGCTGGGCCACACCCCGGACCTGCTGACCAAATTACAGGAGAAGGTCTGGGTTATTTACCACTTCACCAGGTGTTTCTGATCACACTTAAATTTGAGCTCTTTTGGCCTAAAGCTACCTAACACATTTTTAGTAGGCAGAACAGCCCTGCCTCTTCTGACATAACTAGCCTCTTGGGGTAGAGTGCAGAAAGGAATAAAGAAGAGAAGGGAAGGTTATCTCTATCCTTTCTGGAAGGAAGATGGAGAAAAACAGAAGGGGCACAGAGATATGGCTGCCTTTTCTCTACCAAAAGAGCAGCTCCCACTCTTTTATCACTTTGGCCTTAACATTTGGAATTACTTTTAATCCCTTTACTAGAAACTGTGGAAATCTCTTTTAGCTCACAGTTAAAGCTACTTCTTTAAACCTGACTAAACCCTGGTAGCACTTTGTTCCTTGGAGCAAAGTAGGCTGTGGGAAAGGCAAGCAGAAGCTTCTTGAAAGCTGTTGAGTCTCTAGAGGTTTAGGAGTGAAAATCCCAGATTGCAATCTATTTTTAGCAGTTCCCATTTTAGCAGCAATTATGTTCCACAAATACATTTGTAAGTCAATTGTTCAACCCTGAAGGCGCATTTTTCTATAGGAGCAATGTCATATATGGTGGCAAGTTTCCCAGACTAGCCTACATAAGCAGTAGGTTACCCCAAATATTGATCTCTGGACCTAATACCTCTCCAGGTTGAAAGAGGGCAGGGGAGGGTGGAACAAGGACAGCTGAGGCTAGGGCATAGTATTGAAAACCTCCCGAGGCATATTTCTCATCCCCAAATTTGTTCTCCAGGCTCTTTATTTTCTCCTTGCTCCTCCATAGATTACCTTGCCAATACACCACCCACTGCCATCACTTGCTGCTTCTTATGATCATGGTTTCTTCTACTTTCTGACTTACTGAAGTAGAGAGGTGACTTTTTACTGCCCTCTTACAAACTCTTTGAAAATTTCTAAGAGGTGTTATCACTAGAAACAGGAACATTTTTGTGACCTAAAAATGTCAGTTACTAAGCTTCTCTGCAGACTGTTTTCACCAGGGCTGGTGGGGAAAAACATAGACACACAAAGCAGGACAGGCTTTGGACAGGCTAGCCATGGAACCTGTCCCATTCCCCCATACTCCTAGATTTCCTGCTTTTTGGTGTTCTCATTAGGTTCCACATGACACTGCCCCATCCTGATCACAGCTGCCCCATAACTAGCCAGTGATTCTGAGTAATCTGGCTCAAAACTCCAAAATGGACTGATCAGTCTGTCCTCTCAGGAATGTGAACTAAGAAACATGAAAAGAATTTGCCAGTTTGAGTTGGGAGGTAAAGTTGGAAGAGTCATGTTCATGAAAGTGATGGTTTGTGCAAGCTGAAGTGAGGAGAAGGAACCATGAGTCAGTAGAGGAAGCTGGTCAGTAGAAAGAAGGGACACTGGTTGGTGCAGAGAGCAGATGCAGGGAGAGGCGGAGAGGCAAGGAGAAGGTGAACACAGGAAGCCCATGAGACGATGGCAAGAGCTGTGTCTCAAGTGCCCTGCAATAAAGTTTCTTATTCTTTATCTGAGTGGATCACATACCTTGCAACCAAGGAAACCATTCAGAGCAAAATCATACTCTATTATTCTGGATTTTTTATCCTCAGCATAGACCCAAAAAAACTGACATCAGAAAGAGCCTCTTCGAATGATAAACATGCTGCTGAGAAAAGTAGATTTAGAACTTGGGACAGAGATCACCTTTCCCCACTCACTCCCCTTCCCCCTCCAATGTGGCCAGGAGTCCTCCCAGCTCTGAAATAAGTTTATGTATCCTATGCTGATCATCCTGCCCTTGCTGCACTGTGTTCTCACCTTCCACAGGAGGTATGACCACAGAGGGAAAATAGAACTCTATTTTTAAAAAGACAGAATTCATAATCTCAAATGACTGTTGTCTTCTTAAAAAACTGGTTACCTTCTCTAACAATCCTCAAGAATGCTGTCTTTGGCAAAGACATTCCTGTCATGAACTCCTCTTTGGAAATGGTCCTCTGAATCCATGCAAGCAAAGGAAGAAAAGCAGTTTCTTTTGTTGGCTGAAAGCTTCTTGCCATCCTGAACTGACTAGTTTATTTTAGCAACTGGACTATTTAGATCAACTACTTAGCAGGTGCTCAATGAATGTCTCTTCAGTAGAAATTTGTTAACAGTGTGTTGGTGCCTTCCTTACTCCTTGATGATGAGTTAATTCATTCACCAGTCTTTCTCTCTTCTACTAGACTAGTCAGGACTCACTTGATTGTAAGGTAGAAATCCAAATAGAAACCACTAGGCAAAAGGAGAGTTTATTGGCTTGTGACACAAAAGTCCCAGGATAGTTTTTGCTGCAAGTACATCTGGGTCCAGGAGCACAAACCGGGACTTGGTCTCTCTCATGATATAGACATGTACATAAGTGTGCACATGTGTATCATTGCTCATTTCTCAAATCGGCTTTCTTTTGTGTCGGCCTCATTATTAGGCCTGCTGTCCCCTGGAGCGGCAAGATGGTGACCAGTAGTGTCATGCTTCCCTCATAGCAGCAGAAGAAATTCTCTTCCCAGCAGTTCAAACCCAAATCCCAGAACTGAGCGCTATTGTGGTGTTTCAGTTCAAACAATCACTGTGCCAGGCCCGAATCACATGTCTGTCCCCATAGAACTAGTGGTTAAGTCATCCCATCTAAACAACTTAGATCTAGTGGAGGAGGGGGAGGAGTCACCTGAGGTGGATATGGGTGCAGTCACCAAAATGAGGAAAGATGGACATCTCCCAAGACATTTTATTTATTTTTTATTTTTTTTAAATGTATTTATTTATTTCAAGAGAGACAGAGAGGATGAGTAGGGGAGGGCAGAGAGAGAGGGAGAAAGAGAATCCTAAGCAGGCTCTGCGCTGTCAGCGTGGAGTCCCAGGCAGTGCTTACACTCACAAGCCACAAGATCATGACCTCAGCTGAAACCAAGAGTCAGAGGCTTAACCGACTAAGCCACCGAAGTGCACCTCCTAACATTTTAAAAATATTTCTCCTTGAGAGTCTTCAGAGGCAGAGTGAACAATAGAACAAATGCAGTCTCTTCAACCTGTAATTGGGTAAGAGGATTCTGGGTAGACGAAAACAACAGATGTCCACTATGAATACATTGTACCATTTCCAAAAATCAAATCCACCCTCAAAGGACAAATTTTGTCACCATTAAGGATGTTCAAAAGAACATTCTCCCCTGAGGGGAAGTCCAAAAGTGTTTCCAGACCAATCACATCACTGGAATATAAGCATACAAGTTCTCTGAGGACTCGCCTGAAGGGGCCAGTGCTCATTTATATGTAAGAGTTCTGTCATGTGGATAAGCCTAATCACTCGCATTAATCTGAAGTCACACTTCATACATCTTCCATGCTGATGAATTGTTGCTATGCAAGTGAGTCAGGAAATTTCCTCTGGTCTATTTCTGGTGGGCTCTGGCTTTCATTATCAGTGGCCGCTAACGCTACTTAATAGAAAGGAAAACAGCTGATACCACCAATTGAAAACAGTTGTTGCAGAACTGGACAGTTCAATAGCCCGAGTATTTTATTTATCCTTGCTTATGGCTAAGCACCTTGAAACCTTAAGAATGGCTCCACTCTGACCCCTGAGTCGTGACATAGGCAGTCATAAAATGATTTGGGAGCAGTTTATTTTGAGGCAATCCATTGTGTTTTTTCCAGATATTTCCATCTTTCCATGTATTCATTTGTAAGTTTATGTCTGGAAGCGAATACACCATACTTAATGCAAGCAGGTTTTCATAGGGAAATTTTGAAAACACAGGTGACCCAATGAAATACTAGGTTACCAGGAGAATTGAAAAGTCAACCTGAAATGATAGTGAATTAAAACTAAAAAATGGGAGTTATTTTACCCTTTCAGATAATTGTCTCTCAAATGACCTGGGAGTTTTGTTTTATTTATTCACTGTGGCTACTTAGATTTTGTTTTAATGTTTTTTGGTCATGAGACCACCAAAGCAAACAAATCCAAAACATGGGGGAGGATGTTTCAATTCTCCTAAAGGTTGAAATAGATCCTTTTATCTTAAATGATGACTTACATCAGTATGTTGATTAAAGATTGGGTCACTAATATGGTGAATTAGAGTAAGACAAGCTTTCTTCCTGCTGCCTTTCGTCCAGAGCACTCTCACTGGGAATGTGCTTTGTGTCCTTTATATTTTCTTCATAGAAATCTAGGACAGGGGTGCCTGGATGGCTCACTCAGTTGAGCATCCAACCTCAGCTCAGGTCTTGATCTCACGATTCATGGGTTCGAGCCCTGCATCTGGCTTTGTGCTTCCAGCTCAGAGCCTGGAGCCTGCTTCAGATTCTGTCTCCCTCTCTTTTCTGTTCACACTCTGTCTCTGCCTCTGTCTCAAAAATAAAATAAAAAACATTTTAAATATTAAAAAAAAACAATCTGAGGAGAGTAGCTCCTTGTCCAGTTTACCAGTTGTTTGTGAAAAGCCAAGGGGGCTCAGCTCTTACTCTGCTGAAAAGAGGCTTCAACAGGCTATGCCTCGCCACCAGGGCAACCTCGTCCCAGGCATTGCAGGTGTCACACACGTTGACAGTAGGATTTACGGGGTCTAAAATGAACGGCCTACAACAAAACAAAACAGAACACAAAACTATTCATTTCTAAACTCAATTTCAATTTGTAGTATAGTGAGAAAGGGGAATGTCAGAGTTAAAAAAAAGGAATTTGGTTAAGAACAGGACTCTTGGAAGGGTGGAAGCAAGTCCACGCGGGACTAATACCTATCAGAAAACAGCAAGTTGCTTCTGCCCCTCCAACTCTGACTCCCTCTCATTTTTCCTCTTCACCTCGGGAGGCATTTCTTCCCTGGTTTCAGTCTTCAGTTACCTCCCCATTTGCCATCTACATCCACATTTGATTCATTCTACTCAAATTATTCTTAATTCACCCTTGAGAAGTAAGATTCTGTGAGAAGTAATCAAAGGGAATTGGCTTTGTGGTAATTAAGGCCTTCTCATTTACAATGAATGACAATAAAGCAACTCCTTGCTCCAGACTTTCTTGATGGTAAACATGCTTCTTATAGCCTAAGGGCATAGAGAAGATACATACTTACCTGGTGTGTTTCTGGTTAACCTTTACAAAAATGGGGAACTTGGGATGGTAGTGTCTGTGCCAAACGACATCAATTTCTGTGTATCGAACCAGAAGTTTGAGGACTGCCCTCATTCCCTGCACCAGGCTGAACAACAGCGGCTTTCCTGCCAGTTCCCAGATGTGAATTGTAAGGAGCTCCACTGTGTAAGAGGAGGGAAGTCTGCGGAATCTAGACACACAGAACGAAGGGTTGTCTACTTCCCTTAACCCAGAAAATGAAGACAGATTTATTCACTTACGAGAAAAATTTAAGCTCAGAAGACAGTTTACAAAACAAGAAATTCTCTTTTCAATCTCACTGTTTATCAAACAATTTTTCCACCAATGAGATGGACCAAATATAAAGAATTATGATATCTAACATTGGTGAGTTTGTGAGAAAAGAGACACTCTCACATTCTATTGGTGAGGATGTAATTTAATACAGTCTTTTTTTCTAAATTAAAACAGTCAACTCTACTAAAATTTGGTATGTTCCATCGCTTTGGTCAGCATTTTTCACTTCTACTCATTCTGTAGAGAATGTGGCTAGTCTGACTTGGGCACACACTGGATTTTGAAGACATATTTAAAAAAGGAAAATACTCATAAGTTTTACATTGATTGCCTGTTGAAATGATAACATTTTGGATATAGTGGCTAAATATATTATTAAAAGTTAACTTCATCAGTGCTTTTTACCTTTTTATTTTTTTAATTGTTTTAATGATTATTTTAGAGAGAGAGAGACAGATCATGAGTAGGGGAAGGGCAGCAAGAGAGAGAAAGACAGAATCTGAAGCAGGCTCCAGGCTCTGAGCTGTTAGCACGGAGCCTGACTCTGGGCTCGAACTCACAAACATGAGATCATGACCTGATCCAAAGTCGGTTCTTAACCAACTCAGTCACCTAGGCACTCCTACATTTTACCTTTTAACGTGGGTACTAGAATATCTAATATTGCATATGTGGCTTGTATTTGAACATCACTGTACTTTGCAGTCATTAAAAGAAGGTAGCTCTCTAGGTACAGCTATAAAAAGATATAGATTAAATGAATAACAATGTTCATAGTGATACATAAACTACAAACCCATTTGTTCCTTGTTTTTAAAAAAAATTAAGCATATGTAAAAAACAAACTTGGCAGAATATGTCCTAAACATTGTTGGGGAGGTGGGAATTTGGAGTGAAGAAGGAAGATTTTCTTACATCAGTCTTTTAAACTGCAGCTTATGTACATCAGGGGAAAATAAAATAAAAATTAAAGCTAGGGGTTATAAACAAACTCATGGGAGAAAAAAAAACAGATAGTCTCAGGATTCCATGTTGGTTGATATCCAAACACATATTTTGTTGCCTTGGCATTCATTAGCCAGTGCAATCTCTTTTGAGGACATATTGCAAAATCATGCAGTTCTTCCCCTAATAGCATGGAAATATTTTCTTACTATCATTATTGGTTGTTCGTTTTTATTTCAGTAAAGAAAATAGGAAAAACTAAAAGGAGACGAAATTTTTTGTCCTGGTAATGAAATAGCAAACCAGATTTCAGACTATCAATAATTTAGTTCTTACAATACTCCCTGAGGGGTTGACAGCAACAAACACCAGACTTCAAATCCATCCCCACTTGAACCAGCTGGTATTCCCAAGTGCCAAAAGGAAGTCATGGTTGAAAACCACTCAGGCAGAGGATGCTCCTCATATGACATGAGAGTAAATTTAGGGGGAAAAAACTTAATAAACATTAGACTATTTTCCCTCACATTTTACAGCACATTTACATCTGTACTTTCATACTTCTGATACATGTTCATACTATTTATTCTGTGTTATGTTTTAGTCGTTTAACATTGTTTCATGTAACTTCTTCCACATATTAATTACCGTGCTTCCCAAATTTGTCTTGAATAGTATTTCATCATATTTGTGTGCAAGTTTATTTGTTCTTCAGGGGCATTTTTGTTGTTCTTTATCTTAAGCAGTACTATTCTGAATATATTTACACAAATTACTTCTTTAAATGCATTTATTTGCTGTAAGGTTAGTTCTCGAAGTATTTCTCATCTCTTTTCTTAAAAATCTCTATTTTTAGTACTTTTTTAGGACATATTTTTAATATAAATGACCTCAACTCTTTTTTGAAACCAACTAATAAATAAACTCTTTTTTTTCACTTTTTATTATCACTTTTTTAACCTATAAAGGAATTACCTTGACAAATGGTTTGAATATTTTAAAATCCTTAACACATAATAAATATTTAATACAACACTACCAGATTACTTTCCCAAAATAGAAAACCAATTACCATATTATAACATATGTGGTCCAATTTCCCCCACAATAGCACCTTTTTAAGTATTAGAATTATTGTTCTGCTACGCTAAGAGATAAGCTACTTTGCAGGCCTCTAAATGCTCTCCGTTAAAAACAAACAAACAAACAAAAAAAAAACAGTGTTAGATTTCAAAACCAGGCCTATAATCTGACCAAGGATCTACTCAGGCAAGAAACTTTCTTTCTTGGTCTTCTGTTCTTCTATTTTTAATAATAAATTTTTGCTCAATCAAATGAGAAAAAACATATAGACTGTTCAGAGATGTTTAGATACAGGAAGTAATTATATAGAAATATATGTTTACAAAGTGACTAATGTTTTCTATGGTAAACATAAAAATATACAAAGTAAACAGTGGGTGATTCAGATGAATAAGTCAAGATTATTAGTAACTTTATACAAAGACAAAGAAGACATACTCTTTGTAGAAAGTGGCCATATATAAATATGTTATAGTAAATCTCCTGTCTCTGCTATTTCTGCCAAAAGGAGAATTCAAACAGATATATTCTATGTCTTTATTTATCAAAAGTTTATCTTAAAATACTCAAACCAGTCACTGTCTCCCTCACCTCCGATCATTATAAGTTAGAGCTTATTCCCAGCAAACGCAAGGAAAGAATCAAGAACATGCACATAGCAACTTTTGAGGATCCCCCTTCTTTGAAAGACAACTCTGCCTCTGATAGAATTGGCTACAGCAGAAGGAACACTTGAAGCTCAAATTGTGCTGGTAGTTTCCCCTTTCTTTTTCCTGTGGCTTCGTTCTTTGCATCAATCCCTCTGGCTATGCCACTGAATATTTTTGTTTCTATTCTTTGGTTCCTACCAAACCATTATATTGTTTCAGAATAATGTAATACAGATGTTCCATATTCTAGACAGCCCTTTCTTCTCTCTCTCTCTCTCTCTTTCTCTCTCTCTCCCTCTCTCCCTATATTTCCCTCTCCTCTGCTTACCAAGGTAAGAGGTGGGGCCTGGAAGTATAAAGGAAAGGGATATGAAAAGAGGAAGGCTCACATGGTGCCCATGTGCTGGTTACATACTTATTTTCCTCGGTGGACTTGGCAAATGACGTCTTGAACCAATGTATCATTAAACGAATGAGCTCCTTCACCCTCACCACAGATGCCTTGACAAAATCCACTTGGTACGGCAAGAGGGCCAAGGCACACAGCTGTGCTGAGTCACTGTCGTTACAGAGGTAAAGTTTGCGGTAAAGGTGTTTTAAATCTGTTAACACCAAGGAACAAAGACCATTGTGGGAATTTGCTCCCTCTTCTTTTTTGGCTTCCCCAATACAAATGAGCTATGTTTCTCTGATTAATTAGATCTTGATCGTTTAAAACGAAAGTTGGTTTTTTTTTTTTTCTTTTTAGGAAAGTTATTCCAGTTTACTCAAGTAATTAAAAGAGAGAGCTTCAACATCATGATGCCTGAGCAATTCAAGTGAGCAAACTCTGATATAAGAAAATCTGATGAGGCAGATTTTCTGTCTATTCACACTGGAAGTTTATTTCCCAGAAGCAGATTTCAGTACCTTAGGCAAATATCATCTACATATAAACTAAATGTCATCAGACTCTCTGAACAATAACCTGTGTAATTCCCCTTGTTCAATATCTAAATTGTTCTTATTTGTATATATACTTGCAGAAGAGATTCTACCACCTGGACACGAGGGAATTAATTGTATTTATAAAGGTAGAAATGATTTTAAAGATGTATTCGGGTCAAATTTAAAACAAATAGTCCACTAATGAGGGAGGAAAATGAGATTAAATGGCAAGAAGGACCATCAATAGCTTAATACTACAACCTTATAAAACATCTACTCAGGTCATGCTTATTCTCAATGTATGAAATATAAATGTTTAGTACCTTTTATCATAATCTATTTAAATTTTCCCAATTCAAAACAATTGGAAGTTCTAATATGAATTTATTTTAGACAGCCCTTACACATACCTATCCTTCTGCCCAACTAAATTGCACACAATGATACACTTGTTAATCATGGAAAATTTCACATCTACAATACGTATTTTAAAGTTAATTGGTTAGTAACTTTATGTTAGTTATAAAATATATTTTACATAAAGTAAAATACTGATGTGCCTTTATCTGGATCCCTAATCTCAAGCATATCTGTGCAGTCCTTTTATCCTGGTCCAGTTGTTTATGGCCAAATCAGAGATACAATAGTAGGTTGATTATCAACAGGTTAGAGAGTAAAATCAAATTACTATGATAAACATAAGCAAATAAATAGAGTTGTATATGGCACATATCTTATAAGGGCATATTATAACAAACATATTCTAGTCCCAAACTTCCAAGCAATAGTCATTTGAACTATTAAAAAAGACCTTTCAGTTTTACTCGGAGCTTTTCTCTGCCTTTCTTAGCAATCAGACTTGGCCAGAAGCTCAGATTTATGATCATAAAAGATAAAAGAAACAATAATTTAACTCAAATTTTGATATTCAATAAGTGTGCCAGATACTTGATGACTTACTCTATTTATCTGATGAGATGTCATGGCTGACCTGGGGATAATCTACTCAAAGCCACTGGTATATGAACATTTCCCCTCCTTCAAAGGTCTTCACTGACAAGAACCCAAGTTTGTGGTCCCTAACTTATTTTTAATGCTTATGGTCTTCTATTTCTACTCTGTGTGACTTAGGTCAGTTTAAGAAACTTTAGTTTAGCATTATCACATCATCACCATTATTTGAAATACAGGAACACTTAGCTCCCTTGCTTTGAATCAAGTACTATTCTAAGTGCTTTATAATTATTAACACATTTACTCTTTAACATCCCTGAGATAAAGGAACTATTATTCTCTCCAGCTTGCAAAGGAGGAGGAGAGTCAGAGAGGTTAAGTAGGTGGCTCAAAGTCAGCATGGCCAAGAAGTTAAACCATCTATTGTCACCCTACTATCTTCTATTGCATGTTAGATCTGAGCCCAAACGCCTAATTAGTGGCTAATTCAATGGTTCTCAGACTTTAATGAGCACAAGAATCTTGTGGGGATCTTTTGAAATGCAATTTCTGATTTAGTAGGTCTGGGATGGAACCCAAGATTCTGTATCTAGCAAGTTCCTAAGTGATGCTGATAGTGCTGATCTGAGAATCACATCTGGGGCAGGAATGTTGTCAATCATGGTCTTGTCAGATCTCATGGCTCTGGGCTGCATTGTAGCACATGGGCCACACTATTGATTGTGTAGCACTTATGTAAGGTGTGCAGGGAATGACATCAAGATTCCTGTGAAAACTTGATGTGATCATCTGAGTCTTGCTCTGGCAATTTTTAGCAACATTTAGTTGCCCACTAAAATTCCTTGGAATCCTAAGATTTGTCTGAATTGCTGGATTGTTGTTGTCCTGTAAAATCCACTCCCCATCATCAGTGGAGAAAAGCAGGGTTACATAACAATTTCAGGATTTTTCAGTTCATTTCACACAGCTGTGCTCAAGAACTTAGGGGACTTAGAAGCCAGTGTAAAAATATGTTTATCTCCTCTGGGAGACATTTTAGCTCAAGAGCTACTGATACAGCCTCAAATCCTCAAGACAATTTCCAACGAACTGCTGTTGGCTAACAATTGTGCTTTTGAAGTCTGCACACAAGAGAAAGAATTAATTTGCACAAATACAAAAGCTTTATGAGCCTATGGTAAGACGTAAGGAGATAGAATCATCTTTTTTTTTTTTAATGTTTTATTTATTTTTGAGACAGAGAGAGACAGAGCATGAACGGGGGAGGGTCAGAAAGAGGGAGACACAGAATCTGAAACAGGCTCCAGGCTCTGAGCTGTCAGCACAGAGCCTGACGCGGGGCTCGAACTCACAGACCGCGAGATCGTGACCTGAGCCGAAGTCGTCCGCTTAACCGACTGAGCCACCCAGGCGCCCCTAGAATCATCTTTTTAAATAAATATTCATTGAGCTAATAAGCATTTTGCTACATGATTTCAAATTGAATCTCATATTTTAATTCTTGCAATATCTCTGTTTTTTAGATTTAAAAAAATGAGGTTTGAGATTTCCATGATTTACCTAAGGTCTCATAGATAATATAAAATAGATCTGGGATTTGGCTTCAAGCCCAGTGTATTCTTCCCATTATAGAACTTTGACATTGTATCAGTCTACACAGGATCTAGACAGTGTGAAGGACCTGGATTTATATCCCAGGCCTTGCACATACTGGCTACAAAACTGTGGGTAGTTTGCTTAAATTTTCTAAGGCTCAATTTTTTTTAAATATGTAAACTGGAGAGAGGGTCATTATTTTAGGTGTTTGTTTTGTTTTGTTTTGTTTTGTTTTGTTTGTTTTTTTGCAAACCAAATGGGATTCATTTAATGAGATTAATTTTAGGGCAATGAGAATTATGTACGGCATATAATAAGTGCTGGATAAATCATAGCACTTTAAAAAAGTCTTACAGGATCAGCAAGATTATCAGAGCCAAGAAGGCTTAACTAACACTGCAGTATAGACCAAGATGTCACATTCCCTTTCCTAGTATCCTTATTTCAGAGTTCCCTATACTTCTGTCTTATTACAGATGATGTTATATTAAAATGACCTATTTATGGGGCACCTGGGTAGCTCAGTTGGTCAAGCGTCTACTTCTTGATTTTGATTCAGGGCAGTCTCACAGTTCATGAGATCAAGCCTCGTGTCCATCTCTGCACTGACAGTATGGAGCCTGCTTGGGATTCTCTCTCTCCCTCTCTCTCTCTGCCCCTCCCCAGCTAGTGCATTCCTGCTCTCTCTCTCTCTCACTCTCTCAAAATAAATAAACAAACAACACAAAATAAAATAGCCTATGCATGTGTTTTCCCCTCCAGACTATAAACTTCATCATGTCTTATTCATGTTTGTACCCAATGGTAACACAGTTTCTAGACCGTGGCAGGCATGTATTGCATGTGCATTAACAAATTACAGCTCAAAAGAAGAGAATTTTAATGTGAGGAGCACATTGGCCAACAGTGCTGATTAGTAAAAGAACTAGCTCAAGAAAGTCAACCTGTTCCTCTGGGGTCTAGCTGAGAGGGTAGGACCAATGTTATGTTTAATAATTCTTTTTATTCCATGAATAGTTATTGAATAATACAGTACCAGGAACAAAGACAAATCTTATGCTCATGGAGCTCAAAACACTGTGGGAAGCCAAACCTGTACATAGTGACAGTATAGAGGATCATGCTGTGGTGGAGATATAGGGAGGATTCTGTGGGAAAGCAGAAGAGTCAGGTCTAGGAAGAATTAGAGAAGCAAGTTGAGCTGGTGCTGAGTTGAGTCTTGAAGGTTGAGCAGAAACTTTAAGATAGAGTATAGGATGGGGCAGGTTAAGAAAATGTATCACTAGGGGTGCCTGGCTGACTCAGTCAGGAGAGCATGTGACTCTAGATATCAGGGTTGTGAGTTCCAGCCCCATGTTGGGTGTAGAGATTACTTAAATAAACTTAAAAAATCAATGGAAACAGTGGGCAAAGACATAGAGATAGAGCCTTAGGGAATAACAGATAGACAGATAGACTGGAGCCTTAGGGAATAACAGATATTTCAAGGTTAGGAATCTCTCCTCTACAAGATGTGAGCTCCAAAAGAACAACAATCTTGATCTCCTGTCTATTTCATTGTAAGTATTTAATAGCACATGGTAGATATTCCACAAATAATGGTTGAATGGGATAAATAAGTGAATAGATCAGTGAAAATATTTAATATGTCCTGCTAAGCTACAGGAGGATCACTGCTCATATATTGGCTCATGATTTGCTATGGTACTTTTAGTACCACCTATTGACACAAAGAGAATACATACATAAATGTTCTAAGTCAAGCAGAAGCCTACACTCAACACCCAAGTTCTCTGGAGAATATACTTACGTTTGCATAAATCACTTAGTCATCTGGGCCTCCGCTGGGGCTACTATAACAAAATATCACAGACTGCATGGCTTAAACAACAGAAACTTATTTTTTTACAGTTCTGGAGGCTAGGAAGTCCAAGATCAAGGTGCCACTAGATTTGGTTCCTAGTGACAGATCTCTTCTTGGCTTGCAGTTGGCTATCTTCTTGCTGTAGCTTCACATGGCCCCGAGAGGAAGTTCTTGTGTCTCCTTCTCTTCCTTGAGGGGCACTGATCCCATCCTGGGGGTCCATTCCCCATGATCTCATCCAAACCTGATTGCCTCCCCAAAGGCCTCTCCTCATAATACCATCACACTGAAGGTTAGGGTTTCAACATATGGATTTTGAGGAGCTGATAACGGGGCCTTAATCTTCTTGCCTAATGGAGATACTTTATTCCCCTCTTTTTATAAGTATGACTAAATTCTATATTTCATATCTCATTTCAGATAGCACATCTTACGGATAAAAATAACATCACAGTAGCCATCACAATATCATTCTATGACTCTGTCCTTTTCACTTCCCATTTCTTTAAGGAGTTTCCTCAAATTCCTCCCCTATTTAAGATGCCCCCATAGACTATCTCACATGTGCTTGCAGACTTTTTCTTTCTATACCACATGATATTTGCCATTATCATCTTCTCTTGATCATTTGTGCTGTTTGATGTCTTCTGTAGCTGCTGTTACCAAAAGCACTGATGGTCCCACCAAAAACAGTTATGCCATCGGGGTGGCCATGCCTGCCAAAGGCACAACTCTTCGGGCCAGTAGTGGGGAAGTAAGACCCTGAAGGAGAGAGGCCTGTTCTTGCATCTTCTCAGGTCACAGTGAGGGTGACTTCTTGGCTCCTCATGCCCTCTGGACCCCTTCCTCGTTCACACAATAACCCCAGAGCTGCATTCTACCACTCAGGCTGCAAAGTTGTGCTGACTTGAGCTCTGCCTGCCATAGCAGACATCCAGGAAACAGCTCGTCTAGTTTTCCCTCAAATTTTATTGAAGTCTTTCTCCAAGAGACAGGCATGAGCCAATGGTGCTGAGTACTAAGCACCTTTCTCTGCAATACTGGTCTGTTGAGTTTGGACCAAAGTTATGTTCCTAACCCATCTTTCCCACTGGGGAAGACTCAGTTTCCCTCCTGAGTCAGCCAGATTGTGCCTGAATCCTGGGGCAAACCCAGCTTAGGCTCACATAGGGATTCCTGCTACAAGCAGCAGCTCCCTGCAAGCCATGTCCATACTTCGTTTGTGCTCTTTCTCTACTCCATTATCCTGGACAAATAGTTAATACTTGATCACACTTCTTAAATTAAAAACTGGTGGCAGACAGATGCATAGTGTTTATGTGCTGCAGGAAAAAACAAAATGTCTCCTAACAACACTAAATGTTTCACTACGACAAGCAGCCTGGTTCCCTACTCCTACTTCACTGCTATGTCTGGATGTCCTCAGTCCTCTATAAATACATGCTGAATAAGCAGTCATTTTAAGGCTTCATGTGAAACAAAAAAAATAAACCTTACCTGTGGAGGGTGCATGCCCCAGGACATCATAGCAGGCCATGATCTCAAAAGAATGATTGTGAAGACCTTCAGTACATAAAAAATTGAATCTTAAAGACAATGGTGCTCTCTTTCCCATTAGGATCCTTAACAAAGGAACAAGACATGGCATGAGAAATAGTAGAGAAAAAAGAAACTGAGATGATTTTCAACCACCCTTCCCCTTATTCTAGCCCTGCTACTCTCCTGGCTATTTCTTAAACATTCCAGGAATGTTCCCTTCTCAGGGTCTTTGCAATTGCTATTCCTATACCTAGAGTACATTGATGGAAGATACTCCACAAGGCTTCAGTCTTCGTTGCACTGTTTGGCATTCCCTGGCCACCCTTTAAAACAAGAGCTCCCTCCCTATTCCCTGTTCCCTTACCCTGCTTTATGTTTCTTCACAGCATTTAGTTACCACTTGGCATTATTTACTTATTTCTCTTATATTGGAGTGTTGGTTGAACAAAGGCAGGAGCTGTGTTTGTTTTATTTACTGCCCTGTCCCTAATATCTGACATGTAGTAGGTGATTAAGAAGTAATGTTTAAGTGAATTATTATCTGAATATAGATTGGGGCACAAGATATTGTTAACCATGAATATGATTAAGTAATATATTTTAAAAGAAATCAGACTTCTACTTCTGGGTATAATGAAGTAGTCTGTGGAAGATTGATGCTCATTCAGAACAACTAGAAAATTAGATTTTCAAAACCACATATAAACGTATTTGAGGGGCATCAGGGAGTTGATGAAGCTAGAAAGGCTGAGATTCCATGAGGGTGGGGACAGCAGATTATGGAGAGTTGGACAGAAACTCTGCTTTTTCCTTTCTGGGGACATACACTGATTTGGGGAATAGACACGAGGCTGAAAACATGGATTTTGTTTGTGTGAAGAGAAGCTTCTGGGGTAAAGAAACCAGCAGAACTCTTTCTAGTTCAGGGGATTTATGCAATGTTAAGAGACTTGGAGGCCACAATCCTGATCAAAAGGGAAGGGTGGAGAGTTGAATCTGAAATATGATCTGCTTTTCCCTCCAAACATCTGCTGAATTCTGAAGATGCTTGAGACAGGCATGGCTGAAGAAATAAAGCAGAATGTCTTCAAGAGTTGAATGGGGTTGGTGATAGTTTTGCCCGAATGAGACAACATGGATGAGGGTTCAGTCTTAAGAGCTGAGGAGACAAGGACTAGGGCAAAGACCTTGGTGAACATACCAGGCTGTAACAGTGGTTCCCCAACTTTGTTGCATATTAGAATCACCTGGGGATCCTTAAAAAGTACAGATGCTCTGGCCTCCAAACATTTTTATTTAATGGGTATGAGGTGTTACTTGGGTAATCAGTTCTTATTCTATCCACTTGGAAAAAGAACATCAGCTGAAGGATCTAAGATTTTTTTATGCACGTGTCCTGGCTTTAATCTTAAAAAATCACTAGAAATTCCAAGAGACAGGGCTATAGGAGACATGGCCATTGGTATGTGAAGTTTTTACTGTTGTGTATACCAGAGAGTTTGAATGAAGTATTAAAGCCACTGAGGAGTTCAGAGTTCTAAAATGGGTCAAGGTTAATGAGAATGTCACTATCTTAGGCTACCTTACATACACATTACTGTCCAATGAGTATTCCAAAAGATTTTTGCTAATCTTATTAGTAGAAAAGAGGCATGGGTCATAGCAGTGCTTGTTCAGGAGTCCTCAGGTGATATTATTTGCCACTTCCTATTCTTGTCAACCCAGTCCATGAACATGCCATGTCTTGTCCATGTCTTATCAAGACAACTCCAAGTCCTCCAATCTGACTTTATTTATTTATTTATTCATTTAGAGAGACAGTGTGGGCGGAGGAGGGGCAGAGAGAGGGAGACAGAGAATCCTAAGCAGGGTCCACACTGTCAGCACAGAGCCCGATGCAGGGCTCAAACCCACAAACCATGAGTTCATGACCTGAGTCAAAATCAAGAGTCAGATGCTTAACTGACTGAGCCACCCAGCCACCCAGCAATGTAATTTTAAAAGACTATTTTTCAGAGGAGAGCTTTAAGATGCTCTGACTGGATAATATAATGAAAGAGAGATTCTTGTTTTCAAGACTTCTAAATCAATGCAATAAGAAATAAGAGATAATCTGGAGAAATTCCAATTATAACATAATTATTATAGGTGTGACACTTTATAGCACCATCTCCTTAAAAGCTGAGAGTATGTTTTCCCATTGTGGTTTTTTAATAATAAACACACTCATGTGTAAAGAGAGGAGCACAATACCTCTGGCATGTAAATGATTTCCAGTAACTTGGGCTTATTGGGCAAGTCTCCTGAGATTTCATTCATAAGCAGGGCCCAGAAAGTGACTGACATAGAACAGTTGCTGTTACTGGTAGATTAAGATATAGACTAGTTTCAAAGGAAAAGAACAAGTTTTTCTCACACCCATCTCTCAAAATAAAGTAACTGAATAGCTTTAAAAATAACAGCAACAAACAATATATCACCAAAAACCAGGCATCAACTGAAACAATAAACTCTACTCTCTCAGTGGGTGGGAGTCAAAACCAACTGTCAGACCCACATATCTGCTTCTTCTCCATTTTTAATTCAATTTTCCCTTCAAATGAATTGTGGTATGGTCTTAGTTGCTCTGAGTAGTGGAGAAGAAAGCCAGAAAAAGCGGCTGCTCCATTCAGATATCAGTACCAAACAGCACCCTTGGACAATCTGCCTCTTTTCCTGACTTCACAGTCCTCTTTTCTCAGTTTGCCTCTAAGTCTTACTTCTCAGAAAATATGCTCCTTTTTAGCCACAGGAACCATTCAACCAAACAAAATATGGGATAAAATACATTCTGGGCTGAATTAAAACCATTAGTCCCTTGAAAAATCACTCAGAGTGAGTGAAAATGAACAGGCATTTAAAAGGTGCAAAAGAAAGATGGTGGTTACCTGGGAACTCGGTTCAACTTTGAAGACTTTTCAATTAAATTACTTAATGAATTAAAAGAATAGAAGGAACATAGATGAGAAAATGAGTTTGCTTGTTTTTAGTCAGGAACAATTAGAGTAAATGAACCATGGTTTTCAGGGTTGTTATTTTTCATGGGTCCTACTTCAAAATTCCTTCTGGAAATCTAAAAAGTAAAGACTTTCAAGAGCTGTTTTTTCCAAGTGAAGGGCAGCTGAGATATGGAAGAGGGGAAAAAGCATTAGGGAGAGTGAATCCATAAGGTTCTTTGAAGTTGGGTGGGCAAGGAGTATAGAAAATGACCTAACAATGAAAAACAAATATTGTGTTTCCAAATAAGGTTACCATGGAAAGAATACAGCCTAACTCTTATTTTTAATGTGCCTTAGAGTACATTAACATTCTGTTTTGATAAATAATAATAACAATAGTATGATGCAACCTTTAGTTTACAAATTTAATGGGGAAAACTTGGAAGAAGCAATGGATAAAAATGAAAAACACATTCTCCTATTTCTCCTGTTTGTTTTCTTTTTTCTTAAAGGTGGTCTTTCTCCATCCAAAGTGTAATTGTATGTGAAACTCCATCATTTCCCTTTCTGCCTTTCCAACCCAAAGGATGTCAGTCACTATTGTCACCATCATGCCATTCATCTGAAGTCTTTCGCTAACTACCACAATTTAGTAGGTGTTTGGTATTCCTGAAGGTAGTATGTTTCAATAAAGACACATTCAAGCTACTTCTCCATACTCATTTGAAGCGAAGACTTGCTAATGAATCTGTTATTTAAATTAAGAAACAGTTCTGGGACATTGTTTTAAAACATTGATCTTATTTTAGAAAAAGTGACACATAGCTTGGTTTGTTTTTCTCAGGAAAAATGCTTTCTTTATTTTACAACATGGATTATTTGCGTTTCTCTTTATCCACAATTCACTATACTGAAAAAAATAACAGGATGTGTAAAAATGAAAGAGAAAAATAAATAATAACATGTCAAGGTGTTTGCATTTCTTTCCTTTTTTCTGTCTGGAACTTACCAAAACAAACAAACAAACAAACAAAAACAAAAACAAAAAACCCTGCCAGGTCTGATTAGTTCAACATTTGGAGCAAAGAGACATTGTGTGTAATGTCAGCAAAGCCACATCAGCAAGAGACCCCAGGATATAGCTGAAGGGAATGTTTATCAGACAAATGTGCCTCAAAGACTCTTGGTACTTGGAGGCACCTTTCCCACCCCTTCCTGTTTGCATTCCTCAGAGTCAGGTTTCAGCTAGGGGATGGAAATTAAATAAAGGTGCACTGGGGAAAACATAATTAGTCCTTAAATCGTAGAATCTCAAATTCGTGAAATTTCATTGAAAGTTCAGCTAGAAGTCTTTAAAAAAAATGCCTCTGGGGCAATCTTTCCAAGTTTTCTCTCAAAAATTTAATGTTAGCATACAGAAGTAATGGTTGCTCAATAATGCCCTTTTGTACCAAGCTAAGAATTTCCCTTAGCTGACGTTTCCACCTGTGGAAGAAAAGAATTCACAGCAACACCTTCACCCAGACCTGTTTCCACGTGATGTTTGCTTTAAGTTTTCCCTCAGAGCATCCAGCGCTTCTCTCAGTTGTTTTTTGCAATCGTTCACATTGGCAAACACATCACTGAACAACACGATGTCAATCTCTGAGCATCCTTGGGTGTCAGTCCCCTTTATATAAGAACCACCCTGTGAAGACGAAGGATTTAATGTGGGTCAAACCTAAACTAACCTTGAGGGAAGCACAAATTTCAAGTTGTAGCATTTTAGGGTCAATTAACATTGTGGAATAGCTTAAATATGTGCAGTTTAACCCCCTTCACCCTGGGGGGGGGGTGCGGAACAGAAGAAGGAGAAAGCAATCTATCACGGTCTACTGAGAATTTAGGTTCAGCTATGAAAAAGAAAGCATAATTTTCCAAAAAATCCTGAAAATCCTTACAAAGACAGAGAGCTGCTAGTTCTCAGACTCTTTCTGCCTGAAAGCCACTAGACTGTATGGAACCTACAGGGGCAGGAATCAAATTCACCACTGTGAAGCCTGAAGCTCACACCTAGCAGTTGTCAATGAACAGCTAGACAGGTGCCACTGGCATAAGTGTCCTAACACAGACCCAACCTGTGAGAGCTAGAACCACAAGCGACTGAGGTTTCTGGGGGATGTTACTTTTCCTTGTTTCTAAATAGATCTTGAATGCTTTTTAATAAGTGTTCTGTAATTATAATTACTGAGAATTTATCTCAAATCTCTCTCTAAATATAATTTTATAAAAGTCAAACTGGAAGGAATTAACTGTACTTTATTGCCTTCTTTAGCACTCCAGGAAAACTTCAGGTTGCAAGGTCCCCCAGGAATCTCTTTAGCAGCAAAGAAACCTGTTACCTATGATTTGGTAACTGTCATGTCCCGAATAAGGCAAAAGCAATCTGTCAAAGGTAGACTGTGACACACAAATGACACTGTGATTTCACATGAAGTTAGAAAACATTTCAATGCTTGGCTCCAGAGTCATTCTGTATCTGCTAATCATGAAGACTAAAATAGGTGTCTCATGCCCTACCAGCTCTACCCCAACTTAACTCTGTTCCTAACACGGTTCTCACTAGTGCAACTAATTTACAAAACCTATTCCCATTAGAAGTTACAGTGACAGGGGCGCCTGGGTGACTCAGTTGGTTGAGCATCCGACTCTTGAATTTGGCTCAGGTCATAATCCCAGGGTTGTGGGATCAAGCTCCATGCTGAGCATGAAGCCTGCTTGGGGATTCTCTTTCTCTCTCTCTCTTTCTCTCTCTCTCTCTCTGCTCCTCTGCTCCTCCTCAGCTCACATGTGTGCTTACTCTCTCTCTTTCTCTTAAAAAAAAAAGAAGAGGAAATTACAGTGACAGAGGAATATGGGAAATGTAGTTTTTAGCATCTTTAATCTGAGAGTTCTTAATACACTAATGTGTACTGTCACTATCCAAGAATGGACTAAAGGGCACAACAATTCTGCAACTTAATCAATCATTGGCCCCTATTTTTGGCAAGCATCAGGCAGGACTAGAATAGAACGCTGACTCTTATCTCTGTAGAAGAAAATACATTGTTTCATATTCAGGCATTGCCATAGCTACCTGAAGGAAGAATTTAATCATCCTCATAAATCATATTTGCTACTGAGTTACATTAAAAATCATTTTTGCTTTTAAATAAGTTTATGGCTGAAAGATGATCTTATAACAAATATATGTGCATTTGTAGTTTTCTTGACATCATTTCAAAAGATTTATTTTTTTATTTTTTTAATTTTTCTAAGCAATCTTTACACCCAGGGAGGGCTCAAACTCATGACCCCAAGATGGAGTCTCACGCTCCAACTAGTGAGGCAGCCAGGCACACCATGTGTGCATTTTAAAACGAAAGAGTGGAAAAATTATCGGAATAAAATGCCCACAGAACTGCCCTGTATTTTTTTCTCTAAACACGGATGAGAGAGTATTCAGCGACAGTATTAATGGTAAAAATAATAATAACGGGACGGGAGGGAAATCATACCATCATTGCTATTTGGATTCCTTTCCTGTGTTCAGGCCATTTTTCTTCAAGGAAATTTTCTGTGCTCTCTGGACAACTGTTCCTGGACTCAGCGAGTTGTCTTTAAGTTGACAGGGAGCCCATCAGCGCAGCACCTAATTACTTCCACAGGCAGATTGCTCAAGCATGAAACAGGGCCCTGGGGGACAGGCTCACCTCCTTTGCCTGAAATTCCCTTAAGCATTTACAAATATCAGTCAAGTGTAAGCCAATTCTTTGGTCTTGCCAATGTAAAGGCACTTTCATCCCTTGGGCAAAAATTGCCAACCTTAATGGACTCCAGCTGTCGCATGGTTGAGTGCCTGCTCCACCAGCCTGAAGCCTGCCCTGGCATTTCAAAGAGCTCCTTGCGAGCTGTGTCACCCCATGCAGAAGGCAACACTGGCCTTTGAACATGTGGCCTTGCCCGGTTGACGTTCATTGCCTCCATGAGGAAGGAATGGCTTCCTTAGGGCTGTGTGGCCTGGCTCAGATTACCTGGATCACTCGGGAGGCCGGCACCGGAAAGCAATCCTGGATCAGCTTGAACAGGGCCCCAATTTCAGCCACACATGCAGTGCTCAGATGACCAGAGGCAGGGCGGATATTTTTATCTGCAAATCTCTGTAGCTCTTGGGGACTTTTACACTCCAACATATTATGAGGTGAAAATCCTGTAGACATTTGGGCTGCATAGAGAAATGGCCAGTATTTGATATTCACTGTACAGAAAAAGATGTGTGTGTCTAAGGCAAGAATCTAATTTTATATGTAAATTACATCTAGTCAATCACCAGGACTATCTAGTTGTAATAACAGGGAAACTGACTCTGCTGGTAGAGCATCAGGTGAACAGCAAACTTCACTCCCACCAGACTTAGCTGACATTGAACCCTAGGTCTCTATAGAGAAATGGCTGAACAGATATTCAGACATTCTTGTATGAGGAAAAAAATCTTTGCTCCAATTTCCTCAATCATTTTAAGTTCCTAAGTGAAAAACATATATGTTAACAAGTTTCAACAAAATGACCCAAGGCACAGAATTCCAAGTTAAACCATCTATTAAAGGTCTCAAACCGTCAGTCCAGAGGCTATATTCTGCCTACAGAATGTTTGGTTTGGCCTGCACAGTGTTTTCAAAAAGAAAAAACTGAGCCAACACCTAAAAATCAGGAGATAGTACTTTTTTTTTTAAATGGGGACATCGTAGGTGTGTGTTTTGAGCCAGAAGAGCTGACAAGACTAACCACATCCTTCACGAGAAGGAAGTGAATAACTGAATTGCTAGGTTCAACGAATGGAGCATGTGAACTAAACTGAGAAAAGCAGATTAACAGGAGAAGAGGCATTCAAATTTTACTGATGCTAATATATTTTTTTAATGTGCATAGGTCTCTTTATAGAAAAGAAATGAAAATTCAAAGTAGCAGTGAGACTTGGGGGTTTGTATGCCACTTAAAATATAATATGTTGTGGAGAAGTGAGTAGACAGAAGGAAGGGAGTCAGGAGCTTTGAAGGCCAATAAATTGTGGGAAGGTGACTAGGAAATACACAGGGGGAGCTATTAAGTTCTATTAACTATTAAGAAAACTATTAAGGTTTGTTTGGAAACACTCATGTGCCGGCTCTAGGTTATCAGTGATAAAGGCTACTCTCTTCATCTCAGTACAGGAGAGAGAGAGAATTTATGGCTTGCTTTTAGGCAGAAAGGGGGAGAGCAGGGAGTTCTTGTATCTACTATTTCTCAACTGCCTTGGCTCCAAATAATCAATACACCAAATTGGCATAATTAGGGTTGGCATATCCTGATCCCCTTCAACAGCAAAGAAATTTTCATAACTTTTGCATTGGAAGGATCAGGAAAACAATCCCTAAGTATCTGCAGTCACAAAGTGGCCCTCATTCAGGTTTATACAATAAATTCATATTATCACTGAGAATTCATTAAAATATTTTTTTAATGTTTATTTTTTTACTTTTGAGAGAGAGATAGAGACAGAGCATGAGAAGGGGAAGGGCAGAGAGAAAAAGGAGACACAGAATCTGAAGCAGGCACCAGGCTCTGAGCTGTCAGCACAGAGCCTGACATGGGGCTCAAACCCACAAATTGAGACATCATGATCTCAGCCAAAGTCAGAGGCTTAACCGACTGACCCACCCTAGCACCCCGAGAATTCATTTTAGAGTGGCCTCTGGCTAGAAAAGGGCTCAAGTGCCTTAAAGAATTCACTAATTCTCTCTGGAATGAACTTTCAACTGGACTTTCTTTTTCAAACACATATGGAACATTCACAAGAATTGAATACACACTCAGGGCGCCAGGGTGGCTCTGTTGGTCAAGCATACAACTCTTAGTTTTGGCTGAGGTCATGATCTTGCAGTTCATGAGACTGAGCCCCAAGTTGGTATTGTCAGTGCAGAACCCTCTTGGAATTCTCCCTCTCCCCCCACCCCACCCCCCTCGCTATGTCTCTGTCTCAAAATAAATAAATAAAGTTAACAAGAAAGAATTGAATATATACTCGGCTATAGATAAAACTCAGCACATTTCAGACAACTAATGTCCCACAGATTACATTCTCTGGCCACCATGCAACTAAATGAGAAGTCAGTAACAAAATAACTAAAAATACTCCTTGCTTTAAGAAATTTTAAGAACCACATATTTTAAATAAATCATGTATCACAGAAGAAATCATAATGGAAATCAGAACATACTCAGAAATAATCAGTAACAAGAGACTTTATATCAACACTCAAGGGATACATAGTCTCTTGTTTAAGTTTTATCAATTATGCCAAGTTAACAGATTATGTGGGGTTTTTTTTTTTTTTGAAACTTCGATTCTTTTGCTTGAAACATAATATCCAACTTATATACTACGCTAGGGGAAGTTCATCACAAAATGATTACTTTCCAGTGACTCTCTGTATCCAGAATCAATTATTATTTCCTGAAAAAATTTATATTGATTAAAATTCTTTCATAGACCAGCAACCACAAGTTAGTTTAGAGCACAGACCACAAACATGAGAGGAAAAGGTGTAAAGCTTAGTTTTGTGGCTATTTTTGACATGGATAGACCATTACCCAACTCCTACCTGAATTCCTGATGCTGTCCCACTTTTGACTGAAAGCCCATAGAATTGCATGAACTGTGTTGTCTCTTTGAATGACACTTTGGTTTCCCAGCTTCTTCTTCAGATTTGGCTTTGCAAAATTTTACTTCGTCCCTGCCACTCCAAGAGAGGATAGTCTCAAGCCACATCTGGTTTCATCCTCTATCGTTCTCTATTACCTATTCCTGGAAACAACCCCTAAAGCCTTGCACTGAGGGAAAATCAAAATATGGTTTCTATGTTGCGTAAATATACACAGAGAGAAAGAGTCAGGCTTCTCTTTTACCTCTTTTTCTGGCTGTGAAGTGATGTTCTTGTATTTCATGCTTCTCCCGACTAAGGATGGTTCCAAAGTGCCTAGAACACATCCTGCAGGTTTTTGATATTTCTGCAGCCATATGCTTTATATTCCTTTCTTCTAGATTTTCCCAATTGAGCTTCTGTGTCTCCATGGTTGACCTGTCATGTAAAGACTGAGAAAAAGTAAACACATAACATAGGAATTATAAGAGCTCTTTGAAAGATCTGCTGGACTTGATTTGGCTTCTCACTAAATGCTCCCACTCATGAGCACAGAGATTCTCATTCTGTGTTTTCAAAACATAGCAAAGCCCATTACTTCTTTTGATATAGATAGAAAACTACTGTAGATTAATGGATGAACCATGAGAACTACAGTGCTGGGAAAAAAAGATATATCTATCTGCTATATATATACATACATATATATATATATACATATATATATATATGTATGTATATATATCACCAGGTTTTGTTTTATAAAATCAGAAGAATAAAATCCCGGCTCTTTTTATTCTCTCTGGAGGCTTTAGAAAAATCATTTAACCTAATCGGGGCTTTGTTCCCTCATTTGTAAAATGAGGTGGAGGAAGGAGGGAAAGTATATTTATCTACCTCTAAGCTTCCATTAAAAGTAAAAATTCTAGGGGTGCCTGGGTGGCTCGGTCAGTTAAGCAGCCAACTCTTGGTTTCGGCTCAGGTCATGATCTCACAGTTTGTGAGGTATCTCTCTCCCTCTCTCTCTGCCCCTCCCCTGCTCGTGCTCTCTCTCTCTCTCTCAAAAGAAAGAAACTTAAAAAAAAAAAAAAAAAAAAGTAAAAAGTCTAGGATTGTGAGAATCCTGTCACTACATAAGCATTTTGGAAAAGTAATTCCAGCAGTAGCAGCTGCCCTGGATACAACACTCGTGTCCAGTGAACTCTGCTGAGTGTCCCTAACAGCAGCCCTACGAGACAGATCCTTTATAGCAGGACTGAGACTTGCCGTTTTAACTACTTCATCCCACCAGGTGGCCTAGGACCTGAAGTTTTGTTATAATTTCTACTTTCTTGTTAATTAATCTCCATGAAGAGAATTAATCCCCAAAAACAACAAATAAAAAGCAGTGTTTTTTTTTAGAAAAAGTGGGGGAAAACCCCAAGTTTTCCCCTACTTTTTCCCACTTGTACCTTACTGTGATCTTGGAGCTTCTCCCTCAGGACTTCTTGGCCAAATTTTTCATAGTGAACTTTTCCAAAATGCTTCTGTTGAAAGTGATACTTCAGAGCCTTGCAGCTGACAAAATCACTCCCACAGCACTCACAGTTGTAGTATTTGAGAGTCCACATCCTTTCCCAATGAAGTATTAGATCTGGAACCTACTGACCACAAAAACAAAGAGCCTTTGAAAAAAATATAGTCTCTCATAGTTAACTAGAATACAGGTATTACTTCTAATGTGCTAATGTGTGCTCAATCACATGCATGATTCCTAAGAAATTTATCCCTCACTAAAATCAAATGCAATATCATGAAAATACCTATTTAGACAAGCTGATTGTGAGCTTGGGCTTATAAAGATTAAGATGGCTGTAACATCAGTAAAACAAATGCAAAATATGTATAGGTATATATGCACATTTTTCTAAAAAGAAATTTCAAGTGAATCTGTGACCCAAAAGACATTAGTAACTGCTGGTTTAGATATAAATCTGATTTAGAGTACTCAAGGATTCCCCAGGAGCCATTGTTTCTTCAATTTTTACCACCCCATTAATTCCCATATTTGAAAAAATTATCATGATCTGTACATGTCTTTTGAATCGCTCCCTGGATTTTTAAAAGTAGTTAAAAGCATATAAAAAACAGAAGTTTGTACCAAGAGACACAGTCAGGAAGACGTTGGCGATTCCAATCTCCTGTGGGTTTCTCTTGAAACTGTTTATTTTTCTTGTTGCCAAGCAACTCTGCTTGCATTTGTAAAACTTATCTGAAGCTTAGAGCTCCTTCCTCAGAGGTTAGAATTATGGGATTTGTAGTTACCAGTTTCTTAGCAATCGAATAGATCCAGGTTTTCTAACTGTACTCATAAATTATTTTGCATCTGTTGCTGTAACACATTGCCACAAATTTTAGTGGCTTAAACACACAAAACTATTGTCTTACAGTTCTGTAGGCCAGAAGTTTGATTTGGTTTCACCAGCTAAAATCAAAGCATTGGTAAGGCTGAATTCCTTTTTTTAGGCTCTAGGTAAGATTCATGTACTTGTTTTTTGTTGTTGTTGTTGTTGTTGTTGTTGTTGTTTGTTAGTTTTGTTTTTCCCCCCAGCTTCTAGAGTCAACCCACAGCCCACACTCCTTGGCTGGTGGCTCTCTTCTTCCATCTTCCAATGCAGCAAAAGCAAGTGGAGTCCTGTTCACATTGCATCTTTCTGATCTGTCTCCCTTTTCCACTGTTTAATGTTTTCTTATTTATTTTTGAAAGAGTGCAAGCAGGGGAGTGACAGAGAGAGGGGGACAGAGGATATGAAGCAGGCTCTGCACTGACATCAGTGAGCCCCAAGCCCAATGTAGTGCTTGACCTCACAAACTATGAGGTCATGACCTGAGTCAAAGTCAGGAGCCCAACTGACTGAGCCACCAGGTGCCATACCTTTTCCACTTTTAAGGACCTTTGTGACTCCATCGGGCCCAACTAGATAACACAGGATAGTCTCCCAATTTTAACATTGGCTATTGGCAACCTTAATGCTATCTGCAAATTTAATTCTCCTCTGCCATGTAAGGTAACAAATACAAAGTTTCCTAAGATTAGGACATGGACTTCTCTGGGGGAACCATTTTTTGCCTGCAACATTGTACTTCTAAACTTCAAACAGAAATAGAACTGAATCCAAAATGTATCTGTAAAAAATGGAAACGAGGCAAACTGTTTCCTTTCTTTGCAAAAACATCTGTGCTTAAATGGTTCTGGAGCCTTTGTCAGACACAGAGTGTTGAGCAGTGTGCTTTTCACTGAGGTGCGGTGCAGTTCTCCAACTACAGGTCCTATCTCATTAGCAAGGTGTGAAAACAATTTAGGGGTTGTGACTAAGATTTTAAAAAATCAAAGAAGACCAAAGTAGGGAATATTGAACATAATGAAGGTAAATAATGATTTGTGAAACATCCATTACAGCTAAACATACACATATCTGTATTGGGTTACAATGTAAAATGTATTTTAAAAAATCTAAATTACATGAATTAGTTTATTTCATATCCTCTCATTGGTCAGCAGAAGCTCTATCTCTTGTTTTATTTCCCTTAATTCCCCATCCTCCACTTTCACTTACCTCCTTGTTCCCCCACAGGTAAACATTATAATGTTTTTTGTTATATATATATTTGTTATATGTATATATATATATATATATATTATATAAAAACATAAATATAAATGTTTTTGTTATATATATTATATATAATATATATTATATATTATATATAAAAACATAAATGTTTTTGTTATATATATATTATATATAATATATATAATATATGTATATACATTATACATTATATATATGTATATAATATATATACATATATTATATATATATATTATCTATACTCTGGTCCATTCCTTTTAATTGCTACAGAATAACCCATAGTGATATCTGCTATATTTACTATATGTCTTTCTCTGGGTAGAAGTAAAAAACATTTCAAAGTCACTGGTCTAGCGTGAAAATCCAGGACTCACTGGAGAACTTTTAGAACAACCCTGGAAGTTTTCTTCATCCAAGGCACATGTCCAAAATGTCCACTTAGCTTTCCTGTTGGCAGCCATTAAGATCTACGGGTGTCACTGTTCCCAAACTTGGTCTTGCAGGAAGACACCGGTTGGCATATACCATAAACAGGGGAGTGTACACATTGATGCAAAGTTGCAGAATTTTTAGGCTGAAACACCCTTTTCTTGCCCTCTTCCCTGTCCCCTCCATCATTTTAGCAGACAAGTATTTTAAGGATACTTTGCTTGCAAGGAATAGAGACCTACTGAACATAAAATGGAGTTTATTGAAAGGGTTTTGGATATCTTGGAAAATCCAAAAGTGGGAAGTAAACCCAGACCTCAAGGCCATCTCTGGCCATACTAAATTGCCTAAAACAGGGTGAATGTTCAATAAACTTTGGTCCAATAAATGGATGAATAGGTGGGTAGAGGAAGGAACTGGAAAATCATCAGGAATCAAGGCAGCAGTTCTCACTGATTTCACTGACTGACCCTGTACGTCTACATCTCTGCTTTCATATCTCTGCTTCCCTTGTCTATTTCTGCACAAGTGTGTATACGTGCTCTACAATGGTGCCCTTCTAGGGTGACAAACTGCCCTAGAAACAGTTTGCCTGAAAAGACAAACTGTTTGCCTGAAACTGGCATATACTAAAATACAGATGTAGCTTCTACTGTGCTAATTTGTGCTTTATCACATGAATGTTTTCTAAGAAATTTATCCCTCACTAAAATCAAAAACAGTACCATGAAAATACCTGTGTTAAAACCAGGGAAGTGTTAAAACCATAGAAGTCTCAGGAAAACCAGAAGGAATTGGTCACTCTACCATTGCAGCAGAGTATGCCTTAAAAATCAGCTTCGTAAATCCAGCCAGTCACTGTGAATTAATGAATTGAGTCCCTCCAAGCCCCAATGTTGTGAAGTTTGGAGAACTTGACTGGATCTACCCAAATTGTGATTTGTTTCCTCTATGCCACATGTTCATTCCTAGTCCAATCAACCTTGACTGAGCTACAGTGAAAGGGGTAGAGAGGTACATAACTCAACCATAAGCTTAAGTACCAAGTTCTCTAAGAAAGGCTGTTGAAGCAATGTTGGGCATTTGTAGTTCACAGATATGACATAGCACATCATTCAGATTTCCAGCACTAGCTGTCCAGGATCAGAAGAGTGAAGGAAAGAAGACAATAGTTGAATTGTTAGGCCTTCTCAATGAGATTTCTCTCCTCCCACGTTTTGCTTAGTATAATGTTTTCAAGCTTTATCCATGTTGTAGCATGTATCATTACTTCGTTTTTACAGGTCAATATTACTCTTTGAATGAATATACTGCTTTCCTTAGTAACCTATGCATTAATTAGTGGACATTTGGGTTGTTTCTGCTTGTTAGCTACTATGAATAATGTTGCTATGAACATCCACATATGCATCTACAAATTTTTGTATAAACATTGTTTTGAATTCTGGGGCATCTGAAAGTGAAATTGCTGGGTCTTACAGTAACTCTATGTTTAACCCTTTGAGGAAAAGCTAAACTGACCTCTATATTTTACATTCCCACCAGTCATGTATGAGAGTTCCAATTTTTCTATATCCTCACCAACACTTATTATTTTCCATATTTTAGAGTATAACTCTCCTCATAAGTGTGAAGTGAATATGAAAGAGTTTTGATTTGCATTTTTTGGTAATTAATGATGTTGAGTATCTTTTCATGTGCTTGCTGACTATGTATCTCCTTTGGAGAAACGTCTATTCAGAATTTTTCTCCGTCTTTTAAATTTATTATTTTTTTAAGTTTATTTATTTATCTTGAGAGAGAATGTGTGTGTGAGCAGGACAGAGGGAGAGACAGAGAGATAGAGAGAGAGAGAGAGAGAGAGAGAGAGAGAGAGAATCCCAAGCAGGCTCTGTGCTGTTAGCATGGAGCCCCATGAGGGGCTAGAACCCACAAACCATGAGATCATGCCCTGAGACCAAACCAAGAGTCAGACAACCAACTGAGCCACCCAGGCACCCCCCTTTACACACTTTTTAAGTGGGTTGTCTTTTTATTGTTAAATTATATGAATTCTTTATATATTCTGGATACCAAGCTCTTATCAGATATATGATTTAAAAATATTTTGTGCCATTCTTTGGTGTATCTCTTTATTTTCTTGATAGTGTCCTTTGGTGCACAAAAGTTTTAAATTCTGATCAACTCAGATTTATTTTCCCTTTTGTTGCCTGTGCTTCTGGTGTCATATCTTAAAAGCCATTACCTAATTCAAGGTCATGAAGATTTACAGCTGTTTTTCTTCTAAGAGTTTAATACATTTAGTCCTTACATTTAGATCCATTTTAATTAATTGTTGATTTTTGTATATGGTATGAGGTAGTGGTTCAAATTCATTCTTTTACATATGGATTTCTAGTGGTCCCAGCACTATCTGTTGAAGAGATTATTTTTCCCCATTGAATTGTCTTGGTGCCCTTGTCAAAAACCAACTCACCATAAGTATATAGGTTTATTTCTGGACTCTCAATTCTATCCCATTGATCTATATGTCTGTCCTTATGCCTGTACCACACTGTCTTAACTCTTGTCACCTTGTAGAAGGTTTTGAAATTGTGTTGTATGAGTCCTCCAACTTTTTTTTCCTTTCAAGATTGTTTTGGCTATTCTGGGTTCCTTGAGTTTTCATGGAATTTTGGGATCTGGTCATCAGCTCCTACAAAGAAGGCAGCTGGGATTCTGATATAAATTGTGCTGAATCTCTAAATAAGTTTGAAGAGTATTGACATCACTTGAAAAAAATTTTTTTTAATATTTATTCATTTTTAAGAGACAGAGAGAGAGACAGAGCATGAGTTGGGGAGGAGAAGAGAGAGAGGGAGACACAGAATCCTAAGCACACTCCAGGCTCCAGGCTCCAAGCTGTCAGCACAGAACCCAGCACAGAGTCTGACTTGGGGCTCGAAGTCACGAACTATCAGATCATGACCTGAGTCAAGGTCAGATGCTTAACCAACTAAGCCACCCAGGTGCCCTGAAGACTATTGACACCTTAACAATTTTAAGTGTTTCAGTGATCCCACGAACATGGGATCTTTCTATTTATTAAGGTCTACTTTAATTTCTTTTAGCAATGTTTTATAGTTTTAAGTGTACAAATCTTGAACTTTTTTGGTTAAATCTATCCCTGAGTCTTTTAACGTTTGGATGCCATTGTATATGAAACCATTGTTATTGTTTAGAAACACAATTGACTTTTGTACATTGATCTTGTCTTCTGTAACCTTTATGTTCATTTCTTAGCTCTAATACATTTTTTTTTGGTACTTTAGCATTTTCTATGTATAAGATCATTTCATATACAAATAGAGATAGTTTTAGTTATTCCTTTTTAATCTGGATGACTTTTATTATTGTTTTGTTTGTTTGGTTTTATTTTGTTTTTGCCTAATTTCCCCAGCTAGAACCTGCAGTATGATATTGCACAGAAGTAGTGAGAGTAGATATCATTGTCTTGTTCCTGATCGTAGGAGAAAATCTTTCAGTCTTTTACCACTAAATGTGCTATTCATTGATGCCCTTTAGCAGTTCAGGAAGTTCTCCTTTCATCTTACTTTATTGTTTTATCATGAAAGTGTGTTGGTTTTTGTCAAGTGTTTCTTTCTGCATCTGGTGAGATGGTCATGTGGTTTTTATTTTCTATTATGTGTTATTGATATGATGTATCACATTAATTTTTGGACGTCAAACCAACCTTGTGTTCCTGGAATAAATTCCACTTGGTCATAATGGATAATACTTTATATATATTGTTGGATTCAGTTTGTGTATTTAGTTGATTTGTGCATCTCTATTTATAAAGGATATTGATTTGTATTTTTCTTTTCTTGTGATATCTTCTGCTTCTACTATTTTGCTAGGGCCAGAAATTATTTCTTATCCAGAGTAGGAAAGGAGAGAAGAGTTATATACAAGGATTTGGGGAACTGAGTAGCACCATCCACTTGAGATGTTATAAGATTTGATCGACCTGTCTCTCTCCACCCCATCCCCAGCCACTGGCTGGCCTGCATAAAGCAAGGGAGAGTCTACCCTGCCCCAGGAATGCTTCTTACCCTCCTAGGAGAGTCTGCACAAGTGGACTACTAGCGTGTATGGAGCATCAATAAGCTTAGGATTCTAAATCATGAAGCACCTGCCTCAAAACATCATGACCTTGAACAAACCCTTGTGAAGAGTGGAGCTACAAAAGGTTACACAGGAGTTACACAGGTCATGTTTGCCAGACTGCCTTCTCCAATAGAAGTCCAATGCCCAATACCTTCAAATACCCATCCTTCTTACTAGTCTTGTCTAAATGTATCTTCTGTTTTTCTACCAACTATTTGCAGAGCTGGTCTGGTAGGGAGTGAGAGAGGATATTTTCCCAGAGCAGCTGTAGGCTGAGGACCCTGAGCTGAAGTTCTCTTCTGTATACTCAGTATGATGTCCTTTGGAGCCACATTTAATGGCAAACTGTACATCAGCCTCAGTACGGATTGAGCAGGCTGATGGGCTAACCCAGGACAACCATCAGCAAGGCAACCAAGGAACACCTCTGAGGACCACACTCTTCTTGCCTAACCCACAAGAACCTTTATTTCACAGATCCTAGAGAAGACTCCTTGCCTGCAGAGACCTGGCAGCACTTTCCCACCTGTGGGAGGGGGTAGCCTCCACCCAAGTCCATGCACTGCCTCCTCTCAGATGGAATCTGGCTGTCCTGGGAAAGCACCACCTACCAGGGCTCCTGCTGGAGCAAGTCCTACTCAGGACAGCCCAACTCATTTCTTGGCTACTGGAGATTTCTGGGCTACATAAATCAGATAACAGCTTTGGCCACCTTGAAGGCAGGTAGGAAATCCTTAGAGCTAGCTAAGCATCTCTTTCAAACAGAGAAAAGCATTTCCATTTTTGGCCAGTCCTCATGAAACATTTTTTCTTTCATGTCCTCTCACAGGAGCACATTTTCCAGGATTTGTTATGATTGACTCAAATTTCCCTAGTGTCTGTACAACTCAGATGCCTTCCACATGGGCTGCAAGGATTCTAAGCCATCTCAGAGCAAACAAGTCTTCTTACCTGCTTTTGTTCATTCCTGGTGAGCACTGGGCAAGGACAGAAGCCACCAGAGTTTTTCACCCACTTACTGCTGGCACTGCATCACAAGTTCTAAGACTTCTGCCATGCTCGCTTGGGCAGCACAGACACTAAAACTGGAACGATACAGAGAAGATTAGCATGGCCCCTCAGCAAAGATAACACACAAACTTGTGAAGCATTCCGTATTTTGTGCAGTTCCTCAGTGAATCGCCACCCTTTGTGGATTAGCACAAAAAACAAGGTTTGGAAAGGTCACTTGGGAGGTCTGTTCCGAATTGAATTAAGCATTCCCTCTAGCAGCTGAGGACCCAGCACACCTGTCAGCTTCTCCTGGACTTCACCGAATCTTCTGTCCTTGGAGGTGAGAGCTCACCTCAGTGGTCCCCCTGGCATCTCCACGGCCACCCATCACATTACTATTATTAACTAGGTAATCCTGGTAGCTGCATCCGAAAGCTTGTTCTCATTGGTTAAATAAATAAATAAATAAATAAATAAAAGACCTCTGCAGACTGTTCTTAATTTAAGGTAAGGACCTCAGAGAGGTCAAAGATCAGAACTGCCGCTAGAATTCCTGAGGCTAGATGACACTGACAGAAATACAGGGGGCGCGGTGCCTGTCATCTGAAGCCAAGCAGACAATCAGCGCGTCTCCTGTGTGGCGTGTTTAATTAATCATACTCTGTGACTTCACCTGTAAGTTTTCAACGTGCAGGCAGCTACAAGCCCTCTCCCTTTTATTGAACTGTGATGTAATCGAGACTCCCTGATTTAGAAGTCTATCTTGAAACACTCTCCTTGTTCTCGCCTGGCTACCCTGAGCAACTCAGACAAGGAAGCATTCTCACAACGTAGGCTGAGGTGAGCCAAGCTCATTTATTGCTAATTAGAACTTAAGGGAAACCTGGAGTGAAACTGAAACAGGCAATTAACTTCCAGCCTCTTGTCATTCACTTGGAACACCCTCAGGAATGAATACCTGTGTGGTTCCTCAGTGCGAATCAAGTGTCTTTGGTTCCCAATCAGTGACATGAGGCGGGACGTGTGGGCACTCATGCAGCATCTGGGGAGAGGTCTCCGTTTTTCACATTGCACCACACACCCACAGGAGCGGAGGGGGAATTCTGGCTGGGGAGCCAGTGTCCCCACCCCCATCCCCACCCCCTTCCACTCCAGGCGCTTGCTGTTTCTGAGGTGGCTGCAGAACTACCTACATCGTAGCTTAAAACCTCCCAGGGGACGCCCTTCACTTCTGTTCCTCATGAACCCAACTGCCCTCAACTATTTACCACCCACCACGCAGCCAGTGTTTATAAAGTCCAGGTGGCATTCTCCCAGCTGCAGCCAGCTGCTCACATTAGAGTCAGGCATCATGTACCCACCTAGCACAAGGCCTGGTGCATAGTGGATGATTACAAATATTTATTGAGTGAATGGGCCATAAAAAACATTTGAGAAACATGGCCTGGCTTCCTTCTTCTACCGGTTCAACTTATGGCTGCTTTCTCTCACCCAAAGTCAGGACGTGCTCAGATATTATAAGCCAATTTTCATATTAGCTTAGAAAAACAGGAAGAAATTGGTTGCCAGTCAAAAGAGAGAGATAAAGTTTCTTTTTATGAGAACAATGTGCTTGTTTGAAATAAAGAGTTGATAAGCTGCTTTGAGTAAGGGATAAGATTCCAAGGAGTATGTCCAAATAGCAAAAAGCCATCTGTACGGGTCCACTAAATCAAGGGACCAGCTGCTAACTGCAGGCCATTAGTTTCCTTGAGCTCCTGATGCACTTGGCCATGTGCATCTGGGTGAGGCGGCCAAAGTGCAATGCCACGGAGGAGAGACATTTCAAGTTCAAGGAGATGTCTAGGAGTAAGAGTGAGCAGTCAGCAAGGTGCACGTGTGTGTATCTGTGTGGCTGTGTGCATGCATGTTTTGGATGATTACAGGAAGTGAAAAGATCCCACAGAAACAACAGGGTAAAGGAGAGGCTCTGGAGAAGAGAAATATCAAGCGATGATGAAGCTGTTCGTTGTGGCATGTGAGAGATTCTCCCCTATAGAATCCTAGGGAAAATCTGCATTGTTCAGTAATGCTTTGGCTATAGTGAGTTTGTGGGAAGGAATCTTAAAGAGGTATTAGGTTCTAAGCCCAGGTTTGCTCAAGGCAGAAAAGAGACCATGGGCATGGATGCAGGGCAGAGGAAGGTCAACTGACATCCAGGTTATTTCCCCCTACCCAATTCCCAGTAAAGACTAAATATGTCAAGTGGATGGTTTTAAAACTGTGTTTTAATATTGTCTCTTCCCACGACTGTAAACTTCCTTAAGTTCCTGACCTTCTGGCAACAGGGAGTCTGTAGAAACATAAGAAAGACAGCAGTCAGCACCCACAGTCAAGGATTCTACAGCCCACTCAAGGACAAAAGGCCCATCTCAGGCTGACTTCAAACTACTTTAGGAAAATGGTTCATCCTCATCTTCTACCTGTAGTTGGTGAAGCTATCAACCATTACAGCACTTGGCACCTCACCACTGTTTTAACCACCCCTACCTCTTCCCTGATATTTCCCTTGGCGGGGAGAGAAGTCTTTCTGAACCTCCCTGACATTAGCATCTTCCACCCGAGAGAGGTTACTTTCTTGTACCCACTTAGTTCAAACAGACAAAAAAGGGCATATGATAATATACCATATATCTACTCTTTCGAAATCATGGTAGATTGTTCACATTATTGAGTTTAAAGTTAAAATATTAGGATAGTTTTAGCTCCACACTCTATGTTAAAATGAAACACCTCTTTCAACAGTAAATTCTAATATTCTTATTTCCAAGGAAATAGTATCCTGTAGGCATTTGCACATCCTTTGTCTCAAAGGCGACACAAACTTTTTCTAATACAAACACATATACAAATTTAACATATAATGTTATATTTGGGGGTCATAGCTAAGGCAGAGCTTCTGAGTTCCCTTACATTATCAGTAAAATTAGGGAATTAGACTGTATCATATGGAAAGTTCTTTCTAGCACTAAGAGAGATCTTAACACATTTGGCCAATTTCTCTGCCATGCCCAAAGTTGTACACAATATTTTCTAGGTAGAATGGACACTCGTACATGCTTGATTGTTTTGCATACTGAAGGCAAATAAATTATTGAAAGGAAAAAAAGGAGTATTTACGAGCATATACGAAGTACCAGATCTATTTCCTGTATACCTGTACCTGATGTTATTACTGCAAAATAGGTGTCATTACCACCATTGCATTAGGCAATAATCAAGATTTTATTTCATACTTATTTATAATTAACCAAATTCAGTGAAATCTATATAACTTCATGCTTTTTCTAATGTACTACAATAACTCTCAAATTAAATCTGCATATTTAAGGCTTAAATTTACTAAGAGGATTAGACTGAAAGTATTTCCCTAATTTCCTAACTGTCAAGTTATATAACCATATTCAATTAAAAAACTCATTTCCATCTGTAACTGATGGTGTTAACATCCATACACCCCAGAAAACAGCAGGCAGTTTTAACAATGGCAGTGGTATTTACCATGTCACTGTTATATTTACAGGCATTGTAGTAGGTAATTCATAGATATTTTATTTATTTATTTTTTTAAGTTTATTTATTTATTTATTTTGAGAGAGAGAAATCACAAGCAAGGAAGGGGGAGAGAGAGAGAGAGAGAGAGAGAGAGAGAGAGAGAGAGAGAGAGAATCTTTCAGCACGGAGCGTGACACAGGGCTCGAACTCCAGAACTGTAAGGTTGTGACCTGAGCTGAAACCAAGAGTTGGACGCTTAACCCACTGAGCCACAGAGACACCCTATAGATATTTTATTTAATGCTAACAACCTCACAAGGTAGGCAGTATCTCTGTTTTATTAATGGAGACAACTGAGGCTAATAGGAATTAAGAGACAAGTGGAAAATCACTGTACCAGGAACCAGTTCCAGTCCTGATTGATGCCAGTCTATGTTCCACAGCATTTCAAATATTTAAATTTCTAGAAATCATTGCCTTTTGCTACCATGTAAAAATACTAACATTCCAAGCATTTGGTCAAGTTAAAAATCACAAAAGGCTAGGAGGCAAAGTAAATGAAGATATACTCAGCCATAAATACCAGGGCAGCCAATGTATAATCCTGATGAAGCAACCAAGGATCACATGGGCTATGTTCACATAGATGAGCAGCATGAGAAAACATGGAACAAAAGGGCTTCTTGTTTCCCACACTTGGCTTCTATACAAATGGCATGTGAATAAGCAACACGCCGAGTCCCCTTTATAAATAAGCCTTTCCTAAGCTGACATGGCTTCTTGTCTGTCCCTGACTTCTTTGAATCTATTGCCTCCTGGTGTGGCCTGCTCAACAGTTCAACTATGGCAACGTCATCTACTTTCACCACTCTATTTGGTTATTTTACTATGTTACATTACATTCTTCCTTCAAAAAAAATGAGCGGCATAGTAAGAATAAAAGTTTTTAGATGTATAAGCAAAAGTCCTGATTATAATTCAGCTCAGCCAACAATAGAAATCACAATCACATAATCGATTGGATGGCCATCCATAAGAAAATGAAGTACATAGTAAAAATGAAGAACAAGCAGAAAGCATTGGAGACATATCATTAATTATTGACTATAGAAGGTAGGCTGTGATGATGATTTTAAAGTATGTTTTTGCTCTCTGGTAATAACACTCCTGTATAGCATGTAAGTCAATTGTTCAACTCACAAGTTTTAGGAAGCACTAGATGCTTGAGTGTGTTTGTGTATGTGTGTGTGTGTGTGTGTGTGTGTGTGTGTTGCAGGAGGTGTGTAGGGCTTTATGGTATGAATTGAAGTAAAGCAAAAAGAAAATATAACCAAATCAAACTCTCCTGTGCATGGATTCTAAAAATGATTTTGAAAAATAAAGTTTTTTTTTTAATGTGTATTTATTTTTGAGAGAGAAAGAGAGTGAGTGGGCGAGGGGCAGAGAGAGAGGGAGACAGAGAATCCGAAGCAGTCTCCAGGCTCTGAGTTCTTAGCACAGAGCCCAACACAGGACCCAATTCCACAAACAGCAAGATCATGATCTAAACCAAAGTCAGATGCTCAACCGACTGAGCCACTCAGTCGCCCCTCTTCTCTACATTTATAATGGGTTTTAGTTCAACTGTTTACTGCAGATATCCATGAATAAAAAAGCATAAAAAATGTAACCAGAAGGTTTTGATCAAAATCAAAATTCCTAAGAACATTACCCCAGTACATTACTATTACCTATTGAAGTTTAGTTGACAACACAATACTACATTAGTTTCTGGTGTACAACATAGTGAATGAACCGCTCCATACATATGCTCACAAGTTTAGCTACCACCTGTCACCCTACAACATTATTACAATACCATTTACTGTATTCTTTATGCTATATCACTCATCCCCATGACTTATTCATTCTGTAACTGAAAACCTGTACTTCCCACTCCTCTTCACCCATTTTGCCCATTCCCCTACCTCTCTCCCCTCTGGCAACCACCAACCAGTTTGTTCTCTGTGTTTATGTGTGTGTTTTTGCTTTGTTTTCTAGACTCCACCTATAAGCAAAATCACATGGTATTTCTCAGTCTTCTTTCACTTAGCACAATAACCTCTAGGTTATTGTGTTACAAATGTAAAGATCTCATTCTTTTTTTATGCCTGAATAACGTTCATACCACAGCTTTATCCATTCATCTATCAAGGGGACACTTTGGTTCCTTCCATGTCTTGGCTGTTGCAAATAATGCTGCAATAGAGATAGGGATGTGTATATCTTTTCAAATTATTGTTTTCATTGTCTTTGGATAAATATCCAGTAGTGGAATTGCTGGATCATACGGTAATTCTATTTTTCATTTTGTGAGGAACCTCCATACTGTTTTCCATAGTGGCTGTATTAATTTACATCCCCAACAGTGCATGAGGGTTCCTTTTTCTCCACATCCTTGTCAACGCTTGGTATTTCCTGTTTTTTTTTGCTATTAGCCATTCTGACAGGTGTAAGGTGATATCTCATTGTGGTTTTTATTCGCATTTCTCTGATGATGAGTGACGTTGATCATCTTTTCATGTATCTGTTGGCTAGCTATCGGGTCTTCTTTAGAAAAACGTCTATTCAGGTCTCCTGCCCATTTTAATCAGATTATTTGGTTTTCTAGTGTAGAGTTGTAGAAGTTATTCATATATTTTGGATATTAACCTCTAAACAGATCACTTGCAAATATCTTCTCCATTCAGTGGGTTGCCTTCACTTTGTTGATTCTCCAATATATTAATGATCACCATAGGAGATTGTAAGAAGGTATGGCTTCAAGGTTTCTTTGTGTCCCCAGAAACAGGTTTTTGGGTAAAGGGATTAAGAGACACTGTATTTGCTCTAAAATGCCCAACTTTAAGCCCTAACAATTACTGGAAGAGAATATTGGTTCTAGTTCTCATATCTGGAAGCCTAAGAAATTCTCAATTCTCAAGATTACTCATGGGGTTAGAACAGAGAAACTCCTTTTGTAGACATGACCAGGAACATAACTATCGCAGTGTCCCTTGATAACAGCTGTGCACTCCCACTCCAACCACATGTAAATCAAAGCAAGGGGTGTCCTTTGATAACATTTAGTGTCCTTTCACCTTCAGATAGTAAGTGTTCCTTGGTTTCACTGGCATAAGTAGTTACATGTCTCATTCTGATTTAGGTACTGAATTATTACTGTATCAACTGGTACTGGGTGTTTATAGGAAGCAATTCAGTCTAAAAAGTAAATACTTGCCCTACAGTTCATATAACTATTACTGAGCCCCCTTCTCCATGCATCCACTGAAAGTTTTAATCCCCACCCCACCCCATCACAGGAGAAATTTGGCAATGTCTTAAGACATTTTTCGTTGTCACACTGGGGGTGGGGGAAGTTCCATTGGCCCATATTTGCTACTTGCATTAGAGGCCAAGGATGCTGCTAGTCATCACAGAATGCACGGGAGAGCCCCAGATATCAAACAGTGTGAGCCTGAGAAACCTTGAGTTACAGGCAGTAGAGATACTGGGGTACTAGTGGGGTAAAAAACAAATAATGCAATACAGTGAATACAGTCATTACCCTTGTAGAGTATATAATCTGAGAAGATGTACCACTTTATATATACAATTTATTTATCCAAATAGTCCACACAGTATTTATATTTAAATACTTTATTTTCATTTCACAAAAAAGAAAAAGCAACAGTGTTTGCAATTACACATGCCTTTCAGTCAGTGCTGGTCATATGCAAAACAAGTTATCAGAAGTATAAAGAAAAATAAGCCTTTTCCCTTTACAAGTGACACAACACAATTTGCATATATATTATATTACACATACTGTTTTCAAAATTTTCCACAAAAGACAGGTTATGATACAAATTTAGAATTCCACCCACAAGCTCAGATTCAAAGAAGTGAAGATCCGTATAGGTGTCTAAATACAAAAATGTAATAGTTTTACAAGTTTCCAAATAATTACTTTTCAAAGTGTTTGAAAGAGACTACTACTCTTCATAGCAACGTAGAACACTTGGGTTTAATCAAGACGGCTAGGAGACTAAGTTTGTCTCAGCGTGAGTTTGCTCATTAATGCAAATGCTCCAATTATGCTGTAATTCTCATTTCATATATATATATATATATATATATATATATATATATATATATACACACACACACACACACACACACACACACACACATACATATACAAGTGTATTATTGTACTGATGGTTTATACAGCGCAACTTCTGGAGCATTTCATTCAGCTAATCCATGACCTTTACTTCTTTGAAGTATCTCAAATTAAGAACTGCTCAGAGATATCACTAATGACTACCATGACTAATTTCAAAAAGGTGTCCCTTTCTCTCTTATTTATGATCATAATTACATGTGTCATGAACAAACTTTTGTTTTTTCTACAGCAGCAGGTATAAATAAGCAAAGTACAGGCTAATATTTCAACACTAGGACCTGAGAGTTTGATATGGTAAATGACATCTCTTCGCAAATGTTCTAGGAGTCCTATCTAGCAACGTTTCTAAAAAATATATATAATAGAACAAAATAATATAGCAAACCTTCAGCATTAGAAACAAAGATTGCTCAGAAGCTTGAAGGAAAAAAAACAAGGAGGAAAGAAAGAGAGGTAGGGAGGGAGTGAGGGATTTTACACATGCATTTTCTTTGATACAGACAAATGTGGAGTCCTAACATTTACCATGTGGTGGATGAAGAGTCAATATGATTCAAGAAAGCGAACACACACATCTGGATATATGAAATGCATGCAAAAACATAGAGCTGATGAGGCAACACCGGCTTACATGTTTAAGTGTACTTGAGTATAACATCTAATACAGGAGGAGGAGGAGGAGGAGGAGGAGGAGGAGGGAGGAGGAGGGAGGAGGAGGAGGAGGAGGAGGAGGAGGAGAAGAAGAAGAAGAAGAAGAAGAAGAAGAAGAAGAAGAAGAAGAAGAAGAAGAAGAAGAACAACAACAACAACAACAACAACAACAACAACAACAACAACAAGAATGGTCCAGCTAATGGAGAATGGAAGGGAGAGATGCAGCCACACAGAAGAGCTCTGGGTAAGAAAGGACCAACTTGCCCTCCCATAGATGGGTGTTGAAAGACAGGAGGGCTAGCCCCCCAATTCTTAAGGGAATGATTTTTGGGCCCATGTTGTTATTCACTAGAACCATGGCAATAACTCAAAAAGTTCATTCCAAAAGTCAAAATAATTTTTATTGGCTACACGAGAATATGCTATCTATAGAACTGCAAGAGACTTCTGTAGATAAATCAGAATTCCAGCCCCCAAAAGAAGCTACTCTCAAGGGTCTTCAAATGAGTTCTAGGCAGCACTTTTACTGGCTTACCAGTTACTAAAAGATTAATCAGCAATGAACGTTAAACACACTTTTTACTTAGTATGATCCTCTTGCCTTTCTGGAATTTCCACAGTACAGGTCCCGTCTCACCCTTTCCTTCAGTTTGAATCAATGTAAGAAATGCTGACCCTGATTAGCTTTCACAACTCAACCATGTCCAAGTGTCTGCTCCCATCTTATTTGCTGTACATTTGTTAGCCATTAGTTACACCACCCCAAAGCCTCTCAAGTCACAGGACAGGGATCTGGTGGGACTTTATTTTTGTTAGATCCATGCACAGCCCTGCAAGGGACTAAGTATTAACAAAAAATAATGAAAAAAAAAAAAAGAGGGAAGCAGATTAGATATGCGCATAAATATATTTATACTTTTAAAGGCATATTTCCTAGAGAATAAAACAAAATAAGCACAGAACAACAACTATACTAGCCACTGATAAATGAGGAAATATGTGGGGAAGGAAGAAGTGAACTGTCAATTTATGAAACTCAATTTCCTTTAGGTCCCTACATAGATAGCCATGCGAAGAACTAAATACAAAATGAAAGGAAATATATTCATATGTATTAAGAATATTCCCCTACCAAAAATAGAAACCCCTCCAAAAAAAAAAAAGCCAAGTAAATAAACAACACACAACTATTCTACTCACTATTGCCAACACAGGCAATAAGGGAAAGGGGAGAAGGGGAGATTTGTCATACACTGATCCTCGATTTTCATTCAGTACCTATACATCCATGCTAAGAGTAGGTACAAAATCAATTAATACGAAAACATTTATATACATTTTTTAAAAGTTTGTACGCTATCCTTATCCTTTCCCCACTACCCACCCAAATTATCTCTCCCCCTAAAAAAAAAAACACCCCAAATTATAAAACTATTGCCAATGCAGGCAGTGAGGGAAGGGAAGCAGAGGAGATTTATCATACGTATGGACCTCCGTGTTTCATTATGTACTTACAAGTCCCAGCAAAGGACTGGTTACTAAGTGAAATAACACACAAAATGTAGCAAACATTTATATACATTAAAAAATTCACACACACACACACACACACACACACACACACACACACAGACTTCCCCCACCCCCCACCCCTCCAAAAAAAGAAACGAAACATCTATTCTTCTACCACTGCCCACCAGGCAATGAGGGAAGGGGAGTAGGGGAGATTGTTCATAGAATCAATCGCAACTTTCATGAAGTACCTAAATAGTCATGAGAAGCACTAGATTCAAAACGAAATGAACACCAAAAAGAGGCAGAAACATTTATATACATTTAAAAAAACCACCTATCTTATCTAATAAGCCCATTCCCCATTAATAACCTCTAAAACAAAAAACAGAAACCAAGTCCTACAATTGTGCACAGGCTATAAGGGAAGGGAGAAAAGGTTTATCATGTCTCCGGATCTGGGCCTCTGCACTACATTTGAGATCTACAAATCCAAACAAACAAACAAACCAATAAACAAACCTGGTTGAAGTAAAACAGCAAGCCACAAAAACAAAAAAGCAAACAAAAAACATGCAGCAGACATTTATATACATTTTTAAAACCGTAAACCCAGAAATCCCCCACCACCCTGCCAAAAAAAAACCCATCTAAACAACTACACCACTAGTCATTGCCCAGATAGGCAACAAGGGAAGGGGCCAAGAGGAGATTTTCTTCATAGAATGAACCTTAATTTTCATCATGTACCTAAATATCCATGGAGACCTAGGTACAAAATGAAGTAACAGAAAAAAGGAACAAAAACATTCATATACATTGAAAAGAGTATATATCCCCACCCTCTCAAGGGAGGGAGTGGTAGAGTAAAAAATTAATCTAAAACTACTCTAAACTATTGCCCACAGAGGCAATAAGGAAAGGGGACAAGAGGAGATTTTCATACAACCGGACCTCCACGTCTCATTAGGTACCCACACGTCCAAGTAAGGGACGCGGTACAAAATGGAATAACACAATATAGTAACAAACACTGTATATACAGTTTTCAAAAGTATATATTCTGCCCTTTGTCCCTTCCCACACACCAAAACTTCAAAAAAAACCGAACTACTTTAAAATTATTGCCTATGTAGATAAAAAGGGAAAGGGAGAAGAGGAGATTGCTATCCATCTAGAACTCCACGGTTCATTAGGAACCTACGGGTCCAAGTGAAGGACTGGGTACCCAGTGAAATACTGTAATAAGGAAGTAAAAATGTGTGTGTGTGTGCACACACACACAGATATATATATACATGTATATATATATTTAAAAGTATTTACCCCCGAGCCCACAAAAGAACCCCTGAAACTAATTAACTACTCTACTAGCCATTGCCCATGCAGGCAATAAGGGAAGGGGAGAAGAGGAGATTGTTATACATCCGGACCTCCATGGTTCATTGGGTACCTTCCAGTGTGGGCACCCAATGAAATAATACAACTTGGTAGTAAAAACAGGTATATACAACATGTACACATCCCTGTCCCCACCCCCACCCTCCCCCCAAACCCCACTCCAACAACTATTCTACTAGCTATTGCCCACATGGGCAATAAGGGAAGGGTACAAGAGGAGATTGTCATACATCCGGACCTCCACGTCTCATTAGGTACTTTAATGTCCTCTGAGAAGGGCAAAGTACGAAATGAATTAAGTAATACAAAGTAGTACCAAACTTATTTATATACATTAAGTACATACCCTACTTCCCATCCCCCCTCAAAAACAAAACAAAACAAAACAAAACAAAGTATTAGCTACTGCCCAAGGAGGCAATAAGGAAAAGAGAAAAGAGGAAATCTGTCATACTCTGAACTTCAATTTTCATTAAGTATATATGCATACATGCAAAGGGACATATAAAAATGAAATGTAAAAAAGTAGCATAACATACACACACACACACACACACACACACACACACACACACCTGAAAGAACGATATACAAGCCCGAGCCCCCAAGACTAGATCAAGACAAGAGCACCCACAGCTACTCTATTAGCTACTGTCCATGCAGGCAATATGGAGAGGGGTAAGTGGGACATGTGTCCTACTTCTGGACCTCCACAGTTCATTAGATATTTACATATCCATGGGAAAGATGAATTAAGTGCAAAATGAAATGACACCCACAAGATAGCAGCAAAAACATCTTGTACACATTTTTAAAAAGAACATACTCTGCTCTCCCCTCAATATCACCATCAACTTCCAAAAAAGAAACATCACATAACTACTCTGTACCTATTGCCCACACAGGCAATTATGGGCAGGTGGAAGAGATTTTTCACAGGACAGAATTTCACTATCAGAAAAAGTTTACAAAGTGAAAGAAAATAAAAACATATCAAAACCACATATGCACATTAAAAAAAAAAGTATATACCCCCAAAAAGCCACTCAAAGAAACCAATCAACTATTTTATTAGCTATTGAACATGTAGGCAATAAGGAAAGGGAGAAGAGGAAACTTCTCATACTTTTGGACTGCCACTTTTAATTTAGTACTTACTAATGCAGAGAATGAAGTGCAAAATAAAAGAATGCAAAAAAAAAAAAAAAAAGACAAAGAACCCAAAAAATAAAAAACAAAACAGTACAAATGGGAGTGTCAGAGGGGGGAGAGAAGAAGCTCTTTACAAAAGAGTTAATTCCAATAAAAACGAAATGACAAAGGCAAAGGGGAGAAAAAGAGTTGCATCTTATGTATGAAATTCAGATTTGCAGAGAATTTGAAATTCTTGTTTTGCAGACTCAGCTGAGAAAATGCTGTCCTCGGTGATGGTATGTGTCCTGAGCTGCACAATCCCATGAAACGAATCGGGGTTACGTGAATTCAGCAGTCCAACTGCAGATTATGGGTCCAGGTGCTTTAGTTTGCATAGACTCTTAAAATACAACTCAGTAACAGGCTACCAATAATCCAACAAACTCAGCACGTAACTTTCATTCCTTATTTTGCTATGCTCAGAAGGGACTCTGCTCTGTACCCAGTGAGACTGACGCAGCACAATATCCTCTATGTACCCAGAACTCTGCTGACAGCTCTTGTTCAATGAAATGAAAACATGAATGGCAAAGAGTATTAACATTTAAGTGGAAGCTGTGCTGGTAAGAAGTTCACAAATAACAGCAACACTTAACTTAAAGAGATCTCTATGTAAAACAAGAAGATGCAGGAAGGCACAAGCCTGGGGTGGAAGCTGACCCCACCTGTAGTTTAATGTATCCAATCTCTTGCTATTAAGGGAACAAACTAGACTCCTTGGATTTCTATTTCCAGATCTCCAAAGCATACGTTTTTCTTCTACAATTCCAGATTTCCAATTTTACCTTTCCTAATAACCTAGTATGATGTGCCCCTTCCATTACATTCATGTAGATCGTCTCTCTGCAATGAACATAATACTTGAAAACCAGCACTTAACTGTCATGGACCTATGTGCTTACATAAACAAGCGTGCTGTGACTGCTGTGCGTCCATCTATTTGAGCTCTACAAGATGCAGGGGCAAAGATAAGGTTTGGGGTAATATAATCTTCAAAAGCTAGTTATACTTACTATGTAACATGTTCTACTGGTTACTTAACCTTATATTCCTGACTTAGAGATAGTTTTTAGAAGTGCCATACAGAGATGGGTTAGCTTAACATTACAAATTATGGAATCCTGTGGGAAAATGTGAGGGGAGGGCTGCTAAAACTACAAACAACTGAGGTGAGGCCTATAAATAACACTACAACCAGTATAGATCCAGTATCATGGGAATGAACAGCTTTTGAATACAAAGATAGCAATGGATTACAAGTTACCTCTTTTTTAGCTCATGTTTTGATAAGTATTTAAACATCACCCTCTTCCTTCACACACACACACACACACACACACACACACACACACACACACACACGCACTCAGGAAAGATGCTATAATTCGGTACAGGATTTGCCATATGCAGAGTTAACATACATTACAGTAGCCATGTAAAGATGGGCAGGTAAAACTGAAAAGTCTTAACTGATTTTGAGAAGTAGCAAAATTTAAATTCTGTATCAAAGTGGAATTTAGTAATATAACATATGGTAAAAAACCAGCAACCAAAAAACCCCTCAAAGTTTAGTATGTTTCCCCACTCTAAAAATATAAAAACACACCAACTTCCCATATCAACTAAACTATCATTCATTTCCGGAAGCACAAGACAAATAAAAACCTACGATCACCCCAGTTTCACTAAGACATCTTTAGAGGATTCTGTGATTCTCAGGATATAAGATTTTGTATTCTAAACCAGAGGTAAATGTTTAGAAAAGACTAAATTGGGGGAAAATACACTAGGACTAAAGAAAGCTAGCTTTTAGCTTGCTAGCATTTTAAATCTTGTTATATAAAAATATTTTCATAAAGTAAAATATAATTTTATACACAATCCCACATATTTTTTGTTTATACCTGCTAAAATAAAAAAAAAAGGTGTCCTTTCCCATTGATTCTGTGGAGTGTTTTAAGTGCTTGAAAATGGGTATCCACTCTTTTTACGTACATACAAGATGTTTTCAAACAAAATATAAAGTACTCAAAAATTATTAGGAAGAAAGTCTTTCCCATAAGAATCAAAGAAACTCCACAATCTAAGTATGAAGTCTGCATAGCTCAAAAAATTCAAGTACAGTATTTCTCCTTTGCAAGGAGTGAAAATACCACACAGCTGTGGACATCTTCCCTTTTCTTTCTTTCTTTTCTCAGCCGTTCCTTTTAATCAGTTAGTTTGGCCATGATAAAGACAAAACAAAACAAAACCACTGATTTTTCAACTAAAAAAAGGTACTGTTTTTGACAGTAGAAAAAATTCAAAGCCCACCATATTAAATCTGAATCAAATTACTCCTATCCCACATTCTCTTTATTCCTTTAAGGTACTATGGTGAACTTCAAATAAAAATGCTCAATTTCTCAAAGGCCCTATTTTAAAATATGCTTCTACTATGCTTCTAATATACCCTACCATATAACATGAAAATCTACATGAGTATGATTCACAGAGAAAGTGTCTATGATCAGGTAATGTCAAAGGTAACTTAAACAAATTATTTTTAGTAACAGTGATAAAGTCAGGATAAAAGACACCAGTAGTAACAAAATGCTTGCCATGTATGTAGACATACTTATTTATAACATAAGGTATATCTATGGCAGGGAGTGGTAAAGGTGTACAGATTTGGAGAATTCATAAATAAAATAATTATAATTAAAGCTAACTCAGTTTGAAACATTTTCCTAAAAGATGAAAAAATAATTATTAAATATTTGGAAATTTTAATCTTTTGCCCTTATTACTTAGTTTTTCAATACAACAAAAATTTAAAAATTCTGTAGCACCTGGCTGTTCTGCAGAAAAAAAAATATAAGTTATAGATCTTATTTAAACTTTTTTTCAGAAAATAAAGAGTTAATCAAAACCTCAAATCAAAGTAGGTCTGCACACCTGAGATCAGTTTTCTAACAGTTGTATGATTCATCGACTTCATTACCATAGTATTTGAAGCCAAGTGTTGTACCACATTCAAGTAACATCTATCAATAAGAAGCAACAAATGGCTGACAAACCAGCAGCCTGCAAAGATGATGGCTCCCATGGTAGATCTTTGCTTGTTTCACCATGTCAGTATTTTCCGGATACTGAGAAACAGAACAGAAGGCCAAAACAGATTTTTCCCCCCTATTTCTTTATCTTCAAAGTAGAAAAATTACTTACTGTTTTTGTAGATGTTGGTGCATGTAGGCGAATATAATTTTATAATAAATAACTACATACTTCCCAAAGACAATTCGAAAAAGACAGATGAAAAGTACAGACGGGCCCTGAGCTAACTAGAACTCCTAAGAGTGCAAACAACTTGGCAGCGGTTCTGGCTTCACCTTGGCTTTTTGCAAAAGCAGCGGAGCCCAAGTTAACAAGCTCTCTGAATGGGCGACAAGATGAGGTGCAGGTGTGCATGCTACAGCCACCACGTCAGAGTTTTAAGGTTCTTCTCCATCCATCGGATATTCAACTGAATGACTTCCAAGGCCTCCTGGACACAACGAAGCCGAAAGGTTGCCTCTGACTGATTTTCAAAGAATGCCTGGACCTGTAAGTTGCATGCAGAAGTATTTCAAAAGAAGAAAAGAAGAGTAAATAGTAAATCAGAGGTAACTCTGAATATCCTTTTCAAATAAGCTTTAACTTAGTCATGGCTATACTGATGTCTTGAAAGGAGTAGAAACAAAAAGTACTTTAATATTCAAAGTATTTACACCAAGTTTCTGATCAAGTATGGTGAAATCTGAAGTAATGTTAGCAATGAATTCCTCTTACTCCCACAAGGATGAATTTTTCCAATTCAAAATAGGAAAAAAAAAAAGCCAAGTAATAGTAAATGAAGTAGTCTAAAGTTGGAATTAATGTCCAGTTTTACCCTTGTAATGAAATTTTTTAAAACAATTTTATTACCACTTAAAAAGAAACTTTGTATATGCTGGTTAATTAAAAAAAATTATTTGTGGGGTGCCTGAGTAGCTCAGTCAGTTAAGCGTCTAACTCTTGGTTTCGGCTCAGGTCATGACCTCATGGTTGGTGAGACTGAGCCCTGCTTCCGGCTGGGCGCTGACAATGTGGAGCCTGCTTGGTATTCTCTCTCTCCTCTCTCTGCTCCTCCCTTGCTCGTGCACTCTCTCTTTCTCTCAAAATAAATAAAAAAAAACTTTATAAAAATTATAAACAATTATTTGTATCAGGAAGAGAAGGGAATATTGTTGAGAATGGAATCCAAATTCTTTCTCATCAGAATTTTTCCTCATTGTTGAATATTCACCTTTTGAAAGTAATCCCAATGCAGAATCACTAGCACTGACCACAGTAGACAGAGAGGAGGGACAGGAATTGGCATGAGAAGGTACCACCTAACTTAAACCAAGTAGCCTAAGAGGAAAGGATTACCCGATCTCCCTAACATTTTATACAACCAACCTCAGACAAATGTGCCTTTGTTGAAAACAGGTGTGTTGACCCGGCAACAATACTTTGTATGGTATAGGACCCCAGATGAAACCTGAAGAAACACAAATACAAGAGCAAAAAGAGAGAAAAAAAAATGAGGCAGCTGTTGGGAAACAAAGTTCTTGAGTGCAAAGGAAATACTTTACTATAAATTACACAGGCCAAAGGCAAAGTGAAATCCTGCTCCAGGGTAATGAAGCTCAGTGTATTAGGAGTAATCCTACATACACTCACTGTCAGTAGGACGAAAAGCTGGGCAGAAAAAGGCAGGAGTTAAGGATACCCAGATAAATTATTAATCCATTTAATCTATTATTACTTTAAAAGAAATTAAATGCTCCATGTGCTACTGAGGTGGGTGTGAATTCTTAACTGATTCTTTGGCAATGAAGTGGTACTTTTCAAAACACATAACCCAAGAGCTATTCTCAAATAGTCCGTGGCCATGTGAAGCTAAGTGACTAAGTGTCAAGCCTGGTTGGGCTTAATTAGCATTCGAATGGAGCACCACCGTTAATGCCTCACATTATGGAATGACATTTACAAGGGTGGAAATTTCTGGGTGCTTCAGTTCAACTGTCAGTGAAGCATTTTTCCTCTCACAGCAAATCTTAAATCTTGTGAATCAATACAACACTGAGAACATTTTTAAATGCAGAACTGGAGAATACTAAAAATTAGTAGTTATCTGAGACACTTACTTCTGCACAAGCTTATTCCAGTTCTCTTTGACAAAATCCCATGCCAGCAAGTGCCCAGGAAAATGTCGGCCAGCTGTTCTAATGATAAATGACAGCTTCTGCGTTCGGATGATATCTCCACTGAGGCTCTTTTTCATTAACCTGGAGAGCAAAGCAGATTCGGTTTCCAAAATAATTATTCATCATGAAGTGATCACTGAACTTAAAATTAGTACCATTCTCCTAATGAAGGTTCTGAAGCAGTTTAAAGGATGTAAGTTTTGGGTCAGTCTAAGGTTGATCAATAGACTGAAAATTTGTCATTTTTTTTAAATAAAGGGAGAACTCACCAATGAGATAAGGACTTAAATATACTGTCACATAATAATAAACAGTTCTTGATGTAGTAAGCTCATTTATGAAATAAATTCAAATAGAATTTATTACAACTCTGAAGATTGGATTTTTTTCTGTTAAAAACCTTATTTGATATGAGTAGATAGGTATATTACTACTTTTTTAAAGTTAATTTTTTGAGAGAGAGAGAGATTGAGAGCACAAGTGGGGAAGGGGAAGAAAGAGAGTGAAAATATCCCAAGCAGGCTCCACACTGTCAGTGCAGAGCCTAATGTGGGACTCAGACTCATGAACCATAAGATCATGACATGAGCCAAAATCAAGAGTTGGGTGCTTAACCAACTAAGCCACCCAGGCACCTACTCTTAAAAAATTGGGCTGTTTGATGTAAAAAGCAAGATACATTGCAGAATACACCCTTAATATTAATAGCTAACATTTATTGATACTCTATAAGTACTATATTATGTTCTAAATACTTGACACAAGGCTTGAAATAGGTAATTATTACCTATCTCCATTTTATAGTAAGAAACTGAGGTTATGTAAAATTGTCATAGTACCGTAGCTAATAAATTCTAAAGCTTGGTACTTAAATGAATGCAGTTCTCATGTATCATGCTGTAATACCTGCTTATAGTGGGAAAACACATACTCCCAAGAGAATGCATAATGATTACTTTTTGAATTTTTTTAAATGTTTATTTAGTTTTGAGAGAGAGAGAGAGACGAGAGACAGAGAGAGAGAGAGTGCGAGCTGGGGAGGGGCAGAGAGAGAGGAAGACACAGAATCCGAAGCAGGCTCTAGGCTCTGAGCTGTCAGAAAAGAGCCCGACATGGGGCTCGAACTCACGAACTGTGAGATCATGACCTGAGCCAAAGTCGGACCCTTAACTGACTAAGCTACCCAGGTGCCCCTGCAGAATTATTTTTAATAGGAGGAAAAACCCAAATGCCCCTCAACATGTGATGGATTAAATAAATTATGACAGAGCCATACTATTGAATACCGTGTAGCCATAAAAACAAATGAAATAAACTTTATGAACTCACATGGCAAATCTCAAAGACTGTCAAAGAATTAAAAAGAATGTTACAGAGCACTGGGTATAGTATAAACCTATGTTTAAATATGTAAATACCCAGACCAGGACTGACACTGTTAACAGAGAAGAGAGAATAAGGATGTAAGCGAAGGGTCAGATGAGAGACACTTTCACATTTTATTCCATGTTCTTAAGTATTGTTTAAATACTTTATAATGGAAATTTATTAGTAAAACACTACTATTTTAAAACAAAATTACTAATTTATACACAACTTTTCTCTGCTTTCTTGAGTCAGAGGCTGGCTACTACTTTAAAGAAAATGATTATTTACAGTGTATCCTATGGAAAGTGGATCTGGGCAGCTGCTAAGAATATCTCTGGAACACTATTAGGATTTCTCTGAGCAAAGTTATACAAGAGAAGCAATGAGACCCACATGCTTTTCCTTTCTTTCCTGCTGATGACTTTCAAGATACCTTCCTGTTTCTCTCAGTTATTTACAGTGCCTCTACCCTGACACTGATTGCTCTTCCTCCCAGGAAGCCCTACTTATTGCCCTTCTTTCCCCCATGTGAAACAACCATCGCTAGCTTTTCATCAGCTGAATGTTAAAAAGGAAAGGTCTGACAAATCCACATGAATGTATAACCTATAAGCTTTCACATGTCACCTTTTACTGAAGTGTCTGCATTTTCAAAATGATGGCTTGGACAGAGCAATGCCTTGACAAAAAATAATAATAATAATAAAATAAATAAATAAAAAGAAGCACTAATTGTGGAATCAAAGACAACATGTCAGGCGGATCAAAAAGTTTTTAAGCAGAAAGCAGAAGGGGACTGTGATTTCTGGCATCTCCCAATCTCTTTCAGGCGAAGCACTTTCTATCCATCTGTACAGGTCCAATCCCTGAGATGAAGCCCAACACATGCGGGCTCCTCCCCACACCTTCTAAGTCAGGTCTGGCCCACAAGTAAAGGTAGAAAACGGGAGATCCCAGAGAAAATGAGCTCCTCAACCTAGAAGCACAATGCTTTTATGCTTTTAGTTTCTATATATCATATTCCTTGGGTGGTTTCATACCAGTAAAGTTTCCGTACATCCTCGGAGCTGGCAAGAGCCTCAAGTATTTTATTCTTTTCTGCTTCAGAGCCTATAGAGACATACTTGCTTAGTAGGAATGACCAGCCTTTCTCAGTTTGTGCTCCGACCTTGAACACAGTAGTCATGACATCAGTAGGTAGGCTGTAAGAGAGGTACATAAATATGAAAAAAACAAGAGAAAAAATCCTGAATACAAAGGCAAGGAATTGACTAGTGGTGCTTTTGGAGTCAGAGCAGGTAAAAGAAGAGTCTTTACAACTAATAGTCAAGAAAATATTTAATTCAGTTGGCTGCTACTTTCCTGGCAGTGTGATTATAGGGAATATCAATCTAATTTAATGCAATAATTATTCACTAAGCATCCACAAAAACCAGGCAGGCAACTGGCTGGATACTGGGGACGGGAAGAAGAATGAGACCCACTCTCTGCCCTGCAGGAACACAGGGACTATTGCAACGTACAGAATGAATAAATGTATTGCGATATAGTGTGGTAAGTTCCATGGTGGAAATACAGCAGCAAGTGTGGGAAGAGTGGTGAGAAGAGGGGAAGAAACACAGTTTTCTGCCTTTATTAAGATCTCAGAGCTGGAAAGGTCATCTAAATCCCCCACCCCAACTTTCATCTGATGCTTGAATCTATTTCCATAGTGCAAAATAAGGAACATGGAGAAAACCAGTCATCATCAAAAACGTTTCTTCTGTTATGTTATATTCCTAAATTAAAACAGACTTGTTTGACAGCTCACACCTATTTGGATGGGTGCTATCAAAAAACAGAAAACAAGTGTTGGTGAGGTTGTGAACAAATTGGAACTCTTATGCCCTATTTGTGGGAATGTAAACTGGAGTAACCACTATGGAAAACAATACAGCAGTACCTCAAAAAACTAAAAATAGAACTACCATATGATGTAGCAACATCACTTCTAGGTATACATCTCAAAGGACTAAAAGAGTCTTAAAGAGGTATTTATATACCTATGATCATAGCAGCATTATTTGTAAAAGCCAAAAGGTGGAAGCAACTCATGTGTCTATCAATGGAGGAAACAAAATGTGGTATATACACATAAAGGATTACTCAGCCTTAAAAAAGAAGGAAATTCTAACACGTGCTACAACATAGATGAACCTTGAGGGCACCATGTTAAGTGAAACAAGCCAGTCACAAAAAGACAAATACTGTACATTTCACTTACATAAGGTATTTAGAAGAGAAAATAGAATGGTGGCTGCCAGGGATTGGGGGTTGGAGAAAATGGAGATTTGTTTTGGTAAAGAGTTCTATTTTGCAAGATGAAAAGTTCTGGAGATTCACTGCTCAGCCATGTGAATATACTTACACTACGGAACTGCACACTTAGAATATGTTGATAGTAAATGGTATGTTTTATGTATTTTAATACAATTTGAAAAAAAAAATTTTGTTTGACAATACAAGTGCATAGAAATCACCTACATTAACACTTGGTTTTATAACATTTATACTTCAGGATGAAAAGATCCTGGTTTCAGTATATGATATTAACTTAAGAAAGAGTAGAGAGTTCATCGGAGTAGAAGCACATGTCACCTTTGAGTTCCATTAGATGCCACCCAATCATCAAAGAGCTTCATGGCAACAGTGCTGCAGTTCTCTAGGCCGTGGGTGCAAGCAAATTCTAACAGGACTGACCGAAGCTCTCGAGTAGATGGGGTGCCTTCATCAGTCCAAGTTTGCTGTTGGATTTGACTTTGAAGTAACTTAAATACCCTGGCCTAGAGAGAAAAAATGTTAATAATAATTAGGACAACCAGAAAAAATCAGGACAGCAAGATCTTTTTTCCCCAACATTTACCCAAGGAGAAAAAGGGGGGCATAGTTATTACCCAATAAATATCAAATGACACATGAAGCCTAAGTACAACTGGGGCAAAACCATTCAATAAGAAAGGCTATTCATAGGCTGCTATAGCCAACGGGGACTCTTAATTATATAACATTAAAAAAAAAAAAAAAAAGAATTACTTCTATGCGGTAAGGAGAATTTCTTCTGTGTGTACTCAGTGAGATTTTTCCTGCCAAAAAGTATCACCTATAGCCACTGCTAGAAGCCAGTTGAAACTTTCTGACCTCGTGACTTTAAATCCATAAACCCATAAAGCAATGTGAGAAAAATGTGCTTCTTTACTGATAGGTACATGTCTAAATGCTTCTGAATCCAATATTAAAGGAATACTTAAAATATCAACTAGCTTGATGATCTAACAAATTAATCTAAACAAAGAGGCAAGAAAATGAGGCCTGCAGGAAAGATGAGTTGTTTATAGTTATTTCCCCAACCCCCCTCAACTTTTTATTTAAAAAATTTTCAGAGCTATAGTAAAGCAACAAGAATAGTATGGTGAACACCTGTATGTTAGATTCATTGGTTTTTAACACTCTTACAGCCCAGAAAATAAGTTCAAGTTCTTCACAGAGCATCATATTCTTCCAGAGTACCAGTGTTAATACCTAAAATGAATCCTACTTGGAGAGTTTTAAACTGCTGAGGCCATTTTATTAGCAGACCTTCCATAAGTAAGTCTCTTGTGGAGCTATGAGAATGAAAAGAAGAATCTGTGCAAGAAGGACTCCACATTTGTGATAACATGTCAACTTACTTTTGTTTGCTTCAAAAGCAATGAAATAGAGAACAGACACCTTGTGGAATGTGTGAGTAACAAAGCCTGTGAATCATTGCGAGGACATGAAGTGGAAAAATACTTGCCATGCTGACTGATAATCCAAGGAACATAAAAGCAACGCAGGAGATCCTATTGTATACACATGGCTGCATTGGACATGCTGTCTCCCAGTGGCCTTTCTCAATGGCTTGATAGCAAACCATCCCAAATGAATAAAGAATACAAGAAAATTAAAAACTGCTCCTAACTGTCAAGTAGATACAAAGGAAGAATCAGAGGGGGGAAAAAAAGTTACATGCTTGAAATACTATTTAAAAAACTCAGTGGAGAAAAATGTCAATGTTAATAAGAGTTTACTAAAACATAAAGAAACCAGTAGGGGAAAAAAGGTACTTTAAAGCACTGGAAGCAAGGGAACCCTGACTCTAGAAGATGCTAAGGCCAGTTCCTAAGCAGTTACTCCACTGGAATTATAGGGTGCAATTTTACTAATTATTTCTGATACCAAATAGTTAAGATGAATTTCTCAAATAGTTGACTTTACATATATTTCAAATGATAACATAATAGAGCAAAAGATTTTATTTTAGAAATAATTCTGTGTTCAGAAAATTCCTGCTGTTTTAGTTTTATAAGTAATCCAGGTTATATTTTTAATATTAATAAACCATATCGCAAGTACTTCAAACCTAGAATCTGTTTTTCCATGGTTCTAAATTATCTTTTTTTAAATTTAAACTCATTAAACAATAGAATCCAATCCCCTGATTTCATAAAATGAAAATGGCAAGTGGGAAGAGAACAAACCAGATGGGTTAGACAAGCTACAAACACAGAGTATGCAATAAAATGCAAGAACAGTAACACAAAATGATTTTAAAAATAAAAAAGACAGGAAAGATGGCGGCGGCCCTTATACTATGTATTACATTGTGATTTACTGCTTTAATTTTATACTGATATGCCCAGGGAGTTCTTTCTTGGGTCAAGTGAGCTTCTTAAATGTGAAGTGTCAGCTTTTATTGCAAAAGGTTTATCCCAACAATCCCTCATATGTAAAAGAATGACAGACTTGTAAGCGATGAAACAGGAATATGGCTGGGATCAGATGTTAACATCAGATGTGAACAATTTGACACAATTGAAAAGTGCCTCCAGACTCTATGCACCACCATACCACAGCATACATCACTAAATGTGATTCAGAGGTGTGTGTTATGTAGGCATGTGCAGTCTAAATAACAAAATGACCAATATATTTATACAATGCTCTGGTGACAACATAAAAAATTAATTAGACACCAGTATTAATTACAAATACTATCTGAGGATTGGATCCAAGAACTCAGAAATGCCCGCCATTCTAATCTCCAACTATAGTGTCAGATTTCATATTTTGAGAGTGTTGATGGCATCAGAATGTCCTAAGAATGGAATAACAATTTCAGAGACAGTTTCTCCCTCTTGATGACCTAAAGCTAACCTGACCTTTAATTAACAGTCAAGTGTACGACATCTACAGCAGTAAAAGGGCCCACAGGCTCACACATATACACTAAGGCTGCTCTTGCCCTCTAAGCATCAGTCCTCTGGACCCCACCCTGAAGTATGTTCTTCATAAACACACGCCTGCCCAGCAAACAGGAAACTATCATCTAGGATGAAGACGCAGAGTTACTCAAGCATGACAGTAAGAAAATATTCAAAATGTCTAACTTCTTAGATTGAGTTTAGCACCTATGTTCACAGCATAGAGATAGCTTGAGGTAAATATCAAGTGCTTTCTGACACTAGGCTCTCAACAGAGTGACTGGAGAGAGGCAGGTGTAAGAATGGCTTCTGCCAACATGAAATTTAACTAGCTGGGCAGCTTCAAGAATATTCTGCTAACTCTTATGGTATATTCACTACCAAACACTACCCTTTAATAGTAAAAAAAAAAAAAACAAAACCAAAAAACACGAGTGGTATGTAGTTATTTATTGCTACCTATAGTGGGTTGAATAGTGTGCCCTCCCCCACCCCCAAAATTCAGGTCTGCCTAGAATCTTTGAATGTAAACTTATCTGGGAATAGGTTTTTGCAGACTTAACCAATTTAAGGTAAGGTCATACTGAATTATGGTAGGCTCTAATCTAATGACTGGTGCCCTTATAAGAACAGGGAAATTTGGACCCGGAAACAAAGGGAGAATGCCATGTAAAGACAGAGGCGGAAATTACAGTGATGCATCTATAAGCTAAAGAGTGCCAAGGATTGCTGGCAACCACCTGAAGCTAGGAGACAGGCATGGAAGAGATTTTCCCTCAGAAGGAACCAATCTGCTCTCCCAGCACCTCAATTTTAGCCTTCTAGCTTCCAGAACTGTGGGAGAATATGTTTTTATTGTTTTAAGACAACAGGTTTTACTAATTTATTATGGCAGCCCTAGGAAACTAAAAAAAAAACTACCCCAAATGGTGTTGATTTGATATGGCACTAATAACCTCAAAAGTAGTTATAAAAACTCAATAAGAGAAATCTCTGTATACAATGAAGCACACTGGTGCTGGACCAACTGGATAGCTGTATCAAAAACATGAATCTTTGTGTCTCACTCACAGCATACACGAAAATCAATTCCAGGTGGATCATAGATCTAAATGTGTAAGGTAAAATAATAAAGTCTCCAGAAGAGAACAAAGGAGAATATCCTTGGGTTGGCAGATTTCATACACTAAAATTAAGAATTTACACTAATCAAAAAGCATAATTAAGAGATTGAAAAAGCAAGCCAGAGGGGGAGAAGATACTTGTAAATGTACAAGAGCAACAAAGGACTCATCTCTTGAATATACAAAGAGCTGTACAAATGGATCAGAAAAAGACAGAATATCCAATGGAAAAAACATCAGAGACTTGGGCATTTAACAAAAGTGTACCTCCAATGGTCATTAAACAAATCAAAAGGAATTCATCTTCACTAGTCATTAGGGAAATACAAACTAAAGCCAAAATTGCAATACCACTATGCTCCCAACCAAATGGCTAAAGGGAGTAAGATTTACTATTAATACGAAGTGTTGGCAAGGATATAGAGCCAGAACAGAACTCAAATTCTCAAGCATTGCTGACGGAGCACAAAGTGCTATAATGTCGAACTACGATTTGATAGTACAGTATTAACTACGAATATGTTATGAGTCAGCAATTTCACTTTCAGACACAGCCCATAGAAATGCATACAGATATTCACAACAGATATGTATAAGAATATTCATAGTATTGTGATTCATAATAGCTGCAAACTGTGAACAATGTACATGTCCAGCTATGGTTGCTGAAGTGGCTAACAAACGGCCAATTTCTTTGATATACTAACAGGAGAAAGTCGGTGTTGGAGCCCTAAAGAGATCAATATGTTATTTGCATACTTCTTGAAAATTCGTACAAATACTATTAAAAAAGTCATTAACATTTTGCATATAACAGAAATCTCAAATAGTAAGTTGACAACTTTATTTTCAAGGAACTAGATGTAAGTCTGTCATTTTAAACCTTAAACACATGGTCTACAAGTTTTTCAAACTGTTTTAATTTAAAATCTCAATTAAAAAAATGATAGGAAAGAAACAGCCTTGATCTTTCCAACAAAAAGGTATCTTTTGAAAGAGACATTGCTAGAATACAAATTAATTTAAAATACAGCAATATAATACAAATGGTGGGTTTCAGAGTGGAACTAATCTGGGTTTGAAGCTCAGCTTTAAAATTTACTTGGTAAATGACTTTGGGGAAGTTAAGTAGTCTCCTCATCCGTATAACGGGGGTAGAAATATCTATCTGGCAGGGTGCCTGGGTGGTTCAGTCAGTTAAGCGTCCAACTTCAGCTCAGGTCATGATCTCGTGGCTCAGAGTTCGAGCCCAGCGTCAGGCTCTGTGCTGACAGCTTGGACCCTGGAGCCTGCTTGGGATTCTGTGTCTCCCTCTCTCTCTCTGCCCCTCCCCCATTCATGCTGTCTCTCTCAAAAATAAACATTAAAAAATAAAAGAAGTATCTATCTGGCATTGTGTGAAGATTATACAAGGTTATCTACATTAAGCACTAAGCATGGTGTGCAGAATAAAACAAGCACTGAAATGTACCAGTTTCTGGTGTATTTCACTCATTTGCTCAATATTTATTGAGTAACACTATGCGCTGAGTCACATTCTGAAGACTCTGGTTTTTATTAACGATGGTGATAGATAGCCTTATGATACAGAAGAATGATAAAAATCCTAACAGTTTGAAAAAACCTCAGAAATCATCTAACTTACATATTACAGTTATGGGTAAGGATAGTCATGGCTCTTTTAGGGTCAGATCAGAGACTTGGGAAGAAGGGTACTTTTCAAGCTCCATATGGCCCACCAGCCATGTACTGCCTCCCGTCACTGTGATGAGAGAACTCATAACAGGGGAAGTGCAGAACAGTAAGAGGCAGAAAGGAGGTTGTTTCTTTTTTAATAATAAAAAAAAAAAAAAAGAGAGAGAGAGAAAAATAGAAAGAGACAGAGACACACAGAGAGAGAGAGATGTAATCTAACCCATTCCTTTGACCAGTAAGAACATCAAAACCCTAAAAGAAATTCTCATTTCTATTCTAATACTTTCTTCCTTTTTCTGAGAGATTCCTTTTGTCTGGGCCCTGGCAAACCTGACTGATTCATAAAGCAAACCTTATTGTCAGAATGTGCTGATTCAGAGAGCAAGATGAAACAAAGAATTCATCTCTCCTTCCCAAGCTTTTAAAGACTCTGTCAACAGTTTAATATTTAAAGTGTCCAAACTAACAACTGTTAAGATCAAGAAACTGGTTTTAAAAAAGTAAAGCAGTCACCACTACCAAGATTCCTTTAGTGCTCTGCAGATAAATCTATCCACCAGCATCATCATCCATAAGACAGTTATCAGTAAGGACTCCTAAAACAGAATATTCTTCAATACAAACATAACTGTCATTTCATAATGACCACTAGGAAATCAGTGGGGAACACCACATTGCAAAAGGACCCATTTTGAGCATTTATTATATAGAAATAAACTGAGATTTGAAGAGAGTTTTCTTTTCATGTGATCTCATTTTGGCAGCAGTGTCAGAAGGCTGTATTTTGATAGTCAAACAATACCATGTCACGCTAAGCCTTTATCAATTCTTCCTGGTAAGCAATGCCATTTTGATTCAAAGTAAAGATTTCACCACTAGTAGAGTGAAGAAAAGGGAACGTGACTGGCTGCCTTTACAGCCTAGAACTGTGAATGACACATTAAAGGCAAGCAACAAAGACAAGTTGGCAATAAGGTAGACTCACCACTACTCTTGAGGCCAGATCCATGTGTCCCAGCTTTTCAAGGAGGTTATAGATGAGGCCTGTCTGGAACAGGGCTTCAGTGATGGGGGCGGTATAGGTCTCATTTCCAAGGTAATCAATCAAATCAAAGGCCCTTTGAAGAGACACCTTGCCTAGGCTAAAGGGTAAAAGAACAGAAAAGTCAATATGCTGAGAGAAGCAGATGAACTTTATACACATGCTGAGAAACTTCAGGAATAGATGGTGAGTCTTCAAGAACTAAAATGTAAGCTTAAAGTGGCATTCTGTAAAGTTAGACTAAATATTATTATCTTTGATTAAGTTCATGTGTGTGACCCAAGGTTAAAGATACATTTCATGAGAAAGATAAACAATAGCTCAGGTTTTATTCCCTAAGTTACCTATAAATTGCTACTGAGTCATGCTACTGAGACATAAGTCAGTGTCTTAGATGAGAAAAGATGAAGAGTACTAATTTTATTTAATTAATTAATTTATTTATTTATTTCATATATTTACCAGGTGAGAGCAAGTGGCATAAAGAGGATCTGAATCAAAAAGAAAATATTTTGTTATTTGTATGGAAATTTGTCAAACTCGTTAAGTCAAGGTCCACTGTGAATTTATGGTGAGTGCATTTTAAAAATTAACCATATAAGAGAAATCATAACAATGATGGCTGAGATGATATATAGTTACTTCATAAAAAATGAACCAAAAGAAGGTCAAGAGCAGTCCAAAATAATACTTTTGAATATTCTGTGTGTCTCTAGACCCATTAACCACCTAAGCTGGTACTCTTATTATCTGGAGGATATCTAACACATACAGTCACGACCACACTTGGTTTTGGGATTCTGTAATGCACAGAGTAGTTGGGAGGCAAGCTGTAACCAAATAAGAAGGCCCCAACTCTCAGAGACATCACTCAAACCAGTGGGGAAGAACTAACCAAGCTGCTTGAAAAGAATTCTCTCATGAAATAAAGCAAATCCTGAACTCCTAGATCAATATATTCAGCAAACATGTGTCCTGGTTGTTAATATTGTAATCTTAACTGTTACTTAACTGTTCGATATGTTTGTAGCTGACATTTCTATACAGATTGTAACACCAATGAAGGCAAGGATTGTATTTTATATCTTCCCAATCATCCAAAATGAATTACACCTAACAGGCAATATATGCCAGTTCTTTTGAACTGTTTTTCTAAAGTTTTTTTTCCCCCCACAATAACACTTGTTTAAAAATGAACAAACCCAAACCAAGCACACTCTACCCTGCAAGTTCAAAGATGTTGTTGATGAGGTTGGCTCGGTCTTTGTCACTCAGGACATAAGGATTTGTTTTCAACTGTTTGATCAGTGCTTCCCAGTCATCATCTGCATAGTGTACAATGTAATAGCCATTCATGTTTGTATTGACTTTGATCCACTGCACTTCTTCTGTAAGATTGATGACACCTAATACAGACCAAAGAATGAGAGAGAGAGAGAGAGAGAGAGAGAGAGAGAGAGAGAGAGAGAGAGAGAAGATAACAGGGGAAGAAAAAGTATTAAATGGACATTTTGTTTGTTTCAAAGTTAATATAGGATGTTTTTACATTTAATTATTCTACTAAGAAACTAAATGTCTGCCTCCCAGTGCAGTTATTTTAATGTTAGCAAAGATCACCATTCATTAACAATTATTTATTTAATGATGAACTGGACAGATATATCCCTTCTGTCAAAAATCTTACAATTTAATATAGTCAGGCAAGTAGAATATCATATAAATGTTACTGCTAGAAAAAGAAAATATGGTGATATGCACTTTTGGGGTCCCTACCATTACATATATAAATGTTGAGAGAATTCATAGAAATTTATATAGAATGATTTCAATTAATAAGGAGCTATAAAATACAAGATGACAAAAATATATTACTATAAAACCTGACTACAAAATCTATGTAGGAATTTTTAACATCCTTTAAGTTACTAATCAAGAAATGTCCTTTAAAGTTGGCAACAAGGCTTGGATTTAATATAATAGTTAAGGGTATGCTTCTAAGCATCTTAAGATTTACTATTTATTAGAATATAGGTCCATTACCTTACCATTCTGTTTAATGCTAATCCCTCAGTGCCCAGAACACTGCTGTTAGCAGGTACTCAAAAAATACTTGGTGAGTTACTAAATAAGTGAACAAGATAACTATGCCACGGCAAATGCTTTCAAAAGAAATCTACATAGGGTTTGAAAGATGTTTATAAGTTTTCCTCCCAATTTTTTTAAAATTTTATTTAAAGCCAAATTAGTTAACATGTAGGCTAATAATGGTTTCAGGAGTAGTCCTCTTAAAGTAAAGAGTATTAGGGGTGCCTGGGTGGCTCAGCTGGTTGAGCGTCTGACTCTTGATTTCAGCTTAGGTCATGATCCCAGGGGTTGTGGATTCGAGCCCTACATGAGACTCTGTGCTGAGCTCATAGCCTGCTTAAGATTCTCTCTCTGTCCCTCTACTCCTCCCACCACCTGCATGGTCTCTCTCAAATAAATAAATAAAGGAGTACTAATTTTTAAAAATTATATAAGAGGAGTAGAGATAAGGAAAATAATCTACAGTCTGCCAGTGATAGCATTGTGGGGTATATTTCCTGCCAAGACCTTTCCTATACACATCTTAAATGATGTAATATTTCATACAGTGGATAGATGTGCGTTTATTTTTGTACTGCTTTTTTACCTACCAGATTTCAACCACAGCCATTTTTCCATTATCTTCATAAGCAATATTCAAATAACTTCATAAAATTCCATTTAAAAAACCTACCACAGTTTAACCAACCTCCTCTTCGGAAATATTTAGGCTGTCTTAAAATTTTTACTGTCAAAACAACTCTGTATGATGGTTTTTGCACATAAAATGCTTTAGAAATACATTTAAACCCTTTGGTACCTGAAGTCTCAGGGTTTATCAACTTCAAAAGCAAGAATTATTAAAATTTATCAAATTCTTTTAATATTTTAGTACTCCAATTCTACTGAAACTACAAAGGATGTTTATGATGGAAAAGACTTACATTCTGATCATGTATTAATATGAAATATCAGATAATCAGTCTTGTTCACTAAAAAATTTCCCATATTGCTGACACAGCAGCAGATGGGAAAGATCGATTACGTTAATAGGATTGATTCCTTTTTGTGGAGCAGAAGGAAGTTCTAAGGAATAATTGTGATGACAAAGTAGCTGCTCCAGGTTGGAGCTATTTTAACAAAATGATGACTAATGAAATTAACTTTATCATTAAGTATGGCAAAAATATTGACATTCTCCAGGTTACAAACACAATTTCCTGTCGAGCTTTTATCAAGAAAGGCCCTTGGGAAGAAGGACTAAAGAGCTCCAAATCTCCCTTTCCCAAAAAATGGAGGCAAGAAATGATAAATATGGCAATTCTTCCACTGGATGGATGTAGGACAATACTGAAATACAGTGTATTTTGGCTGATAAGCAATTTGCCATGTTATAAACTTAGCCAACTCCAGACAGTAGAGAGGAAAGGGGCAGCTGGGAGTGTACTTGAAATTGTTACTGTCATCTCGATGACAGAATATAAAGCAGTGCAGCCAACAGCATGGAGAGAAGAGGTATCATTTAAAGAATCAACATACTAGTCTCTTTCAGGTCTTCTGAATGATCCAGAATGAAGGACCTTAAAACCACAGGTATCAAAAAATAATAGCTTTGCACACAAGGGAGGTAACTACATCCTGCAGCTCAAAAGTGGATGAGGCTACCCTCATATGTTTTTAATTCATTATAATCATTAACAGATTAAGAGTTCAATTTTCACAGTCCACTGAGTATTAAAAAAGAGTAACTCCAATCTTATATGGCAGAAGCAGATGAAGTAATTTAGTAGTGATTTTAAAAACCATTTGTCAATGAGTTTTGAAAATCAACTACTGTTTTAAACAGAAACATTGAAGCACAGAAACAGAAAACAAGCTTTTACAACAAAGTTGAAAATTTTCCTGTGTAGCTTGCTCCAGAGGGTTAGCATGATACATGCATTTAAACTGCATCCTCTCTTGTTCAAAAGCATTCCTTTCTCCAATACCCTTTTATTCTCCTTTATTTTACTAGGGGGAAACAGGCAAGCTCAAAGGATGGCACATGATAAATACCTTAATTATATGCCCTTCCTTATTTTTTTTTTTTTCCAAATGCCTTTCATTCAAAGACAATGGCATGTCTTTTAGTTTCAGATAAATATTTCTGGCACAGGGATATCATGTTTCAAGTTAGATGTAATATAAAGATTTCCTATAGTTAAAGACCTTAGGTCTGAGTAAGATATGGATGAGGGAGGGGATAGAGAGGGAAAAGGGGAGAGGGAAAAAGGAAGGGAAGGGAGAAAAAGACACTATTTTAGTGTAATTTCCTCAATATGTGGCCTGAAAAAATGGCCCCTTTCAGACTTTCTTATGCACAACAACTGTTAATCATTCCAAATTCATGTATGTGGGGAAGAGTGACAAAAATCTTGATTAAATATAAATTCCTATATTTGACTGAATGCTTTGTACTAAGCCAGCAACCCTGGCCTTACAACACATGGAAATATACTACAGATTTAACAAACCACCACGTAACACAATGTACTAAAGTCAAAAAATTAGCCTCTATAGTCACTGTCTCTGCTACATTTCTTTTTAGAATAGAAAACAATTAAGATGCAATTAAAATAAGAGTGCTTCTCACTTGAGCATTAAGAACCAAGAAGACTCAACTGTCCTCAGGGTCAACACAATTTTTTGTGAGGACAGAACATTTTCAGTGTGGACACTCAAAACTGGAACTGCCAGGAATTAAAACAGCAGCAGCAAGGGAAGTAACAGTTGAGAAGAGAAAGTAACAGGCACTGCTTTCATCATCTATTGGCTCAGTTCCAGCTCCAGATTAAACCAATTATAGTACATTTTGTATATTCCCCTTTATTAAGAATATTTCCAAATGAAGGGAAAAGAAGATATCATTTCATCAGGCTCTAAATGTTCTTTTCCTAAAACTTTTTACAGTGAGATTTGATATTGAGTGACTTAATTACAAACTAAAATTTATTCATTCAAAAAAATTTTGTGTGCCTATTGGGTGCTAAAGTCACAAAAGTGATTCATATAGCCATGATCTCTGCCTTTCTGGAGCTTCCTGGAGCAAGCAATGGGCACATTGAGACCTGAAGGATGAATAGCAATAAATCGAGGAGGTGGAAAGGCAAGAGTGTTCTTCCAGTCAAGAAAACAGCATCTGCAAAGGCCCAGAGACAAGAGGCAGTATAGCACGTTTGACTTGCCAAAACCACTTTTGGACAGCAGAAGCACGGAGTGCCAGGTACAGGCTTAGGGAGAAAAGGCTATAGCATGAAAACTTGAGCTAGGCTTTGGGGTGTGAATCTCAAAAAGAATTTAAGAAACACACACAAACTGAGCTAAAAATTATGGGCACATAAAAGCAGATTTCTCATTGTCCTATTATTTCTAATACTACCAAAAAACTTATCTACTACTGGGAGGTTTGAAAATTTTCCTTATCGGTCCAAAAATGGAGATGGGATTATTTGTTGTCTCTTAAGTCAGGGTCTATCCTTCCAAGGCCACTTGGAAGTTTTGTTTTCATCAAAGAAGGCTGCCCTTCCTTACACTTCTGGCTGTGATATTAATCAAAGATACAACATTATGAAATGTTCTTAGCATTTCAAATAATGAGACTGTTTTAACACTCCACTCTAGTGAAAATGCAATTCAACTGGCACACACCTGTATTTCAACTGGCATTACAAATTATTACCACATAACTGAAGGGCAATTTAGAAATGTGTACTAAATCACAAAAGATAACAGTCTTCATTTCTGAGAAGCATTCTTATGAAGAAGTTCATACAATAACAAAACATTTAAGACCCTAAATTTCTACTGAGACTTTTTTTTTAAGAGACAAATGGTGAGTCAAGTGTCTAGCAATAAAGATCAAGTCAAATATCATATGTGTTAAGTTTTTTGTTTTAAAAAAAGGCAAGATATAAAAATCACTTATACACAATGGTATCAACTAAGTAAAAAATATTTTAAAAATGACTCAAAAGAAGTAATCATGATAATAGTTGTGGCAAGGTGATTTGTTCTCCATTTTCTAGATTTCATGTAATATGGATAATACTGTGTGTGAAGATTTTTTTTTTCAATAATAACAATAACAAAATGCCAGACATTATTCTAGGTACTTCACATAAATTAACCCCATCCTCACGATAACACTATAAGTACGATCACTGTCTCCACTCAGTAGCTGAGGGAATGAGGCTCAGGAAGTCACATGACCACCTACAATCATACCAGTGCACCAGATAACCTGGCTCCAAAGTATAGCCCGTTAACTACTAGGCTACACTCCTCCCTCAAAAACAGAGGCTTGACCACCAGATACAAATTCAAACAAGAAATTTTCCCTTTCCATAAATCTAGAGTATCACTAATGGTTCCTGCAGAGCCCAAGGTCTTCATATTGTTTCAGGACATGGATTAAGAGGATACATGGTGTGGGATTCATAGTGGTATTTAACAAATGGTCAGAAACTACATTTCAATTGTTTTTTATAGGCTCCTTGTGGGTCAACATACATCATCTTTACATTTTCCTATCTGCTTCCTTACAAACATAATTTCTTGCCCATTTTCTTACTACCAAAAATGTGTCTTATGTTCACAGGACATTTTGTAATGCTTACTTACTATAAATCTGGATCATGATCAACCTTTATTATGCGCAAGAATCATCTACGATGCTTGTGGAATGCAGTTGCCCAAGCTCACCCCTAAAGAGTGAACAGCAGAGCATATACTTCAAGAGACTGCTCTACCTGTACTACTTCTTTGTAACAACAAAATATTTATCTAGGATATAAAAACACAGTGCAACTTTTTGTACTTTATTTCACATGAATAAGAATGACTGACTTGATAACGTGAGACATGGAATCAGTGTCACTTTAGTCACATCTTGTATAGATGACTCATAAAACCAGTTCAAAGAGTATGCACTTTGCAAAGTAAAATCTCCTTCTGCTGCTTGGTCAGATTTCTAAAAAATATACTGTTTTCAATTTCTTCTCAGAAAAGAGTTAATTATAGTCAAACCTGATTTCTTGTCCAGTAAAAATACCAATGGATATTTTGAGTAATTTCTTCCCTCAGTGACATAGGATAGTGGAATATGCCAGAGATAGCTGTAAAAAGAAAATATTGGAAGATTAATCTTTCCAGTAGTTCAGTCAGTGCTCAGTCATTTACACATAATTTGTTGGGTCTCCCCCGCCCCCCGACCCTTTTTGGCAGGAAGGAGAATTTTTCAAGCTATTTCCAGAAAAAAGATAATCTTCTTAGGTTTCTTAAGAGATTGTGATTACCAAATACTTTAACCCAAGGATACAAAAGAGATAGATAACAGGAAGAAAAAGCAGGAACACACCTTGCATCTGAAGGCTGAATTTCAGGCTTCACATTTAAAAAGTATCTTTCTTGTTGTACATGAAGTTCCTTTCCTTTTCTTTGGACAGTCACTAAAGGAAATCCTTTTTGCAGGGTCCAGGTTTTCATCATTTTCTTTACATCTAGTGTTTTGTTTGTGACCTATATGTGTGTGTATACATACATACATATATATATATATATATATATATATATATATATATATATATATATATATAAAAGTTATTTTTGCTTAAAAACAAAACCTTTCCCTCTCTGCCTACCACATTCTATGAAGACTACATGTAATGTTAACATAAAAACAGAAGCATGAATATGGAGTTAAACTTTTGTAAATGTTGACATTCACCTTTGGAAGAACTAATTCTGTGCGAGTGCCAGAAAGCAGCAGCAGAATAAGATATAAACACATCAGCTGCCTCAACTTTAAGTTTCTCCAGAGAACAGTGGTTAACTGTTTTGACAGTCACAGACCCTTTCTCCCAGAAATTACATCAACTTATCTGCAAAATCTAGAATCCAGTGTCAGGTTCATAGACCCTCTAAAGCCCACCATCCCCTAAAGACATCTGGTATCAATGGTTAAGAAGACATTTTAGAAAAACTATCTCTTTAAAGCAGGTGAGGTAACCTTATCATTCAAATCATTCTTCTAGACTACATATGGATGTGAATTGCAAGCAACTAAAATCATTAAGTACTTTGTTTGGTAACAGTACCACTCTACTATGGCAGCCTTAACCTCAGTCTCCATATGCCCATTTATTTAAAGCAGAAAAGGATGGATCAAATATATCCAAACTCATTGCAATATTAATATTACATTTCTCATGGCTCTAATCTATTCATTTCTGGATAAGGGACTGGGAAGAAAACAAGCTTTCCCAAAAGCAAGGCACCTTTGGGTCTTCAAAACAGAACAGAAATGAAGAGGCCAGTGCATATGATGTGGAAGCTGACAAACCTGAGGATAATGTTAAGAACGAGGTTGGGATAGGAAAACACTATGGGTGCAGAAGCTGAAGTCAGTCAGAAAGGAAGAAATATATTCTAAATGTCAGGAGATAATGTGGGTATAAAGTAAATAATGTGGCTTTCAACTGAAATGTTACCATATGATAAGAGAAAAAAACAACAGTGATTTGGAAGCAACTCTTAAGTATCAAGGAATAATCCACCTTTTCAAAGAGAGAAGGAAAGGTGTATCTTCTGAGCACCAGGGTTAGCGGCTAGAAAACACAAGGTTTGAGATAAGACAAGGAAGGAGAAAGGGTATATGGAAAAGATTTAGAGTAGGAGTTCTTAATTTCAGAGCCCCTAAAACTTTGAAACTTTGTGTGATATTGTGAATATGTGGTTTTACTGGGTAATATGTCCAGAATTTTTATCACGGTTTCAAATATGTCTATGATCTTCCAAAACATTAAGAACCATTGATCTGGATCAGGGAAACGACAAACCTAAACACTTGTAAGGACTATGCCGTCGGCATACATGCACCATGGAGGATGGGTTCACGCACTGCTCTAAAGCCTAACTGGCACCTAATTACACTGCTTGTTAGAACATTTGCAGGCACAACAAAATCCAAACAGCAAAACGATCCAAGGGCAATATTCAGCTCATGGCAGCCAGCTTGTGATAGATTCTCTACAAACATGGGCTTCTAGGAAAGAGTATGGCCACAAATGAGAGGAGGCTTTATAGGGCAGAGTGTAGGGAAAAAATCATGAATGGGAGGAAAATGCAAAAGCCTGAGAAAAGGAAAATAGATTTTTGAAAAAAATCAAATAATGAATATAGTAATATATATTAATTCAGAAAAGACAACTTTCCTACTAAATAGGAATGGAGACTAAGGTATAGAACAAAAATGGTTATACAAGGCTACACACAATAATTTCAAGGCTAGTATTTCCGTTTCTTGACCTTTAATTCTGTGTTCCATCCGCCTCTGTCTTAAATATCCTTGGTACTATAGCTTATTTATATACTTGATAAGAATATAAATAGAAGAATTCTTCTCTTTCTTAAGAACTAAATAAAATATCCAGGTCACTTACCTCATTAAAACTATCCCACAGATCATCACTTTTAATGGATGCATAGCTATGACTATGCAGGTAAAAGACAACAGCATTTTGGAATACATCCTCACTAAGATAAGTTTTCAGCATCAACAAGAGAGAGGCTCCCTGTTTAATTAAAAAAAAAAAATAGTGAGAAGGGGGTGGAAAATAATGGACTACAATCGGTTTATAGAATTGACAATCTAAAATTCAAAATACAATCATGCTAAGTATAAACTTGCACTATAGAACATAGTTATAATACACTGTTATTTAGTGTCATATAATCTGATGTGAACTATGTTCAAATTGTCTTTAAAAATTATTTTAAAGGATTTGACAAAAGAATAATGGAGCAGATTCCCATGTGCACTAATTCTACTATGAGCCATTTTTATGTGGTTTATCAGTTACTGTTTCAGTGTTATGTTAAAAAGCTAAGTGTTTGTGAATATATCTTTAATAGAAAAACATGCCAAATTTTCTGTTGAATCCCTATCCCTGTCCCCAATGCTTAAAGTACCAGTTGAAGGGAATTAAAAGCAAAAATGAATTACTGGGACCTTATGAAGATAAAAAGCTTCTGCACAACAAAGGAAACAACCAACAAAACTAAAAGGCAACCAACGGAATGGGAAAAGATATTTGCAAATGATATATCGGACAAAGGGCTAGTATCCAAAATCTATAAAGAGCTCACCAAACTCCACACCCGAAAAACAAATAACCCAGTGAAGAAATGGGCAGAAAACATGAATAGACACTGCTCTAAAGAAGACATCCGGATGGCCAACAGGCACATGAAAAGATGCTCAACATCGCTCCTCATCAGGGAAATACAAATCAAAACCACACTCAGGTATCACCTCACGCCAGTCAGAGTGGCCAAAATGAACAAATCAGGAGACTATAGATGCTGGAGAAGATGTGGAGAAACGGGAACCCTCTTGCACTGTTGGTGGGAATGCAAATTGGTGCAGCCACTCTGGAAAACAGTGTGGAGGTTCCTCAGAAAATTAAAAATAGACCTACCCTATGACCCAGCAATAGCACTGCTAGGAATTTACCCAAGGGATACAGGAGTGCTGATGCATAGGGACACTTGTACCCCAATGTTTATAGCAGCACTCTCAACAATAGCCAAATTATGGAAAGAGCCTAAATGTCCATCAACTGATGAATGGACAAAGAAATTATGGTTTATATACACAATGGAGTACTACAGGGCAATGAGAAAGAACAAAATATGGCCCTTTGTAGCAACGTGGATGGAACTGGAGAGTGTGATGCTAAGTGAAATAAGCCATACAGAGAAAGACAGATACCATATGTTTTCACTCTTATGTGGATCCTGAGAAACTTAACAGAAACCCATGGGGGAGGGGAAGGAAAAAAAAAAAAAAGAGGTTAGAGTGGGAGAGAGCCAAAGCATAAGAGACTCTTAAAAACTGAGAACAAACTGAGGGTTGATGGGGGGTTGGGAGGGAGGGGAGGGTGGGTGATGGGTATTGAGGAGGGCACCTTTTGGGATGAGCACTGGGTGTTGTATGGAAACCAATTTGACAATAAATTTCATATATTGAAAAAAAAAAAAAGTACCAGTTGAATTCATGGGTTCACTGCAGGAGACAATAAACAAGCAGAACTCTCAAAAGCCTCTCTACTTGGGAGTGCATCAATTTCCAATTTTAATATATCATGTTGCTAAAATAACCAAGATCTCTCTTCTTCCTGCAGAGTTACTTCAAATATGTTTGGAACTAATGAATGTATAGGGCAATAAGCATACACTAATAATTCAGAATCCAGCATACAACTATTAAGGCCATGCTATATAGTCATTGAAGTGCATGCCATCGTTTCCAAAAACACCTTTGTGAAGCCTTTCCTGATTTAAGATAGAAATATTTCTCCATCTTCAAGGGCAATTTGTATCACTTCCTTCATCTGCTACAGATATATATTTAATATATATTTAGATAGATATATCTTTATTTCCTCTTCTAGAGTGTATGATAATTGAGGGCAACACTGCAAAGCTCAATTTCAGAGACTAAAACAACACCTAGTACACAAAAGGAATTCAAATAGTCTTTGAATTTCACTTCTGGTAAAAATGTAGCAATATTAGGTCAAGATTATCAGATACACGTAACTGAATTTAATAGCTATTACTCTCTTATTTCTGTATCATGCTTCATGGTGTTACTTGTTCTATAAATTTAAGTACTCATTCTTGTTCCCAACAGATCCCTTTCAGTCCTGCATGACCAACTTTCCCTACTATTACAGTCCCATTAACAAAATTATGCAACATTCATTCCTCCTTTAAAACAAATAAAAGATGGCCTTCCTTTTTTTAACTCCATGTCTCTTCTAGTTATCACCCTATTTCTTATTTCCCTCTTTGTAGTAAACTCCTCAAAGAGCTGTCTGCAGTTGCCATCTCCATTTTCTTTAAGGCAATCTTCCAACCATCACTCTGCTAGAAGTGTTTTTTTTTTTAATTTTTTAATGTTTTATTTTATTTTTGAGACAGAGAGAGACAGAGCATGAACGGGGGAGGGTCAGAGAGACAGGGAGACACAGAATCTGAAACAGGCTCCAGGCTCTGAGCTGTCAGCACAGGGCCCGACGCGGGGCTGGAACTCACGGACTGCGAGATCATGACCCGAGCCGAAGTCGGTAGCTTAACCGACTGAGCCACCCAGGTGCCCCCAGAAGTGGTTTTATCAAGGTCACTGATGAACTTCATGCTGTCTTGAAACCAACATCAATTCCCAGGCTCATCTTAACCTGCTAGTGGCATCTGAATGACTGATCACTCACTCATCCTTTGAAGTCTTTCTGCACTGAGCCTTGGGAGGCACTCTTCATCCTCCCCCTATTCACTGGCCATCACTCTCACTCTCTCCCTGGATCCTCATCTTACACAGAACCACCTCATTTTGGTGGCCCCTGGCATTTACATTTCAGACCTTTTTTTTTTTTTCTTTTCTTTCTAAGTTTACTTCCTACTTGATCTCCTCAAGAGACAATCTACATGAGAATTAGGCTTGGAGATTAAAAAACCCAAATAGAATATATCTGTCAAACACATTTCCCTAGTGACACTTGTTCTTGTACATAACATTGGTAAAATATCCTACTTTTCTCAGTTATGTGGGGTATTTGCCAGATTTCCAATCATGAAATAAGTAGTTACCATATTGACAGGGGTTAGGTATGCTGTGGAGACCACATGATAAGACAATGAATTTGGGGTTTAGGGGATGGCGGTCAGAGGATGACAGAGCTCTGTAAGAACAAATCTCGAAGCGACAGTTCTGTATAAGAACAGAACCACAAGTTTTAAAATTTTATCGACAGATCCCATATAGGCTTTAAAAATCATAGCAGTATCTCCAACTGGAATATATTTAATATAGATAATTAAACTCCTTATTTCTTATTTGTTAACAGTACTACCATTTTCCATGTCAGTCAGGTGTGAACCTGGAAAACATGTCTCCCTTTCTTTACCTGTCTTACCCTATCACTAAATCCTTCAAGAACTTCCCTCCAGCCCATGTTTTTTTACACTCATCATTTTTCTTCCACTTTCACTACCACTCCTAATTTCATCCTTTACCACGTCATGCTTGGACGTTAGCAGCAATTTCCTGACTTTAGTTCTCTCTCCACTTAAATCTACAAGCTGGAACAAATTAGTTTTCATAAATAGTAACTTTAATCAAGTAATTCCTCTGAAAAATCTTCTAAAGCTTCCCAATGCTTACAGAAAAAGTCCAGATTCCTGATGGCGTTTAGAACCTTCTACAACTGCCCCAAGCTCCTTTTCTATCTTTCCCTTACTCCATTTATGGCTTCCACCACAATCAAGCATTTATTCCCTAAACAAAAATGTCCTGCCCATCAGTATTCCTGAACTGTCTCTTTGTAGACCTTATTGTCCCATTCCTGCCATACTCAACACTTACCATTCCTCTTTATCCATATCTTTTTATTATTTAATTCCCTTCCATTTCCATTTTCCTACAAAAAAGTTCTCTTCATAAACCTAGGTAAAAAAAATCTGTACCATTCATTCAGCACATATCATCTCTTAGTGCTTCACAAGTACCTACCACCTAAACTTTGAGTTTCTTGAAGATATGGTTTGTATCTCAGGTGTTTTGTGTGTTTTCTCTGTCCAGTGGAGGAATTCATTTATTAATCAATTAATTTGGCAGCCAGAGTAAGGAGGTAAGTAAGTCCTAACATTCACACCTCCCACCACAACTGTGACAGGCATTGTTCTGTTCTCTGACCTATGGCAATCCTAATCAGGTTTCCAGTTTTCTGTTTTTGCTTCACTCCCAAACCTGGAGTCTGTGCTTCTGATCCTGCAATCTAGTTCTCAATTCTTATTCTTTTTGTTTTTGAGTTTTGGCAACTGTGACTTTGAACATCTTTCAATACTCAATAACACAGCTAAGGGCTTGCTTAGGACCTTCCCTGGACATATTCTACCTATAGATCCAGAGACTGAACCAACTTTAAAAGATATGTTGCTATATTATCTGATTACCCACTCACTATACCAGTCAGAAGAACTTAAATCAGAGAAAGAAAGACCCAGAAAAAGTTAAAACCAAGATTTAAATTGAAGCAAACATCTTACAGTTTAAACGTATACCTGAAAATAATCTTAAAGTAATCTCTAATCTTTAAAATAATCTAGTTTTAATGCTTAAAATAATTTAAATCATGAAGCTTGCTCACATATGAAATTAATTTGAAACCCACTCCAGGTAGTTGATGTGTAGAGCGGTACCTTAAAATAGGAAAGAGAATCAAACATTTCTTCGATCTGTTCTGAAGACTGAACAGATGATGATGATATTGGATGAGATGAATTCAAGGAATCTTTCTTCAGGGTTTTAAATCGAGCATCTAAGAAATCTTCATACTAGCAAAAACATCAAACAGATTATGAAACCATGAACATTATCAAAGGCAAAGGAAAATATAGTAATTATTTATATGAATTAGATTAATTACCTGTTTAAGGTCATTATTAAAAAATACCCATCTTTACTAAACTTCAGAAAATAGGCTTTTGAAAGTGTAAGAATAGAGAGACTTTCATTCATATCCCTTAAATTTAAAAATAAAATGATAACATCCTGACCATATGAAAAACATTATTATTTCCTAACCCACAGCATAAGGATTAATTAAGAATCTACTATTAAAGCTACCAAATGTGCCAAATCCAGGTATTCGAAGTAAATATTCTAAGATGGTTAGTGTGTACTTTTAAAATAACATTTACAATTAAAAAGCAAAAATAAAAACTGGTCCTTAAGCTCATTTCTCATATGTAGTCCAGGTTTCTATTAAGATAATATACATTTCCCTTCACTGAGGTTCATTTGAAGTAAAATATAATACTTAAATAGAATTCTTCGATAGCTCAGCAGATGAGCTCCCCCAGAATATACATTAGAAGGTTTTAAACATTCTGGGCACCACCCAGTGGTGAAACTGTGTATCTGGTTGCTTAATTAAGTCACATACATAGATTTAGAATACTTTGCTTAGTATTCTAGCTAAAAATAAGTTCCTTCTACTTACCTGAAGTTTTTGAACTGGACTTACACAAAAATTTCAAATTGAAAGCTCTTAAGAGTATCCCTGTTTTGAAGCAGTCTTGGATCGTATATTCAGGAAGTTTAATAGAATGTCACAGGATTTTAAGGGTGAATGGGATCTTTATACTTTCCCACCTATTGCTTGGATTATTTGGCAATACCTGTCATACCATTGCCTTTCCCCAGGAAGTCTAGGAACACAGTAACAACAGTATTACACTCCCTATGACAGAACGATGTCCCAAGTCATTGAAAAGGGCACAAATATGGTTGGTACCTTAACAGGGCAAATTATTTGTCTGTATGAACCTATGTTATCACTGTTACAAGAATGATCACAGTGATAACAGGGAGAGAGTATTGCTACAAAATGTCTTATTTTTTTTCTCTCTTTATACAAAGGATAAAAAGTTTTGTTTTGCTAAAAAGGCTTTTCAACTTAATTTAAATTCCTTCAAGAAGAGCCACATCTATTGGAAATAAAATGTAGTAAAGCGATTTTAAATGTTCATCTTAACAAAGTGTGAAATAATTGCACATAATTTCAGCTTTCAATGAAATATATCAATAAGTAAAAGCTTAATTTTCACTGTCAAATCTCAAGAGGTATAAGCTATCAGTAACAAGTGTCAATTTTATTGTATCTTTCTAAAAACATTTTTAGCACTCCAAATGACTATAAAATACGGGGCAAATATGATTTATAGCACGTCTAATAAACGGTATACTTACACTAGAAAGCTCTTTGAATATTTTTTCCAAGGAGTAATACTCCATGAAAGTAGCAAACCCTTCATTTAGCCATAGATCGTTCCACCACTCCATTGTTACTAGATTACCAAACCACTGTGGGGAAAACAAAGCAAAAAATCCTACTAACCAACACAATATTTATACTGTCAAGAATTTTCTAATAATTAAATTGTCAGCTTCATCCCCTTTAGCCAGATTATAATTACTTAAAAATGCAATTATTAGGTAAAACAAACTATATTCAAATTAAAGACTTACAAAAAATTTGTGTAAATTAACTCTAAAATGAAAATGAAAATTTTAACATTTTACCTTGTTGAATGGGAAAACAAGCAAAAACCACAGTTAGTTAGCATATTTATCAAATTAACATACAAACCCTGTTTACTAGGTAAACAAAAACAGTTTTTCGCTACTTCATTAAAAGTGGTATTTCCTAGATAATGAAATTCTTCTACCTACTACTATCAAGTTAGTAAGATTATTTCTATTCTATATCTTCAGCCATCCATTACAACTTAAAAATAAATTTCTGAGAGATTTTCCTACAGAGAGCCTATATTTCATGTTTCTCCTCAGTTACCCAAGTTGAGGACAGTATTTACATGATTGAAAAGAGAATTCAAACAATATTCTTTAAGAAAGCTGGCATGCATATAAATAAATGAAATAAGAAATATCATTAAATGTCTTCATCTATAAAATAATAATAAGAAGGAAAACAATGAAAGGAGACTCTCCAAAAGAAAAATGTATCTCAAAAATCTCTGCAATGGAGAGTGGTAGGTTATAGGGTGTGCGATTTAGTGACATGTGGGGCTCACCTCAAATCAGCAGCAAAATAATAAGGTTACTGGGTATGGAAACAAAACACTTTTGAGAATTACAATAACATGTTTTTCAAAGATATTATTTTAAAACCTGCTTCCGAGGAATATATGTCTTAAAGAAGAAGTAACTGAGAAGTGGTGATGGGGAGGCCCCAGAAATAACAGACCTAGAAAAGATCCCCTAAAGGACAACTTGTCTACATGCCTAAAATCATAATTATCACTAAGTATGTGCTTCATATGCAAGACCATTACGAAGTCTTCACAAGACCTCTAGAATCTCACACATATAGGCGTTTGAGACAGGGACCAAACTGACCAGAGTGCATGCTACTCTTCTTCCACGTTGTCCCTCAATCATGATGCCCCCAAACTACACCCAACACTGCTATGCACCTCATCAAGGGACAAAAGAAAGACAAGGTGTTGAGAAAGAAAGAGGGGGGTCCACGAACCCATATAATTTTCTTTCTTTTTCTCCTTGTCATACAAAGAGTACCCTCCCTCTCTCAAATTAACAAAGAACCCAGTTTGAGCAAGAGAAGAAAATATAAATCTAGTCTTGACAACTACAGTCCAAGAGATGCCAGAATAGAATGCAATTTAGGGGAAGGGTTTCTCTGCCACAAAGTTATACTGAGGGGCTGGCAATTGTCAGAGGTGAAACAGCTGTGTATTATTGGGGGCAAAAAAGGAGAAACATCTTGAGGAGACAGTGGTTCTTCAAGGGCCAGTGCTGCCAATTATTAGCTCTGTGACTTTGGGTAAGTCATTTACTTACACTCTCAATTTCCACATCTATAAAATGGGATCATCACCTACCTCACAGCCGTTATGAAAAGTAAATGAGATATGGATGTGAAAATGCTTTATAAACTGTAAAATCCTATACAAACATTAGATAGCAATTTCTTTTAAGTATGTATGTATGTATGTATGTATGTATGTATGTATTTACGTATTTGAGTAATCTCTGCACACCATGTGGAGCTCGAACTCATGACCCTGAGATCAAGAATTGCGTACTCCTCCAAATGAGCCAGCCAGGCACCCCTAGATAGCATTTTCATTTGATGATCATGTTTGTGTTAAAAAAAAAACCAAAAAACAAAAAACAAAAACAAACAAAAAAAACCCACCATTTTATTATGAAAGGCAATACTACAATAAAAGGCCGAATTTCTTATTAGCTTATTCCAATTTCTTATCCTAAAATTCTTACTTATTTTCTTATTCTAAAATACTATAAGTATTAAATATAATAGTCATGGCTATTAATACCTGATGGGAGAGCTCATGAGCAATGATTTTAGTCACCAGTTTTCTATCTGCCACTGAAGAAGTATTATTGTCATACAGAAGTGTCTCTTCACGGAAGGTGAGCAAACCCCAATTTTCCATTGCTCCCGCTTCAAAGTCAGGAATAGCCACCAAATCTGAACATGTGAAGAAAGAAGTGATCAAATTTCGCTCATCTAAGGCACTCCCCCCAAAAAATATTTTACCCATTGGTTTATCACTGTGAATCAAAAGACAGGGAGTTCATTTTATATTCTTGGCAAATCGAACCTTACTCTAGTCTTGTATGTTCCCCACCTATCGGTCAGTTGAGAAAGATCTGACCAATTCCTGTGGAGTCACCATTGCTCTGTCCCTTCACAAAGAAAGAGATATATAATTCTTTCACAATGAATCAACTTCCTAGAGCAAGAAAGACAAAGTACAGGCCCAACGTTCTTCTATCCAGGACCAGCTCTTGCTTTCCTCAGCATCTATTACTCAGTTTTCCTCCTGTGAAACAGAATTTCTTAGGAAGTTAGAGTCTGACTGCAGACAAAGCCCTAAGCAAATTGCCACTTACACAGAACCTGTATAAGCCCTTGGAACAGCTCCATAAACTTCTAAATGTTTTAAGCTCCACATTCAGCTACTTTTAGGGAATGTAAATAATCTTAACAAATGTAAACAATTTTTAAAGCTTTAGGTGTTTATTAGTTTTCTCTTTAAATAATTTTAAAAAAGTGCTTTCTACAAAACATTTGCCAAATGAATCTAGGTTATAATGCTAATGAAAACCAGAGGCACTGTTTGATTCTTACCCAATTTCTTAAGTGGGTATTGAATTTCAAAGTAGTTTTGATAGAATTCAAGAAGCTTCACAGTTGTTTCCAAGGCATGGTGAACTTGACCAATCTTTTCTGGTACAGCATATATAGAAACCTAAAAGAAAACATACATAAATGTATATATATCATATAACATAAAGACAGGTACAACTAAAATGGTATGATATTCAGATAAATACCATGACACATATATGAGAACTGCAAAGAGCTTTATGAGATTTTACAGGACAGGAACTCTTGCTTCTAATTCTTTTCTCCCCTGGAGAATTTAGCTAGTTACTTCCACACATAGAACAATGTTCAAAAACTTACTGGTTTTGTTTTTTATTTGTTTAGGTTAACAGAACATTCTCAACAGAACATTCTCAAACTATTAATTTTATACTTATCTTCTCCATTACCTCACGTTGTCCTTCCTTACCTATGAGCCATCAGACCAAATTATTTGAAGGACAAAACAAATTCTCATCTTTCTAGCACCTATAACAGAACCTGGCATCAACAGACACCCATACAAAGGAGTCACATAAAGGAGTTAGTTCTAAAGTAAACACACAAGGCAGAAATTGCACATTTGTTGAAATTACCCTGGAAAAACCTATTACAGACCAATGCATTCTCTTTTAGTAAGTATGACACAGCCAGATTTTCTTCCAACCTTGGGACTGCTTCCTTTTTTCCAGTTGTTGGCTTGTTTTCATGGATCATGTTGTATAAAAAAAATAATCATACCCACAGAATCATTCAGTGAGTGGTACACAGTAACTAAAACCAACTTAGGGATAATAGATTCATATTCACATTGCCCATTCATTCCAGGATACATGCTCACTAAAGGGGAAGGCAGAGACAATCCCCAACATTATTTAAATTTTTATTCTTGCTTTCCTTTTCTGACTAAATGCATGTTAAACACATAAGCTGCAACTAACTGTAAACATCTTGTTCAGTAAGTATCAAAAGGCAAAATTTAAGCAATTATGTTAAAAGCAATGGGTTTTAAAAAGAAATATATATTGTTTTTCAATTGATTGAAAAAAATCTCCATACTCACCTGGGAATATGATATATGGACAAGACATAGCAGAAAATAAAAATTTCAAAAAAAAATCTGAAAAGGTGGGAAATGGAGACTTACTGAACAATTCATCACTTGGACAAAAATGCACTGATGAACTCTAACTCCAAATTAAATTTACTTCTTTCATTAAAGGACTGAAAAACTGTCAATAATTCTAAAAGGTGAACTAGATATCAATCATAATTGTCTTAATGTAGGGCTTTAGTCTATAGAACATATCATTAATCACAAAAACATGGAGGTAACGTGGCATAAAAATTAAATGTAACACAAAAAATTTTTTAAGTAAACAAAAAACAAAATTAAGGGTAAAGGCTCTGTAGTTAGAGTGCCGGGTTCAAATCTCTGCTAGTTGTGTTACCTTGAGCAGGTTGGTTAACCTCAATTTCCTTATCTGTAAAAAGGTAATAAAAGTAGCTCCTTACCCTCCCTGGGTTCCTGTGAAAATTAAATGAGCTAAATAATATAAAGAACTTAGACTAGTGCATGGCATGATATAAATGTTCAGTACATGCTAATTACTATCAGTCCTGGGGTGCCTGGGTATCTCAGTTGATCAAGCGTCTGCCTCTTGATTTCAGCTCAGGTCATAATCTCACAGATCATGAGTTCGAGCCCCATATTGGGCTCTGTACTGACAGTGCAGAGCCTGCTTGGGACTCTCTCTCTTTCCCTCTCTCTCTGCATTTCTCCTGCACATGCTCTCTCTCTCTCAATAATAAATAAATTAAAAAAAAAAATATATATATATATATACACACACACACACAGTCCCAAAAGAAATTGGGCAAAATATGTGTGAGTAGAGCATTTGTGGCAATAGTTACTAGAAGATAAAGCATCTAGGACTGGAGTTAGTAAATTAAAACTATGTTGCTTTCTAAGTAACTATGAAGAAATTTAATTCTCCCATATCATGAGGCCACCATACCACCTGCATCCCCTGGCCTGCCAAAGGAACTACCAGCTTCTCCTGGTGATGTGGGTACTTCCTGCATCTTTCCCCCTCTGAAGTCAATGTTACGGGGCGGGGGGAGGGGAGGAAGCCTGACATATTCTTTTTATACTCTCTACCACTGTAAATAACTATACCAAGATCACTAGGAATCTGAGACAAATCCTTATTGTCTCTGCCATTCTTTCCAAACATATGTATTTTTATGTTATAGTTAATTCAAACACCTAGGAGATGCTATCCCAATGGAAACACCACTCATAATCCCCCAGATTCCCTCCTTCAACATCTTTCTGCCATATATACCATTTGGCCACTCCCAAATGTGTGTGAAAGCACCTTCCCTTAGAGGAAAAGTAAAGAAAGAGCAAAAGTTCACATGAAAATGGAACCTGACCTATGGATTCCATTTCTGGAATACAATGACTAGGAAAAAAGTCATTATATTTGCTCTTTTCTTCTACTTCTTCTTCTTCCCCCCACCCCTCAAAAGAAGACATACTATGAGTTCTCACTAGAGATAAATAATCTGGTCATTATAATTATTGTCCAGCTTGTTTTAAGAGCAACAGAAGCATTAAGAAACAGAGAAAACAACCTAGTTCAACAAAAAATCAAGCGTATTGACCAGTATTCTGGGCTTGATAAGAGAACTCTAAACACTGTTAAATAGAAGTCAACTGGCACTCAGACTGTAACACTTACAAGTTAAAACTTTTCTTGCAAGATTTCTTGCTAAGACCTTGGGGAGATTTCTAAAAGACACAACTGTAAAGATTCTTGACCAAATATCAAAGAAAAGGGTTAAGACTGAAGATTTATTAAGTTTAACTTAATCTATTTCTTAATTTAGTAAAAAGAAAAACCTAGATAAAAGAAGAAAATAGAATAAAACCTCACCCCCAAAAAAGGACAACATGGCCTGCAAGATTTATAAATACAGAAAATACTAGAATTTTGATATTAAGCTTCCTGAAAAAATGAGCTTTCCTAAACAGAAAGCTTCACACACAAAAGTATAAATTCCTAAAAGAAAACAAAATGAAATAAAACAAAACAAAAACACAAAAAAACCCACACACACATACCAATCTCAAGTCTATTCAGAATAAATAATGAGATGGGACTTTAGGAGAATAATGTGAATTACGTACAACGTCCTTGCCTGGTGAAGAGATACTTGAGGTAGATGTTGTTCGTGGTAACTCATAACTAGGTCATGTTCCTGACTGAATATGAATAAATCGAAATTGTAACTTCACCTGGATAATACCATTGAAGGTTCTGTTTGAATGATAGGCATGGTATCCACATCCAACCACCACTACACTCTGATTCTACAGATTAGACCTGTCTATGGTGAAAAACAACATCAGGCAATGGCAAAAACAAAACAAAAACCTCAAGATAAACAAAGCAGTGTCTTTTAAAACCAGCCTAGAAATTTTTAGGTAATTCTGGCATTACTGAACACAGAGGGTAAGGAACACTGAAGAATAGACATAAATGATAAAAACAAATGTTCCTCTTTTTTGAAAAAACTTCAACAACATAGTAGTCTTTATCACTAAAGAGGGCATGTTTAATAATCTACAGTCAACTGTGACATTTTTAGTTGTTTGGTGAGACGGACATTAGTAAAGCCCTACTGCCTTATTCCTGAATCTTGTGAAATAGGCCTTGTGAATCTTATGAAATGTCAAATACTACAAAACAGCATCCATCCTAAAGATTACAACATTTTAGTGTGACACAAATCTTGTGTTAGATTTCAAGCCTAAATTTCTGGTCACCATGTATACAGAAGTTATTTGTGTCATTTGGTGTGAGCAAAAGCATATTGAAGTGGACAGTACAATCCTGACTATCACTTACTACGTAATCTTGGGCCAATTACTTAACCTCTCTGACACACTATTTCTTCATCAACAATATGGGATTAACGCATATATTAATGCATAGCTCCATGCATGTTAGATTCTTCCCTCATCCTAATAAAAAGAGAGAAAATTAATAAAATGATTGTTTATTTGTATAACATTAATTTTTCCAAAATGCATTTTGAAATACGTGGGTGTTGGGTAGCATTAAAAGTTATATTTTAGGGGCGCCTGGGTGGCTCAGTTAAGCGTCCACCTTCAGCTCAGGTCATGATCTCGCGGTTTGTGAGTCCGAGTCCCGAGTTGGGCTCTGTGCTGACAGCTTGGAGCCTGGAGCCTGCTTCGGATTCTGTGTCTCCCTCTCTCTCTGCCCCTCCCCCACTTGTGCTCTGCCTCTATCAAAAATAAATAAAATGTAAAAAAAAAAAATTTTTTTTTAAGTTATATTTTATATTTACAGACATGAAAGAAAGTTCACAATATGTTTGCAAATGGATAAAAAAGAGTGTAATTTGTGTGTGTGTGTGTGTGTGTGTGTGTGTGTGTGTGTGTGTGTATTACTATCTACCAGGTACTAAATGCTTTACAAAAAGTTTACAATTGAATCCTTGAGAGGGCAGGCTAATATAGGCGAGACAGTACTAGATTTGTAGAAGGTAAGGTTTAGACAGGATTACAGAGTAATCTGCCCAAGAGTACATTCTAGTAAGCTGTAGAAGTGGGACTCCAGAGTCCATGTTTAACCATGCTGCTTCCTAATACATGTAAATTAAAAGAAAAAGAAAAAAACAGCCACCCCAAAATCCTCTCTCTCAATCTCAGTCTCAATCAATCTCTTTCCCTCTCTCTCCCTTTTCCCCATCCTCCTCTCTCTATGTGAGAATAAGTTATAAACCTGAGCATTTGAGCCGTGAATAATTCAGCTTGGCTATACGGAAGAATCCATACTGGAGCAATTAGAAATACAGATGGATTTATAAGGGCATCCCGAATATCACACTGATGAACTTGAATGTAATCCTATAGGCAGGAAGGAGGGAGAGCGGGAGGGACACAGGGGAAAGAAAAAGCCAAGACTGCATACATTTTGGGATACAATAAAAAGTGCTGGGGGTTTTATATCAAAGAGTGTGATAACAACAGAGATGTAATTCAAGTGCTATGAAAGATCACAGAGGGAATGATTAATCCCAGCTGGGGAAAGAATGAGCTGCTTCAAGGAGAGGATGGTAGTCAGCTGGGTCTTGAAGCAAATCTGACTCTCCTAGATTGAGCCTTTTAGATTTATCCAGGCTGCAACATGTGAATCAACGCCTAAATCTGTGGTGCAACACTTGAAGAAAATTAATTGAATTTTATCAGATTTAAACCACTCTCAATATCCTTTTCAACGGACTCTGAAAAATTTTTTGGTTTAGACCTGAAAAAAACCTCTTTCAAGCCAAAGGTAAGTAAATTATTTGAGCACTTAGTCACTATGTAGACTACACTTACCCTTGGACATTTAAACCTCGTCAATAGTTGTCCATTCTTTACTGTTGGGCATAATGGCATATAGTATTATTGTTGGTGAAAAGCCAGATAATCCTTATCTCTGCCTTTGCCTCTAAGCATTATGGAGGAGACATGATAATCTTTTGTAACAAAATGAGTATAGCCTTTTTAATTAGCAATATCTAAATATACCATGATCAAAATAAAGCTCTTCAGTCTAGAAAGGTAAACCAAATCCTACTGAACCTGTTCAATAGGTATAAAATATTCCCTGGGGTGATCGAAATAAGGAAAAATAAATAATTATATTTCTATCATGAAGAATAATCCCTTTTAGCTTCTTGAAAAAGACTCTTTTCTCCTTCTATATTGTTCACTATATGAAAATATTTGCTAACTAGGTCTTTACTGTGAAATCCAAGCATAAAATCTAAACAAATAATCACTTATATACATGGACTAATGACAAAGAAAAGCAGAGGAGCATAATTAGAATAATAAATTTTTATGAATTACAGATACACAAGACCCTTAAACAATCTCACTCAATAAGATGAAGAAAACTCAATCTAGACTTGCTTTTTAAAAAAGGAAGACTAAATTAATTCTAAAACGTGGAATTTTTCTTCTAACTACATTTTTACACTATCTCTTTAGTATTCATAATGTTTTAGATTTAGTGTGGCCCAATAAAATTTTCTGAATTGATGGGAATATTCAGTATCTGTAAAATCCAATATGGTAACCACTAGCTGTAAGAACACCAAAAATGGTTACTGGGACTGAGAAAGTGAATTTAAATTTGAATTATTTTTTTTGCAGCTTTAATAATATAATTAATATAACACTGTGAAAGTTTAGGGTGTGCAATGTGTTGCTTTGATACATTTATATGTTGTGAAATGATTACCACAGTAATATTAGTTAACACATCTATCATCTCACATAATTACCATTTCTTTTTTGTAGTGAGAACTTCCAAGATCCAGTCTCTTAGCAGCTTTCAAACATATAATACAGTATTATTAACTACAATCACCATGCTATCCACCAGATTCCCAAACTTCTCTTAAAATTCCAAGTTTACACCCTTTGACCAACATTTCCCTATTTCCCCCAACCCTCAGATCCTGGCAACCACCATTCTAGTGTCTAAGAGTTCAGCTTTCTTAGATTCCTCATCTAAGTGAGATAATATATATAGTCTTTGTCTTTCTCTGACTTAGTCATTTCACATAATGCCCTCAAGGTCCATCCATGTTGTTGCAAGTGGCAGGATTTCCTTCTTTCTCATGGCTGAATAATAATCCACAGTAATTTATACCACACCTTCTTTATCCATTCATCTTCAGACAGACACTTAGGCTGTTTCCATATTTTGACTATTATGAATAATCCTACAACTGACATGGGAGTCAGATATCTCTTTGAGATCTGGATTACATTTCCTTCAGCTATATATCTATAAGTGGGATTGCTGGATCATATGGTAGTTCTATTTTTATTTTTTTGAGGAAACTTCATACTGTTTTCCACAGTGGCTTTATCAGTTTACATCCCACCAAGAGTGCACAAGGTTCCCTTTTCTCCACATCTTCACCAACACTTGTTAACTCTAGCCTTTTTAATGACAGTCATTCTAACAGGTGTGGGATATCTCATTGAGGTTTTTATTTTTATTTTTATTTCCCTTGTGATTGGTGATGTTGAGTACCTTTTCACGTACTTGTATAGCCACTTGTATGTCTTCTTTGGGGAAATGTCTGTTCAGTTCCTCTATTTTTAAATCAGACTGCTTATATATCTTTTTGCTAATGAGTCATATGAGTTCCTTATATATATTGTGGATATTAATCCCTTAATAGATATATGATTTGCAAATACTTGCTCCCATTCTTTAGGTTGCCTTTGCATTTTTTGATTTTTTTCTGTGCAGAAGCTCTTTAGTTTGATGTAGTCCCACTAACTAATTTTTGCATTTGTTGCTTGTACTTTTGGTGTCATATACAAGAAATCATTACCAAGACCAATGTCAAGGAGCTCCTTTCCTATCTTTTCTTCTTGGAGCCTTACAGTTTCAGACCTTACATTAAAGTGTTTAAAATGTTTAGTTAATTTTTGTGAGTGGTGTAAGATAAGCGTCCAATTTATTCTTATACATATGATTATCCAATTTTCCCAGCACCATTATAATGAAGATAATCCTTTCTCCACCACATATTCCTGGCTATCTTGTCAAATATTAGTTGCCTATTCATGCATTTTTTTCCTCTGGGCTCATAATTCTGTTCCTTGGTCTATGTGTCTATTTTTATTCTAGCATCATACTCTCTTAATTAGTATACATACTGTTTTGATTACTATAGCTTTGTAGTACAGTTTGAAATTTGGAAATGTCATATCTCTAGCTTTGTTGTTTCTCAAGATTGCTCTGGTTATTCAATGTCTTCTGTAGTTCCACACATATTTTAGTAATTTTTTTTTTCTATTTCTGTGAAAAATACCATTGAAATTTTTATAGGAATAGCATTGAATCTACAAATGGCTTTGAGTAGTATGGACATTTTAATAATATTAATATTTCTGATCCATGAACATCAGATACCTTTCCATTTATGTGTGTCTTCTTCAATTTTGTTCATCAAAATCTTATAGTTTTTACTATACGGATCTTTCACCTCCTTGGTTAAATTTATTCCTAAGCATTTTATTGTTTTTGATGCTATTGAGAATGAGATAACTTTATTTCTTTTTCAGATATTTCATTGTTAGTGTATAGTAATGCAACTGGCTTTTTTATGCTGATTTTGTATCCTGCAACTTTACTAAATTCACTGATTAGTTTTAAAAGTTTTTTGGTGGAGTCTTTAGGATTTTGTATACATAAGATCATATCATTTGCAAACAAAGACAATTTCACTTCTTCCATTCTGATTTGGATGCCTTCTATTTCTTTTTACTTGCCTAAGTGCACAAGCTGAGATTTCAAGCACTATTTTAATTAAGAGTGGTGAAAGTAGGCCCCTTTTCTTGTTCCTGATCTTAAGAGAAAGGCTTTCAATCTTTCACTGTTGAGTATGATGTTAACTGTGGACTTGCCATATATGACCTTTATTTTGTTGAAGTATGCCCTTCTATACCTAATTTGTTAGAGGGTTTTTTTTTTATGTTTATTCATTTGGGGGGGGGAGGGGGGAGGGAGGAAGACAGAGAGAGAGAGAGAGAGAGAGAGAGAGAGAGAATGAATCCTAAACAGGCTCTGAGCTGTCAGTCAGCACAGAGCACAATGTGGGGCTCAAATTCATGACCCATGAGATCATGACCTGAGCCAAAGTCAGACGCTTAATTGACTGAGCCACCTAGGGGCCCCTGTTTACAGTTTTTATCAGGAAAGTAAGTTATACTTTGTCAAATGCTTTTTTCTGTAGCTATTGAGATGATCATGTGCTATTTATCTTTCATTCTATTAATATGATGTATCACATTTACTGATTTGCATATGTTGAACCATCTTTGTATCCCAGTGATAAAGCCCTCTTGATCATGGTGTATGATCTTTTTAATGTGCTGTTGAATTCAACTTGTTAACATTTTTTTAAGGATTTTATGCAGAGACATCTACTGCATCTATATTCATCAGGGACACTGGCCTATAGTTTTCTTTTCTGGTAATGTCCTTATCTGGCTTTAATAGGAGGGGAATGTGAACCTCATAAAACAAATCTGGCAGTATTCCCTCTTCAATTTTTCAGAGTGCTTGAGGATTGGAATTAATTTTTCTTTAATGTTTGGTAGAATTCACCAGAGAAATCATCTGATCCTGGGCTTTCTTTGTTGGGAGGTTTTGATTACTGATTCAATCTCTTTACTCAATATTGATCAGATTTTTTAATGTCTTCATGATTCATTCTTGCTAGGTTGTATGTTTCTAGGAATTTATCAATTTCTTCTAGGTTACCCAATTTGTCGGCCTATAATTGTTCATAGTAGTCTCTTATGTTCCTTTATATTTCTGTGCAACAGAATTGTCTCTTTCATTTCTGATTTGACTCTTACTTTTTCCTAGTCCAGCTAAAGGTCTGTTATCGTTGTTTATCTTTCAAAACAAAACAAAACCCAGCTCTAGTTTCATTGATATTTTCTATTGTTTTTCCTGGTATCTTTTATTTTTTTTTTTAATTTTCAAGTTTATTTTGGAGAGGGGGGGCACGAATGAAGGCGGGGTAGAGAGGGAGAGAGAATTCCAAGCAGAATCTGAGCTGTCAGTGCAGTACCCAGCACGGGCTCAAACTCAAAAACTATGACCTCATGACTTGAAATAAAACCAAGAGTTGGAGGCTTAACTCACTGAGCCGCCCAGGCGTTCTTCTCTTTTACTTATTTCTGCTCTCATCTTTGTTATTTCCTTCCTTCTGCTAACTTTGGGTTTAGTTTGTTCTTTTTTGATTTCCTTGAGGTATAAGGTCGGGTTGTTTATTTGAGATCTTTCTTTTTTCTTAATATAGGCATTTACTGCTTTAAACATCACTCTTGGAACTGCTTTTTATGCATTCTACAGGATGCATACACCACCATATTAGAGTATTAAGAGTATTCTGAATTTGGCTATATACTTACCTTTACCACTGTGTTGTGTATTTTCACATATTTTCATATTACTAATTAGTGTCCTTTCATTTCACCTGGAAGCACTCCTTTCAGCATTTTTTAAGGGGGTAAAGAACTCCCTCAACTTTTGTCTAGGAAAGTCTTTATCTCTCCTTCATTTCTCTAGGAAAACCTTGTCAGGCAAGAGTATTTTTTGATTGGCAGTTGTTTCTTTCAGCACTTTAATTCATCTGACTCCCTTCTGGTTGCTACGGTTTCTGCTGAGGAATCCACTGACAGACTTATCCCTTGTAAATTACAATCTTCTTTCCTTTTGCTGCTTTTAAGATTCTCTGATTTTTGACAGTTTTACTATAACATGTCTCAGAAGAAACCTCTTCAAGCCATTTGTTCAGTAACTTGTGAGTTTCATGAACTTGATTATTCAAATTTCTCCCCACATTTGGGTAGCTGTCAGCCATTACTTCTTTGAATAAGCTTTCTGCCCCCTTCTTCCTCTGTTCTTCTTCTGGAACTCCAGTAATTCACAAATTGTTTCTTTGATGGTGTCCCATAAATCACATAGGCTTGCTTCATTCTTTTCTTACATTTTTATTTGTTCTCTGGATGGATAATACCAACTTTCCTGTCTTCTAACTCACAAATTCTTCGTCTGCTTGATCCATTCTGATGTTGATGTTCTTTAGTGCTCTTTTTTTTCATTCCATTCATTGTATTTTTCAGCCCCTGAATTTCTTTAGTTTCTTTTTATGATTTCTTTGTTAAAACTTCTCATTTTGTTCATGTATTGCTTCTTGATTCCACTGAATTGTCTTTTTGTGTTTTCTTGTAGTTCATTAAGTTTCCTTAAAACAGTTATTTTGAGTTCTTTAATGGGAAAATTGCAGATCTCCATGTCTTTGAGATTGTTTACTGGAAGATGTTTGTGATCCTTTGGTGTTGTCATATTTTCTGGACTTTTCATGTTCTTTGAAGTTTTGTGTTAATGTCTTCACATTTGACATGGCAGTCACCTCCTCCAGTCTTATCTAACTGCCCTCACCAATGCATCCAAACTTGTATTTCTTTTTTTCTCCAACGGAGTGCTGAACTTTTTGGCTAGAAATGTGGACTTCCACAAAGGCTATTTTCTCCAGGTGTTACTGTCTAAGACAGTATTTTCAGGTGCTCCCACACCATAGCCAAGAGGGCTAAGAGATGTTTCACAGGGCCCACAGCCAGGACCAAGGTCTGTATGCCTAGTACCTGATGCATAGGTGCAAAAGAGGCCTCCCAGGTCATTTGGCATTCAGTGCTGGATCCCACAGCTTCCACAAAGGCATTTTTGTCCATGGCTGGATGTCAAATTATTGTTGCTGGCATGGGAGGACATGAATGAGGGATACCTTATTCAACCATGATGCTGTCATCTAATTTTAATTAATTTAAATGTTAAAAACCACATAAAGCCAATAACCACCATATTGTACAGCACAGTTATAGAATCCTTGTTATACATATATTGTCTTACTGGAATTCTCTTTTAGAAACATAATTAAAGAAAACTTGAATATTATTGACTTTTAGGTATTCAATTAACAAAACTAAATATAAGCAAAAAGTAACATTTCTGGCATAAAATGTCAGAGTTGTGATCCAAAAGCTTGTTTTCCATTTCCAGAAATCATCAAAGAATTCCTTTTAACCTCTTGTGAAACAGGCTTTTGAGACAATTACCAAAACAACATACCAGGGTTCCATTTACGTCCTGACTCAGGTTCTTCATCTCCCCAACAATGAATGCAACCAGGTAAGTGCTCATTTTCACACTCTCAGAAAACTCATCCTGAACAAGTCCATCTTCCATAATGATTGATGAATTCTACAAGCAATGGGAAATGATAACAGTTCTGTAATTATGGTAATAAATGACTTAATAAACTAAGAAATTAAAAATTCAAATACGAAATGAGTAGTGAAGATGTTGACATATTTTAATTTCTCAGCATAAGAGAACATGACTCTTTCTCCAAACAGAGAATGACCTTTCCTCTCATTCTGTTCTGTCATCGCTTATCATGAAAATATACTGAGTAGGGGTGCCTGGGTAGTTCAGTTGGTTGAGCATCCAACTCTTGATCTCACCTCAGGTCATGACCTTAGGGTTGTGGGATAGAGCCCTGTGTCAGGCTTGGCAGTAAGCGTGGAGCCTGCTTAAGATTCTCTCTCTCCCTCTCTCTCTCCCTCCCTCTCTCTGGCTCTCTCCCCTGCTTGCTCTCTCTCTCTCTCTAAAAGAAAAAAGAAAAAATACACTGAATACAGTGAAAATCTTTAAGGAATTTTTAGTTTCAAAAGACGGTTTTAAATAAACATAACTTAGAGAAGGTAAATAACAGTGGTTCTGTTTCTTCCTTTTAAAATACCATCAAAACCAAAATCCTTCCTTATGACATAGGAGCGTTCCACTCTACTGCTACAAACACAGAAGAAGGAGCTACAGTTAGAATATTCCTCTGAAAGATCTGAAACAGCTTTTAAAGTACCATGTTGGGGTGCCCTGGGTGGCTCAGTCGGTTGAGCGTCCAACTTTGGCTCAGGTCATGATCTCACAGTTTGTGAGATCATGACCTGCTTGGGATCTGTGCTGGCAGCTCAGAGACTGGAGCCTGCTTCGGATTCTGTGTCTCCCTCTCTCTCTCTGCCCCTCCCCCACTCATGCTCTCTGTCTCAAAAATAAACATTAAAAAAAAAATTAAAGTACCATGGTGATGACCCCAAGAAGGCTTAGTGGGATCAAAGGTGGTAAGTCACTATGCAGTATGTAGTAGACACAAGATTAGAGAAGCCTTCCAAGATTTTCTGACCATGAATTAAGATATGTTTGGGGATACTAGGCAAGTAGGCATCTCACCTCTTTTAGAGGAAGATTAAGGTGAAGAGTAGGGCTAGGACTGGAGCTGCTGAAGTGATGTCCCTATTGAAGGACAGATCACATCCTCGCCTGCCTACAAAGGTTGACTCCACAGTCTGTTAGACGTGGCTACTCCTCTCCCCTAGCCACATGGGTTCTGAGAGGCTCCCATCAGATTCCACATGGCCACTCAGGTGTCATGAAAAAAAAAAAAAACAACCCTAAGTTCTGTCTAGCATAAAAACAATTCTGCTTGGTTTTGTCCCCATTGCCTCCCACACAGAATTTACATCCAAGAAAGAGGTTCACGTTCTTGTTAAGCCTCCACGTTAGAATACTGATTTTTCAATAACCAATAAAACACCAAGGTCAATCATGATTCAACATTATCATGCACCACTATTTAGAACAGCAAATTCATCAAGTCTCAGAAAACATCACTGTGATTTTTAGTACTAGTTCATATAGTATTAGTATTTGCATACCTTTCATATACAGCACATACTTCATATTTCCTGCCCACACAATGCATATTGAGCAGGCCTTACTCTTTCTTCAAATGCTCCTTGAGCTGACTTCTCAATTAATTCTAACATATATTTTAACTTCTATTTAAGTATTTTAAGAAAGGATAAGAATATACATGATTTTACTCATTCTCAACAGTATCACAAAGAGGAATTCAAATATTTATAACAAAGAAAGAGACCCACTCAAGGATTTTACATTAAGGAACAGAACAGTACCTTAGGCATATTTGATAAAGCAGTATATTGCTCATCCCTTATGATCCTGATGATAAATGTGGCTTTAAATCCTGGTTCATCAAAACAAGGAAAAGCAGATCTTGCTGCCAGGGGTTCAAACTGAGTTGCTGCAAAGTACCTAAAACAAATGCAAATTCATCCAGTAGTTATTGAGCACCTACTATTCAAGGTATCCTGCCAAGTACTAGTGATACTAAGATAAACATGGTATAATCCCAGTCATCAAAGGATCTGCAATCAACTGGGAGAGACCTAGGTTATATGATGAACAGAAACCTGAAGGCTGCAAATCATGTCATTAATATTGAAAACAAAGCAGTGGAAATAAAGGATAGGAAACAAATTCTGACTGGCAGTTGAGATACTATATGGAAACTGGTGACAAACTTTTGAAGAGAATTTTAAAAAATGAAGAATATTTGAAAAGGTAGAGAAGGGAAGAAAGTATACTCTAGAAAGAGTGGAAAGCACAAGGAAAGACAGTGATGGATACTCAGGGACAGGAGGTGGCTGTCCAAGATGGCTGGAGATGAAGCCACAAAGGTAGCCTACAACTGGTCTTAAAAAGGTTTCAGATGGATGATCACTATGAAGGGTGGTCATTAATTGCCATTAATCACCTGTACAGACCCTGGCTTCACAACATTAAACCTTAAACTTACTACTTAAACTTTCATGAAGACTAAAAAAACTAGCTACTCTATAGTATGTTTGTTTCCTTCAAGCTTTTCAGAAATGAATAAAAAAAACTTCCTCCCTCTCCTACAGAACAGCAATAACATTTGAGAATTTAACTCATATGGAAGTCTTACATTAAAAGTTGGGAGAGGGTGCCTGGGTGGCTCAGTCAGGTAAGCGTCTGACTCTTGATTTAGGCTCAGGTCATAATCTCACTGTTAGTGAACTTGAGTCCCACATCTGGCTCTGCGCTGAAAGTGCAGAGTCTGCTTGGGATTCTCTCTCTCCTTCTCTCTCTGCCCCTACCCCACTTACACATGCTCTCTTTCTCTCTCAAAATAAATACACAAATAAACTTTTTAAAAAACTGAGAGAAAAGCATAAAAAAAGAGGAGAAAATCAGATTTCTAATTAAACAGAGGAATAAAACAGATCTGCATTGGGGAAATCATCCAAACATGGCCATAGAATAATCAGGGCAAGTGTGGCCCTGTTGTGCATATTTCAGGTACTGGTCAATATGGCACATATACAACCACCACCCTGGACAAGATGGCCTAGCTTGCTTAGGGCTTAGTTTCCACTTTTAAAAGACAGACAGAAAAGAGTGTGGGATTTGAAGTAAGAAGACCCAAACCCTGCACTTTACCAGCCATAGGAGTTCAGGCAAATCAGTAATACACACCTCAATTTCCTTATTTAAAAAAAATATTTTTGACATTTAGTCATTTCTGAGAGACAGAGACAGAGTGTGAGTGAGGGAGGGAGGGAGAGAGAGAGGGAGACACAGAATCCAAAGCAGGCTCCAGGCTCTGAGCTGTCAGCACAGAGCCCGATGGAAGGCTCAAACTCACAGACCGCAAGATCATGATGACCTGAGCTGAAGTTGGACCCTTAACCTACTAAGCCACCCCGCGCCCTCCTTATTTATTAAATTAGGACTGAGTAGGATCCTCTGCCAAACACCTAGGGGTCTTGTTAGAATCAAATAAGACTATTCAAAATAAAAACTATTTGTATGCCACAATTGCCAACATAGATGTTTATTATAAATGCTAGACAGTCATAACTCCTCATCCACACTCAATATTGTGTTTTCCTGATAAGAATTTGCCAAAATAACTGTTTCTATCGAGTAAACTACATGAAAGATAGCAATCAACATATATGAAACAATTTAAACATGCTATGTTGCTAATATTCAATTTCTTCACTCCATTCCCCAATTCTTACCTAGTTAATAGAAAATTGTGAAAGAGGGCCACAAGGGACCAGGGGATAAAGTTTAATGATATCTATACCATTCATATAAAAAGTCTATTTAGACGATCACTTTGGATAAAAACTGGATCATAATGTTCTGAGGCAAAGACAATCTTAAGTTATTTTTGAAAGAGATGCACTATTAACTATTTTACATAAGTCTCTTTGAGAAGGCTGCTGCTTGAGGATACTTATAATCTATCTTATCTATGCTGAATACCTTGAAGCTTATTCTTTCATTAGTGACTTCCTTTGCTTTCAGAAATATTAGCTGCAGTTTGAGCACTACCTCCAGTAGTGCTGAAGACAATCATGAATTAGCCAGGCTTCACATAAGAGAATTCTAACCACTGGGAATAACAATAGGTAAATAAATGAACAATGGGTAGTGTGAACTAGGGAGGCAGTACATCATAGTGGGGTTAAGAATGGGGTTAAAATGAGTTTGAGTTTGAGTTCCCCCCTCCTACCTGATAACCATATTATTTATGCTCTGCTTTTTTATCTGTAAAATGAATAAAATATTAATATCCACCTCTTAATGGGTTTGACAGGATAAAAGATTAAACATATAAAATGCTTCAAACAGTTTCTAGCACTTGAGTTCTCAGTAAATATGGGCTATTATTATCACTGGAATTCAGGAAAGTGCACATGAAGCTTAATGTAGCAGGTGAGGGCTATGAGATAAAACAAGGGCCAGAGCTGGAAGAATCTTGAACTAAATCTTATCAGAAAAGAGGAAGTGTGAAGGCTCTCAAACCAAAGACCAATATGGTAAGATCTGTACTCTAGAAGTATGAGTCTAGCAGCAGTGTGGAAGATGGTGGCAAGAGGAGGGGAAAGCAGTGATAAGATTAGAAGCCAGTTAAGAAGATGCTTGAAGTGTTCAAAAAAAGGCATTGAGAGACTGAAGGACAAAGAAAACACATCCCTATCCTAAATTGTTTACTAGTTCTTTCAGCATCAGTTTATTATCTAGAATCTTAAGTATATCATCAACAACTTCTAGACTAAACTCCAAGGTCACTGGCCATTTCCCCTCTTAAATAACGTAGGTAAAGTTCCCTTACCACAAATACATGGTTGATATTTACATATACTCTGATTTCCCTATCAATAAGGAATATATCCCTAATTCTTTTATCTACTTATTTAATTATTCTTATTATACTTGGTGGAGGGGGTACAAAAAATTTCTCTAACAGAACTATGCAAAACTATGCAAAATTTGGAGAAAGGCAAAAAATTGTTTTGAATTCAAGTTTTCAGACACCTTGAAAGGCATAAATAATCTTCTCAAATTTATCTTCCATGAAGATATATAATTATGTGGGACACTCATTTGGCTGAAGCAGTCAGGTTAACAGATTTATATACTTTCTGTAACAGCAGAGTTTTACAAACTAATTTGTTTTAATAGATTTAAAAACACTTGCTGGGGCACCTGGGTGGCTCCGTCAGTTAAGTATCCAACTCTTGATTTCAGCTCTGGTCACGATCTCATGGTTTGTGAGACAGAGTCCCATGTCGGGCTCTACAATGACAGTGTGGGGCATGCTTGGGATTCTCTCTCTCCCTCTCTCTGCCCCTCCCCAGCTCACACTTTCTCTCTCTCTCCTCTGTCTCAAAAATAAATAAATAAACATTTTAAAAACACTTGTTAAAAGCATTCTATTTTTTATTTTTAAGGGATTGTCTTCTCTATTTTTCTAGAATTTTCCACAACTCAATCTAGCCCGTGGCAAGAGTCAACAAGTGACCATACCCAAAATCAGCTTTCTTTGTCATACATTTATTCCTTCCATTATACAGTAGGAGTAGACTCAAGGGACTCCAAGAGCAATAATGATTCAAAGAGGTGACTACTGGATTTGTCTTAAAGGTGTGTTTGCATTGTTTTTACGTACATCCTCTAATTCTTAGAGCTGATGAAGATTATAAAAGGAGAAGTAAAGCCAAGAAGCCATGGGCTGCCAGTATAATTACAAATTTGCTTTTAACGTTAGATCTCATGCAAGAGCCAGCATGCCATTTTTTAAGTAAAGGCAAAGAGAAAAAAATTATTATTTTTTAAAATTTGTTTTTAATGTTTATTTTTGTTTTTTAGACACAGAGAGAGAGCGTGAACAGGGGAGGGTCAGAGAGAGAGGCAGACACAGAATCCGAAGCAGGCTCCAGGCTCTGAGCTGTCAGCACAGAGCCCAATGCAGGGCTCAAACTCACGAACTGTGAGATCATGACCTGAGCTGAAGTCGGTCACTTAACCGACTGAGCCACCCAGGCACCCCGAGAAAAAAATTATTTATCTGAATAGCTGTACAGATCTTGTTTTTTCTTTCTTCATTTAAGAAGGATCAAACAAGTTCCTTTAGATTTAAAATATTCATTTCTATTTTTCTCAATACATAAACATACATTTGCCAAATGGCCAGCTTCAGTAATTCACAAACTGGTATACAAAGTAATATGAGGGAATGCGCCAGCAAAATTAAGCACATCTATTAAGGACTTTGTGTACACCAGAGAAATGGTATTATTGCTACTTATGAATAACCTGTATACAGTGCGCACTGCATCTTTCCAGAAACTCAAATTCCAGAAACATTCTATGAATACTAAGATTAAAGTGTAAAATACATAAATAGCGAGAATACTTTTAAGTCACTTTTTTTAAACTAAATTAAGTCTGTCCTAGATTTTTTTAAATTCCATCAGAAATCCAAAATAGAGTGACTTTTTTTAATGAACAGCAAATATTAAGGACACTAAAAATGATATATGTAAGCATACAACAGTTCTTCCTGCCCTCTTTCTCCATCTCAATAAGCACCCCCTAAAAGTTCTGCACATTAGGAAAATAGATCTTAAAGAATTATCCATACTCTTCTTTTCTTCTTTGATTCCCATTGAGATATTGTTAAGGGACTGAAAACTACATTCATCTAAGATACGAAAAGCTCAAAATAACTTAAGTTGTGGTGATAGAGAATGTAACTGATAAAAATCTTTATCAATTTCCTTCCATCAGCATATCCCACTCCTAACATAATATATGACATATATGAGCATGATAGGTGCTCAAGGCTTTGACTAAAAAAGAAATAGTAGATGCTTCCAAATCACCATTCTATTTTGCACATAACCTTCTAAATTAAAAAAAAATTCCAGTTAACATATCTGGTATGGGCAAAGGAATCCACATTAAAGAAGTCTTCACAGAGCAAAGAAGTAGAACCATTTAAGAGGGCTACATACTTTTTCTCATTACTTTCATCTGTATAGGAGATTCCATAGAACCCACAGTAAGAAGTAGATATATTTGCCGAATACTCTATCTTCAAGGTATAATTGTGTCCTTCAAGAAGAGCTTCAGGGGCAACAATTGCAATTTGTTCATGAAATGGGTATTCCAAGACCTCAACTTGTTTTTCTTGGCTTGAAACTGCTGACATAAAGGTCACTCTTGAAATATTATGGCCTGTACTGTGAAGAACGATATTCCACGTGGCCTGAAGAGCCTGAAGTGAAATTGTCACAGAACCCCTGAATGTCATCGAGGTTAGGTTTGGGTGTAGGTTAAGTTCATAGCGTAGTGGCATAATGGCGGTGGGAAGCCTGACTTGGGCCCACGGAAACAACTTTCCATTTGTCGCAACTGGCTGAATTAGTCCCATTGATTGGTTTTTTTTATGGCAGCCTTCTTTGGTAAAAGTACATCTGGGTAGTAAATAAATCACCATGATTATAGAAACGGCAACCACAATAAGAAAAACACAGATCGCCATGGTCCTCGCAGAGGGTACCGAACAAGTCCCATCTGGGCTCGGCCTGTAGCCAGTTGCACTGTTCCGAAGGCCTGAGCTTCTGTTCATGAAGGACATGCCCAGCAGTTTTGCAGATGACTCATAATCCTCTTCATCCTCATCCATCTCATGCTCACCAAGACCCCGCACCAGCAGTCTTGAACCCCGGGGCTCATATTCCACCTCATCAGGCTCTAGAGGATGTAAACAGGGCTCTTTGGCTAAATCCACCACATCTGGTTCTTCCTCAAACATGCTGTTTTCAATCATATTCCTGGGAAGCTGAAGCAGATCTAAACAACCAAAACACAAGGACAAGGCAGAGTTAGAAAAAAAAAATCTCATAATAAAATGTCTACAAGCAAAACCACATTTAAACTAAGAATTCTTTTAACACTAAGGCTTATTTCCATCATGGAGCTACTGAATTAAATAAGATGCTTATAATTTTCTTTTATCATCCATTAGAAACTTAAGCATAAATAAAAGTATACCACAGTCATGAAATAAGAAACCTAAATAAGCAGGCTAGTAACAAAAAAAGGCAGCTGAGACTAAATACTAATTTCCCGGGGCACCTGGGTGGGTCAGTTGGTTAAGCACCCAACTCTTGATTTCAGCTCATGGTCCCTGAGGTCAAGTCCCATGTCCAGCTGTGTGCTGACAGTGTGGAGCCACTTGGGATCCCCCCCCCCTCTCTGCCCCTGCGCCATTCACGCCCATGCTCTCTCTATCTCTCAAAATAAATAAACTTAAAAAAATTTTTTCTTTGAATAAAACTTTTGGTTACATTCTAGGTGTGGGTTTAGCAAGCTGCCATTTTTCCACCTCCTGTGAATGACCTAGAAATGGAAGAAGAGTGATTATATAACATACCGCCTTAGGAATTTAATCTCTTAAACGTCAGATAGTGCCCCTACTTCTCATGACAAAGTTTTGTTTTGTTCTGATGGTTGTGTTTGGGCATCATCTACTTCATTATCAGAGCAAATATTGCTATAGTTGAACTTAATTTTTTTTTAACTCTTAATGAACTCGTAATGGTTAGAAATTTTCTGTGGTAGTTTTTAGTCCTGGCATATGCTGAAGAGTAGTTGCTTAATTTGTTTTTTCAAGATGTCTAAAAGGCTTTTAGTTTTTTTTTTTTAACCTCATAAGAGAAAAGTATGTTGTCTTAACATTTGCCCATGTGTTTTGTTCTGTGTGAGATGTGATGTAGACAACAATGAGGTCTGCACAGTATGGTTTTATTTAATGAATTTCTAAACTAATTCTAGGTATAATCTCAGTTATATTTAGAGCACACCCATTCCTGAATCCATACCCCCTTAGAACTTTGTTTTTTATGTGTTTTGATTCCTCAGCAAAGCCTTGTTTAAAGCCCAGGGGTATTCTACTGTGTAACCATTTTAGCATCTCCTGTTTGCATTTCATTTACTTCAAATCTTTTGATAGGGATTGTCAGACATCTGCCAAATCCAAATAAGTTACTTTTATTATTTATCACCCATGAAGATTAATACTTGTGTAGAATTTTAATCTTTTAGAACTGGAATACATCACCTCCTCTGGTATAATTTACTGCACATTGGTGGCAGACTTTTGCATATGTGTACAGTATCAAGTTAAATACACCAAACCAGGGGAAATCACTCTTTTTAATAGGTAACCCATGAAGATTGTACTTCAAGCCCATTTAAGAAAATGCTGCTTTGGATTCTTTCGTCAGTACTTCGATCTTAACCTTAAATTGTATACAATGTAACATGATTACTCATTGCTCTAATGGGATGTTATTTGTATAGGAAGAAGGAATCCTATAGAAACAGGAAATTTTCTAAAACCTCTTAAATCCACATATACATGCTATCTATAAGCAAAAAACAAAGAATGTCCTAGTTGAAATTTTTCAGTTTTAAACAATGTAGGCCCATGTGGTAATAATCTAAGAAAACTGAAGACATTTCTTTTCATTAGATACCATGAACTGGTGCTCTCCTATGTTGTCTGTGAATCAGTGTCAATCCACAAACTGTTATCTACCTGTGACAGGATACATGTGGACAACTAATATTTAAAAAGTTTTATAGCAATCTGGGGCGCCTGGGTCATTCAGTCGGTTGAGCGTCCGACTTTGGCTCAGATCATGATCTTGTGGTTTGTGAGTTCAAGCCCCGCGTCAGGCTCTGTGCTGACAGCTCAGAGCCTGGAGCCTACTTCGGATTTTGTGTCTCCCTCTCTCTCTGCCCCTCCCCTCCCTCTCCTCTCCTCCTCTGTCTCTCTATATCAAAAATAAATAAATGTTAAAAAAAAAGTTTTATAGCAATCTGTCAATAATTTTATGTCTGCCAAATTTAATCATTTAAAAAATGAAGCTTATAATTTGCATGTCTTTTTTAATGATGTCTTTCATCATTAAAAAATGATTCATTTTTTAAATGCTACAAAATTTATGCTACAGGTTAAAAATTAAAAAACAACCTTGATTCTTCGGCTCACATAACTTGGGAAGCAATGGCTTGACAATGGGAAGCAATGTAACTGTAATAGCAATCCAGGTCGATATGAAGTTCTCAATTATAACAGCAGAAGTCAAAAGGAGGGAATGATTACAAGTCATGTTAAAAAAAAGAGAATACCAAGGAATTGATGCTCCCTTGGGCCAGACAGTTCTGTAAGATGGACTGACAGGAGGAAGTCTATGTCAATTCCCAATATACATTCTGGCTTGGATAACTGGAAAAAAGAATGCCATTCACGGAGATTGATAATATAGGTTTCCAAATTCTCTCTCTTGGTGTTCTTTTTTTTTTTGGGGGGGGGGTGGGGGGCGGTGTAGTGAGAACAGTTATAGGATGGCATTTGGTATGGGATACGATGTATTTAATACATCTGTCAGCCGGGTGGAGATGTTTGATTAATGGCATATTATAAACACCTAATTTTAGAAAGAACTTCAAGTCCTGCCTCTTCCACTGACTGCTTGATCTCAAATGGGTTACAAATATCCCTTAGCTTCAATTTCCTCACCCATAAATGTGAAAAAACATTACTATTTTCTAGGCCTGTTATGAGGACTATGTTATATGGATCTGGTCTCAAAACAGGGATTTATGGGGAAGATTCAGATTTCAGAATCACCTCCGTATACATAATGAAAACCGTGCAGATGAGTGAGACTACTGAGAGGGAGGGAGGTAAGAGTCAGAGAGTATGAGCATTGAAGAGGTGGGCAGAGGAAGAGGGGCAAAAGAGGAGAGTAAGAAGGAATTTACTAGAGGTAAGAAAATTAGGACAGTAGTATCCCAAAAAACAAAGGAAGTTTTCATAAAGGAAGTGGTCAGCATTAACTGTCTTTGAAACATCAAGTAAAATGAGGCCTAGAGAGGTTATGAGATTTGGCAACTAGGGAACCAGCGACTTTCATAAAGCACCTTCAATGGAATAGTGGAAATGGAAGCCTAACAGCCCAAAGAATGGAAAATCTACACAGGAAGGCAAGGGCTGCAGACTATTCTTTCAAGGTACACAGTTGTATATCAAGAAAAAGAACATAGGGTCAAACTAAAAAAGAGAAAAGTCCTTTTGTTTTTTTGTTTGTTCGTTTGTCTGTGTTTAAGATGGGAATAACTTAAGCATGAAGGAAAAGTAAAGAATGACAAAACGTGCAGGTGGAGGAGTAGAAGAGAGGAAATGTTAGAATAACATCCCACAGGGATGGGAAGATACCACAAAAACTCCGGGAGAGAGATTAACCTGGGTGAGAACTAGGCACTTCTCCTCTGAACCTGGGAGACAGAAGGTGAAGACAGAGAAGAAGCATGTACAAGAGCATGGAAAACTGAGGATGTGAACAGCAGAGAGCCTCTATGTTCTCTGTGACAGAGGAATCAAGGCCATCTGCCCGAAGGCAGTTGTGGGGAAGGATAGGTGGCTTACGGAGGAAAATAAAGTACAAAAGCTTAGGCAGAGGACCAGGGAAAGTTGACCCAAGGACAAGCTATGGCTGAGAAGGTCAGTAAGTGCAGTAGAACTTCTCATACTACCAGTCTCCATAAATGCCTTTTAGCAGTACTCACCAGCCCAAGTCTAAAAGAAAAGAAAAAAAAAAAATGTATGTGTATTTTACCACAATTTAAAATGGAAAATATAAATGGAAAATATTTTTAAAGAGTAGAGACAGAAGATGGGTTAATCCAGGGTTAAATATGTAGAGAGGATGTGGTAAGAAGCTACAAGGAAAATGCATAGAAGGTGCTGGCAAGAGAGAAAATGATTAAATGAGGGGTTCAATTTAGAAAACACCAGAAAAAGTAAAGCCATGGCAAACAACATGGTGAGCAACTTGAATTAAAACAAGAAAACTTCCCACAAACTTTAATCCCTTTAAACTACCATCACATTTTCTGAGAAAATGAAATGAAATGGGGTATATTTTGAAATCAACAAGCCAAAACAAATTTAAAAGAATAGGCCTAATTTCAATAAGGCTTTTTGGGAAGATGCAAGATTGCTATATTCAATTAGGTATTATAGCAACTTGCTATATTCAAATTGGGCCTTAACAATAAAGAATTATGCTTCTTCTGAGGCCTCTCAGACATATTTAAACAGAGCTGAAAGCTCCAAGCATGAGACAACATTTATATTTTCTAGATCACTTCCAAAGGGAAACGTCATTAAATTTCTGAAGTGACGACTAATTATCAAATAACATAACTATTTCCCCAATAAGCAATCTTTGACTATCAAAAAGATATTTTATTTTTTTAAAGTTTAATACTAAAAAGGCAAGAAAACAACTAGAATTCAGAACAAGAACAGTGATTTTTCTGTATGGATCTAATCTGACAAAACATTACCTAATCCCCTGACCCCCGCCACAGATGCACTCAAAGAAAACTTCTTCCTATTAATCACAATACTCATGTTAAGTTACAAATCTAGATATATCATCTTCTCACCAGAATCTGAAGAGTAGACACTAAGAGACAAATTTTAAAGATGTTCTCAGTAGCTCCTTTCCCTGATACATCCTGTTTGCTTACACTTCAATGTATGAGCAGTGTCATAAAATATTAACAGAGAAAGTCCTATATGCATTTCTACTTTTACATAGTACTGCTTCAAAACCACATTTAATTTTCCATTTGACAGGCCCAAGGTCACAACCTAGGACGCACGGTCCATGTAAGGTCTTTCTTCTGTTCCCCTCTCCCTCCTTGTGTCTCTTGTGAATAGAGAAGACAGCAGTGAATGGGAGACTAGGGGTGGGAGGCAGAAAGATCAGAGAGAAATGGTCAGTTCATAAGCAACATAAGCTCACTTTATTTAGTTCTAAGAGAGACTAAAGTTTAATTTTCCCTTTCAAGCTATCTCTAAAGTTCATTTTAACACATATAAAAATGCTGTGGGAGATTTCCACTTCCAATATGACACAGTAATTGGTACCAGACTTTTCTTCCTCTCATAAATGACTATTAAACTGGACAAAATAATGCAACTATTTTTAGCTACTGGATAAACGAGCAATACTGCGAGGCTACATTTGCTTGGCTCTCTGCCTTGGGACAATTTTCTAATTGTAGTATAGTGAGCTGGAGTCCAAGCAGAGCAGGGCTAGTGGCAGAGACAGGACACTAGAGAGGATGGAAATGCACAGAGTGAGGACCACAGAAGTTTGTACAGGGGTTCCCTGAGAATCCTCAACCAATGCTGAGTGTAAGTAACTACATAAGGCTTACAAAAGAGTATCTGTAATGAGGTTAATATGGAATAGAAATACTAGAGGTCAAGCAGCATAGGCAAACATTGCCAGTTTAACCCAACCTGAAGAAAGAGAACTCATTAACATTCTGCACATCAATTTGAAATGCCAGAAAGGCTTCACTTTAAGGGGAAAAGCACACCATAGAATAAGACCAACTCTAGACCCACATTAAAACAGTCTAAAACCAAGCCCTAAAGACCTAATAAAAACCATGAGGAAAAAACAATCTGGGGGAAGAGTTGTGCTAACTTAGAGGGGCCTGAGAAAAAAAACTTGAAAAAAAAGCTTTCCAGAGATCTTCCCTAGCAAACCTATACAAGGTGATCAGCCAGCAACTAAACTGCCACTAAAACAAACAACACTGCAGAGAAATTAAAAAGAAAAAAAAAATTCTGCATCTCTACAATGTATCAATCCTGTCCAATACATAATAAAAACATTTCTAGGCATTCAACAAAAATGTGACCCATAAGAAAAAATAAGTCATTAGAGACTGACTTTAAGTTGGCCCAAATACTGCATTTAGTAAAAACTTCAGAGCTGTTGTTTGAAAAATCTCTTAAATAAAGGAAAATATTTTTGAACAATAACAACAACAACAACAACAAGGGAGAATATATGAACAGATGAGAATCTCAGCAGAGAAACTAAAACTGCAAAAAAGGATCAATCGGAGAAAAAAAGGAAATTCTAGGACTAGAAGTTTCAAAAATTAAAATGAAAAACTCACTGAATGGACTTGATAGTAGATTGGAGATAGCAGAAAAAAGAATTCATGAACTTGACAGATTACTAACAATTACCAATTTGATAAACAAAGGAAAAAAAGACAAGAAAAATGAACACAACATCAGAAATTTGTGGGACAATATCAGATTGTCTAACATATGTAATAGGAGTCCCAGAAGACTCTGAAAATAAAGCAGAAAAAACATTTGAAGACATAATAGTTAACATTTTATTACGTTTGGTGAAAAACACTATTTACCAGGTCAGAAAAGCTCATCAAACTCCAAAGACAATAAATACAAAGAAAATCATATCTAGCTACATCATGGTCAAACTGCTGAAAAGCAAAGATCAAATCTTTAAAGAGGCCTAAAAACAATATGTTACATGCAAGAGAAAAATAAGAATACTAACTTTTCACCACAATAATGGAGGCCAGAAGATGTGAGAAGGTTTTTAAGGGGCTGAAAGGGGGGGAAAAAAAAAGTTGCCAATTCAGATTTCTATATCCAGCGAAAATATCTCTCAAAAATAAGACAAAGATCTTTCAAATAAATTAAAGCTGATAAAATTAATCTCAAGCAGATGTGCACTACAAGATACTATAAAGCTTTGAGGGAAGTGATACCAGACAGAAACTCAGATCTGCAGGAAGGAAAGAATACCAGAAAAGATGAGTAAGTTGTTAAAAATAAAAAATTTATATATTTTATATATTTTATTCTTCTTCAAATTTCCTTAAAACACTATATATTAAAACTATTTGCTTAAAGCATAATATGTGGGAAGTTTTTAATATATATAAAAATAAAAAAATATGACAACAAGAGCACAAAGAAGAGAGGGGGTGAATAAAAGGAATTATATTAAATTATATTTGTGAATTGAGAAGGGGAAATGCTAAGTGTCCAGTGAAAAGTAGGAAGTATAAAGTAAGAAGAGAGAATGGTCAGGTGTAAAATGTTAAATGGCATATTTTTTTTAATATTGAATTTATTGTCAAATTGGTTTCCATACAACACTCAGTGCTCATCCCAACAGATGCCCTCCTCAATGCCCATCACCCACCATCCCCTCCCTCCCACTCCCCATCAACCCTAAGTTTATTCTCAGTTTTTAGGAGTCTCTTATGGTTTCAACAATAGCCAAATTATGGAAAGAGCCTAAATGTGCATCAACTGATGAATGGATAAATGGCATAATTTTGACAATAAACACACTTTAATAAGTTAAGGATGCATATTATTAGCCCTAGAATAATCAATAAAAAAGTAATTTAAAAGATGTATAGCTAAAAAGCCAATGAGGAAAATAAAATAAAATATTAAAAAATACCCAATTAACCCAAAAGGGGGCATCAAAAAAGAAACAAAAACAATAATAAAAGGGACAAATAAAAATGATGGCAAAATCATATATTTAAACACAACCGCATAAAAAATTTCATTAACTGTAAGTGGATAAAACATTTCAACTAAAGGACAGAGATTGTCACAATGGATTAAAAAAAAGCAAGACTCCACTACACACTGTCTATAAAAGACACCTTTTAAATTTAAGGATACTATTAGGTTAACAAAGCAGAATAAAATTTTATAATGATAAAAGGAGAAATTCATCAGGATAAGATACCAAGCTTAAATATGTATGTATCTAATAAGAGAGCTTTAAAATTCAAAACAGAAAATGGCAAAACTCAAGAAACAGAAATATCCACAACCATAATTGGAGATTCTGTCATGTCTCTCTTTGTAATTGACAGAACAAGTAGACAACAAGTAGGTCCATAGACTATCTAAATACTACCAACTGATTTGGCCTAAAAGACATTTGTAGAATATTACACCAAACAACTGCAGAATACATATGTAACATTTACCAAGGTAGACCATACACTGAGCCATAAAATAAATCTCAATAAACTTTAAAAGACTGAGTTTTTTTGAGACTGTGTTCTCTGACCACAGTAGAAATAATTTGAAAACCCAAAAATAATGAATTAGACAATGTCTAGATATTTGGAAAACAGAAAATGAACTTCTAAATAATTCAAAAATCAAAGAATAAACAATAACAGATTTAGAAAATACTTAAATAATTTTTTTAATGAGAGAAATTTACTGCTTTAAATGCCTATATTAGAAAGACGTTTAAAATCAATGATATAAGTTTTCACCCTAAGAAACTAAAAAGAATAGTATAGTAAACCTAAGCAGAAAAAAATAATAAAGAGCAGAAACCAATAAAGTAGAAAACAGAAAAGAAAATTAATAAAGCAAAAAATGCTGGAGGGCAGAAAAATAGTATTACTGGCTGTTAATCATATTTTCCTAGAAATTGGCCTTCAAATCAACATTATATCAGGTCCTCGTAGATCTCCAAGACCCATTTTTCACTTCTCAAAAGTCTGGTTAGGTTAATGTAACAGAGGAATCAGAATTGGGTCCTGGACTACAGACAGAGATCCTCTTTCACAAGCCCCACCGCCTTGTATCTGTCCCTCCTCCAAGAGTATCTGGTAAAAAAAAAAAAAAATCATTTAGCCAGTGTTAATGCTAGCTCTACCCAAATTTAGAAAAATCCATGTTCTCCCCCTCTTCTTTAAAATAAAAAGCTAGATTTTTTTTGTAAATTCAAGTATTTAAAAGGAATTGGAGAGCTATTATATTTTTAATTTTTTTTTAATGTTTATTTATTTTGATAGAGAGAGAAAGAGAGCACAAATGGGAGAGTGGCAGAGAGAGAGGGAGACACTCAGAATCCCAAGCAGGTTCCAGGCTCTGAATTGTCTGCACAGAGGACACGGGGCTCAAAGTCAGACACTTAACCAACTGAGCCACCCAGGAGCCCCAGGAGCTATTATTTAAAGGACACTTCTTAGAATCTCTTCAAAGTAGAAAGTATTCTTTTACAAAAAAAAAAAAAAATCAAAAACAAACAAGAAAAACTGTGCTTAACTCATCTATTTCTGTATTTAGATTTTTGTATATTTTTTCTTAAAAAGAAAAATCAGTCCTCTTCTAAACCCTTTAAGAGAAACTATACATTTAAAAGCAGAGTTAAGATCACATGTGTAAACAAATTAATATAAAAGGATAGACTCTTATTTTATGCAGCTCCTACACCAACAATATTCAAATTAAAATTCAAGGGCAGGAAAAGGCTGCAAAGCTTCCACCGTTTTTGACACCACATTCACTAGATTCCAAAAGTGAATTGGCAACACAAAGGCTACCAGAAAAATCTCTTTTTAAGTGTCCATTTGAAATTTAACTGAAATTAACTCAATAAGAAAAAGAAAAAGCAAAAAAAAAGGGGGGGGAGGGTCTCATTTTTAAGCATTTGCTTTCAAGTGCTTACTTTATTTAGAGTAAATCACAACTCAGGTTCATTCTGCAGAAATACAACCATCCCTACAGGGTCCTGAAACCAATCTCCATAGCCTTTGTTCTGAAACTCAGGAACCCAAGGGCCAAACCTATATTTAAACTAACTAAATCATTCCTCAGCTCTCAGCCATGCTTCAACAAATCCCTAAGCACATACAAACATGCACAGTGCCTGCTCTGTCTCAGACGAGTATGTGAGACCACACACGTGTAACATGCGTCTCAGTTTCTCTCAAACTTGCATGGCTGTTGTGGCCACTTCCCTTTTGTATTCTTAGCACACCCTCTTCACTCTCCTCAGCTCACGGGTCTCTCTTTTCCTGCTCTTTATTACACTACTCCAATGTAATCTTTCCAAATCCCTAGTTTCTTTCACCTTTTAAAAATCAATTCAACTATTACTAGAACAAATGTCCTCCTGTGACCCATTCCCCTACTCTCCCTAAAATAGTACACCATAAAAATTAAAATGCCTAGCTGTTCTCTCTCTTAGGATGAAAAGGTTAGAAAGACTGCAATAAAGAAATGCTTAAAATGAGCCCTTAAAAAAATAACCCAGCGAGACTTTCACAGGTAATACTTTTTTTCCCCTATGGTAGCTCCTGAGACAATCTAGGAAAAGCAAGTTGATTTATAGTAAACTTGACATTATCTAGTCATCATTCTAAAGTAATCCTGCCAACTTGATTGTTTATCCAGGACGTGCTTTCTTCTTTAGTAGCCACTGTCCACAGAGTTGTGTTTATAATTAGACTGTGCGGTGTTAATTATGCTGGCCACCCTGCCAATGTTCTACAGCAACTACAGGGAGAGATCAAAACAATCATTCCAAATCATGAGTCACCTCACTCTTTCCATACTACAAACCCCTGGCAGTCTCTCAAACTTGGAAAATGGAAGTTGTGCACACTATACGCTTATACGGCCTTTCACACTTAGGATGAAATACTAAGTTCCAAAACCTGCTCCATACTTTTTTCTAGAATAGCATACATTTTAATCCTGTAACTTTTTGCTTATTACAGAATTACAGGTTGAAGATGAGAAGGTTTAGAAAAATTTCAAGGCTTAGTTTACCCTACAGAGAAGGGAATTTCTGCAGAAGTAAACTATAATTATAGATTTTGCTTCACATTTAAACAGTTCCTCCAAGGGAGGGGCTCTTATCTCATTCATCTTTATATCCCTGGAGCCCTGCAGGAAAAAAAGCCTGTAATAAATGTTGAAATGAAAGTACCAACACTCAACACATTAAAATTAAGTATTAATTAACGAAAATTACCTCCAAGGCCACTCATAAATTCTCTGAAGTCTGAACCGAAGCTTGGAATAAGACAGAATTAGTATGTTAGCCATGAGGTTAAGAAGGTCCTCTAACACCTGCTGTGGGGCTGGGTCCTAAGTCAGCAGGGCCTAGTACTACTTCAGTGATTATGGGCTCTGAGTCACTGCCTTTCTTTTCTACTAGACCCGGATTCTTCAGACTTATTACATTTCCTCCTCTTTCTTCAAAGCTAGGACATAATTTAAATCAATTATGGTTTAGGAGACATAAAGTATAATGCTGAGGAACCTGTGGATTCTAGTTCTGGCTCCAGAACTTAGTTGGGATCTCAGTGTTCTTATCTGGTAAAATGGAGATAACTGCTCTGTCTACTTAGACTATCATAGGGATTACATGAAATAAGTGGGTCATAACACTCTGCAAACTATGAAGTGCCACATTCATAGTTTGTTGCTACTATATTAAATAGCCACAGTAGGAACTTCAAAATCTCAAGCCAGTAAACACATCCTTTTTTAGCCAAGCACTCTAGCATTTCTCTTTAAGATGCATCAGTACAATTTTCCCCCTCACACCTTTTACTATAAAAGATGATTCTTAAATGCCACTCACAGCACATGTCATTAGATAAATTCATAAAATAAGTAAAGTCCAGAAACTCCATTTTGTCTTACTTCCATAAATACCAAATGATAACATAAGCAACAATTCTGGCCTCTTGACATCTTGTAAGATCAGCATCAGCAATATCTATAGAGGCTTTCAGCCAGTGTAAAACAGGGTAACTTGAGATAATTCTGTATCACAGAGATTTTAGTACACAGGTTTTACGTTTTAAGTCATTTGACTTCTAATATATTTGCCAAATGGCTGTCTTGATTGTAAAGACACTACAACCTTTCCCAAAATATCCCTAGGGATTAAGTGCATCTAAAGGCCATGCTCATTTACTATAATTACATTTACACAATAAAACTCAGATAACCAATGACAGCTACAATTTATAAGAAGGCAACTTAAATCATATAATGGTCACATTGTGACTGAAATAACCAAAAGGGCATTACACAGACATGAATTTTACTTTACCAAACTAAAACACTCAGTCAATAAATTTATCACCATCTTCAAATTGTACACCACATTATATTTATTCAGTCTAATCACAGCTGTTACTTTCTGTGCAGTTGTGTAGTCCTATAAGCAAAAATCAACACTTCAGTGCAGGATGGCAGCAACAAAGAAGAGTTTGCTAGTTTAATGTTGCAGCTATGAAGCACATTATTTTAAATATCTATCAAGTAGGGGTGCCCGGGTGGCTCAATCAGTTAAACAAACATCGAACTTCAGCTCAGGTCATGATCTCGCCATTCCAGAGTTTCAGCCCCCCATGTCGGGCTTTGTGCTGACAGCTCAGAACCTGAAGCCTGTTTCAGATTCGGTGTCTTCCTCTCTCTCTGCCCCTTCTCTGCTCATGCTCTGTCTCTGTCTCTGTCTTTCTCTCTCTCACACAAAAATAAACATTAAAAAAAAAACCTTTAAATATCTATCAAGGAGAACACTGAACATGAAAAGGAGGCATTCTACAGGAATGCCAAAGACCAAAAAGTATCAAATACAAACATGAGCTATAGCACATAAAGAATCCTGCCACAAAATGCTTCAGATACAGGATTCAATGTAAAGGATCAAGGAGAGGGACAAATAAACACCTGTAGTTTAATTCAAACCTTAACTGTAAAACAAGAATTAAGAAGAGTAATTTCCTTCAGTAAATAAAGAAAAGTTTCTACCTCAACAAAGTAGATGTTCTTTTAACTTATGTCCACTTAAACCTCCACATTAACAAATGCTGTTCATTCCCCCCTGAAAGACATTTTCTGATGCCAAGTGTCCACTGAATGTCTAAAGGGCTACTCTCTAGAAGATTCAAGCACTTATGTCCCCACCAGGGCAGTTGTATTCTTGCCAAGAATTAGTTGTTCTCCAATCAATTTATGCTAGTTAAAATTATAACTGTAGTTATGTAAATAAGTACTGCATTAAAGGAAAAAAAGAATGAAAACTGCTTCTACGAAAGCTGAGTATGCAGCAGAAAGACCCCACAAAAATGAGTCCCCAAAATAACACAGCTGCCAGATTAGGTATTAGCAAGTAAAACAAAAAGATTAGGGGAGGAGGGCCCTACAGAAGAATTTTGCTCCCAGCCTTCAAAGTGTCTTAAGTTCTCAAACCAGTTGAAAAATAATGAAGACCTATAAATTACAGTTGCGTCACAAACAGCACATATCATATACAAGATGAAATATTGTAGAACTCTGATCAGTGGACCTGTACGCAAAATAAAAGCTTTAGTCAATAAGATAATATTAGTAACTAAATTAACACATTTTGATTTGAAATGCTAAAGCAATGTTATTTTTTTATGATTGCCATTTTTATCTAGGTTTTCAAAGTTATTCATTATATTTGAGATCATGTTAAAGGGAAAGTGATCTAAATTTAAGGTTCACCCTAACAGTTCATTCCAACAACCCCCACACACACATCTAAGTTCCCCCAAACACAAATCATAATGGGTACATCCACTTGTGAATGTCTAAAGAATAATCTTTCTATAACACCTAAGAACTTTGCTCTGCAGTTATACTTACTGATAAGTTTAAACTATAGAATGTTTAAAATCATGTCTCATCAATACATGTCAAAACCTAAAATAAGTTACTTGACCAAATAACTCCATAAGAGAAATGCATCCTAAGAGTAACTGCAGAAAAATATATATGTAAGAATGTTTACAGCAGTCTTGTTTACAGAGCAACAGAAAGGAAATAATCGAAGTATGTGACGACGGTATATTCATACCTAATAAAGTATTATACAGACATAAAAATTATTTACATCATAAAACTTATTTACATCTATTTTAAACATGGAAAGGTATTCAAAATATAGTATTAAGAGGCAGGTTATGGAATTTTAAATAAATAAATATTCATCCAGTTGGAAACACTGTAAATAAAAATGTAAATACTGGTTATTTCTGGGAGTTATGAGTATGTTGGGTGTTTTTAGTATCTATATTTTCTACTTTTTAAATGTATAAAAATAGGAGAACCCCCTTGAACATGTACAGATCTTGTTTTAATCTATGAAGATCTAAAGTTAATAAAATGATGAAAAATTATCAACACTGTTGAGGTGTCTTAAAAATGGCCCTGGGGGCACCTGGGTGGCTCAGGTGGTTAAGCGTCTGACTTTGGCTCAGGTCATGATCTCGTGGTTCATGGGTTCAAGCCCCACATCCGGTTCTGTACTGGTAGTGCAGAGCTTACTTGGGATTCTCTCTCTCCCTCTCTCTCTCAAAATAAATAAATAAACTTAGAAATGGCCCTGGATGGTGAAATCAGGAAACCTGGACACCAGGTAGAATGTACCATTAATCTCTGATGGAACCTCCTATTCAGAGGTGGAGTCTGCATCCACCTTGAATCTAATGGCCTTATAACTTGTTTCAATCAATGGAATGCAGACGTGACACTGTACAATTTCCAATCCTAGTTTTAAAGGGCCTTGTTGCTTTCATTATTTCTCTTTTGCTGACCTGAGAGCCCCATGAGAATAAATCTGAGCTAATGTCCTTATGGATGAGGAACCACATGGAAAGACAAGTCCAGCCAACAGGCAGCACCAACTGCCAGATATGCCAGTTAAGCTATTTTAAATCTTCCAGTTCCAAATTAAGCTGCCAAATGATGGCTGCTACAAGTGACCCCAGGCAAGATCAGTGGAAGAAACATCCAGCTGAGCCCAGTACAAATTGTTGACCTACAAAATAGTGGGCAAATAAAATTGGTTATTATTTTAAGCCATTAAGTATTGTCATTTGTTACACAGCAACAGATGAATGATTTATCCATCCTCTACACAATATACTATTAATATTGTGGTATACATTTCTTACACAATCCCCTAAGATCACACTACACATACTAGTTCTACGATTCTGTGACATCTTGGAAATGGGAACAGAAGCAGGGCCTCATGGTTAGACTCCAACTCAGACACATAAGAATAGAACATCCGGTATTCAGAACACTCAGCATTCTTTATACAAAACTGTGTGCAACTGTGAGCTTTCCCTCCAAGGGCTTTGAGGAAAACTTGAAGTACATGACTTCATTGTTTCTTACTGCCTTATCAATAGATGTGGGGATGCTATGCCTGGGGCCCTAGTACAGGACCAGGGCAAACAATGAAAAAAGTAAGACCAAGTTCGTTATCAAAACCATCATCTTAACACCACCACAAATAGTGATAAAAACCAACATTCACTAAGGGCTTTAGCATGTGCTAACAATGCCCTGGGCACAGCAGAGTAGTTAGGAATGTCTCTGAAACTACACTGCTATATCATTCCCGTGTAACCTTGATTGAGCAAGTTAGTTCATCTTTCCAAGTTCAGTTTGCTCATTTGTAAGATGGAGATAATAACAGTACCTATCTCACTGAGTTTTGAAAATTAAATGAGATATGTATAAAACATTTAGAACAGAGCCTAGCACATATTAAAGTGCTAAATAATTATTAGCTTTCGGTATTATTAATCAGGATTTTACATATGTCAACTCATTTAATTTAATCCCCACAACATTTTATAGATGAAGAAGTGGGAATTGGAGAGTTAGATAACTTGCTAGTGAGTGGCATGGCCAAATTTCAAACCCATATTTTTCTATGGTAGCTAAACCCTTCAAGACCATGTGCCATGACTTAAAATAGGCCAGGGAAGTCAAACCAGGTCCCACGTACAGAGAAATGCCTCATGTCTTAGCAGCCTCTGGATCTGGGCTGGGTGGTCACAGAGCCATCCCCACATCAGAGCTGAAGAGCTGCGAAGAGGGTTAGGATGGTGTCAGAGATCCACAAAACTACTGCCATGTGTCAAACAACGGCACTATAGTTTCTACAACTCTTTCAGCCAGGCATTTAGTGGGTACTGAAAAAGTACTGCTTGATTTTGCCCAATTTACATTCCCTGTTACAACTCCATCCTGGGCAGTAAATCGAACTTGATCCCTCTTTCATTAGGATTCTGAAATTATCCAAATACAACACAGTTACCCATTTCACTGAAACTTTATTTTTTGCTAGTTCACAAAACTAGAAGCTTTTTATGAGACACTCTAAGCCCGTTATATTTTACAGATTATTAACTTTTGTTCAAAATTATTCAGCTACTTAGTTAAAAGGAATGAAAACAAGATTTTTTGAATTTTTAGATTTTAATTTTTCTACAAGGAAGATGGAAGTGAAACAACGACTGAGTTTAACCCACACAACTGCACAGCTAAGTTTAGATCAACCCAAGTTCAGCTCAATGATTTTGAAAACAACCACTTTGAGACTTACAGGAAATGGTTAAGCAACCACAGAGAAGTCATTTGTTCTTGCACCACAGCAGACACATTTTTTTTTAATGAGTCCTTTTCAGATAATAGAACTTTATAACATTGTACAAGCACTCATCAACCTAAAGAGCAAGTCTACAAGATGCTACGGTTATTACTTTATTCTAGATACTCTATTTCCTTTGAAAAGAGCAAAGAACTATGAAATGCTTTTTTTAAATGAGTTTTTACATTTCATAATAAAATGAATTCTCAAGACTTTAAGACCAAACCAGAAAAATAAAAATCATTGCAGGGGAACAGACAAGCTGACATTTCAAGACTGAGCAACATGGTTCCATGCTGTTCTCAGACAAAACAGAGGCTAGATATGATAGAAAAAAATTATATTCCTAGAGAAATTTCTCATGTTCTACTATAGAACATTTTTTGAGAAAATCTATTTGCTGTCTCCTTTTACCCTATAGTACTAGTTGAATCATGATACAGGAAAATGTGACACTTGGGATGACGGAATCTGCATAATTATAAATAAAGTAGTTTTCTGGCTAAAAGATAAAGCCTGACTAATTTTTAAAATTTGTGGGTTTTTAAGAAAATTTTTAATGTTTGTTTATTTTTGAGAAAGACAGAGAGAGACACAGCATGAGCTCAGGAGAGGGAGGCACAGAATCTGAAGTAGGCTCCAGGCTCAGAGCTGTCAGCACAGAGCCCAACATGAACTGTGAGGTCATAACCTGAGCCAAAGTCAGACACTTAACCTATTGAGCCACCTCGGTGCCCCTTAAAATTTGTTTTTTAATGCAAATATTTCTAACACATTTTATTATTTTCCTATCTTCTTACAAAGACTGATCTCAACATATAGTCATCATTGGGAAAAAATAACTGCAATGCTATTTGTTGGGACACAGAACTCACTGTCCCAACTGATAAAAGAATACTAATATAGGAAATGATGCTCCCATACCCCAAACACCAAAGTGGCCAATTTGTTTAAAAATATATTTCAATTAGCAACTTAAAATTTTACAGCAAATTTGGGACACCTGGATGGCTCAGTAAGTGTCCCACTTTTGATTTCGGCTCTGGTCATGATCTCACCGGTTTGTGAGATTAGACCCGTGTCAGTCTCTGTGCTGACAGTATAGAGCCTGCTTGGGATTCTCTTTCCCTCCCTCTCTGTTCTCCCCTGCTCGCTTGCTCATTCTCTCAAAAATAAACTTAAAAAAAAAGTTTACAGCCAATCATATCGTGTGAGATTTTTTTTTTTTTAATTATACTTTAGATTTATTCACTGAACCAAGTTTCACTGCAGCTCTTTCTTTACTGCAGTTATTTTTCAGGGGATTTATAAGCGAAACTGAAGATCAATTTTGATTATGATTCACATACCAGACAGTAAATATTTCTTGAAGACAGATTACTCTGTTTGAAGAACCCGGAGAAAAGAAAGATTGAGAAAAAAAAAAAATGAGCAGTGCCACAGGGATCTGTAAGAAGGTATCAAAAGGACTAACATATATGTAATTGGGAGTCCCAAAATGACAGGATAAAAACATTGAGACAGAAAAATTATTCAGAAATAATGGCCCCAAACTTTGCAAATATAGTGAAAGACACACATTTATAAATTCAAGAAGTTCAATGAACCTTAAAAATAAAAGGACCAAAGACAACCAAACCAAGACACAATCAAACTTCTAAAAACCAAAAGTAAAAAAAAAAAAAAAAAAAAAAAAACCACACTTGCAACTAAATGGGAAAAGAGTGATATGTTACATATAGGGTAACACCGGTACAAATACCATGAGTTTTTTGCTTTTGTTTTTGTTTTTTTTAGGTAAACTCTACCCCAATGTGGGGCTCAAACTCACAACCCAGAGATCAAAAGTCGCATGCTCCACAGACGAAGCCAGCCAGGTACCCCTCCATGAGTTTCTTAACAGAAAACCATGAAAGCCAGAAAATGATAGAGCAACATCTTTATTGCTTTTACATATATGGAACTGTTATTATATATGTTTGTGTAATATACATAATACATGTTCTATATTACACAGATATATTTATACCTTTGTGTAAACATGTCTCCAGAATACATAAACAACTTCTTTTTTTTTTTTTTTTTTTAATTTTTTTTTTTCAACGTTTTTTATTTTTATTTTTGGGACAGAGAGAGACAGAGCATGAACGGGGGAGGGGCAGAGAGAGAGGGAGACACAGAATCGGAAACAGGCTCCAGGCTCCGAGCCATCAGCCCAGAGCCTGACGCGGGGCTCGAACTCACGGACCGCGAGATCGTGACCTGGCTGAAGTCGGACGCTTAACCGACTGCGCCACCCAGGCGCCCCCATAAACAACTTCTATAATCCCTAACCAACTCTTGAACAGCCATTTCACAAAAAAAAAAAAAAAAAAAAAGATGAACTACCGCCAAAAAAAAAAAAATACATTCAATATCAGTAGTCATCAGGGAAATGCTATTAAAACCACACTGCGATACACACACTGGATTGGCTAAAATTTTTAAAATTAATCATACCAAATTTTGGTAAGGATGTAGAGAATAAGCACTCTCAAACACCACTGATGGAAATGTAAAATGGTAAAACCCGTTTGGAAAACAGTTGCCAGTTTCTTAAGTTAAAACAAACAGCTCCTAGGTAATCCAACCAATCAACTCCAAGGCATTTACCTAGAAGAAACTAAAACAAATGTCTACACAAAGACTTGTATTTGAGTCTTCACAACAGTTTTATTTGTAATAACTCAAAGCTGGAACCAAATGCCCATTAAGAGGTAAATGGATAAACAAAGAATGGCATATCAATACAATAGAATACTATTCAGCAATTTAAAATGAAAAAAGAGAAAAAGGAACTACTGATAGAACATGGATATTTCAAAATAAATTATGCTAACTGTAAGAAGCCAGGCGAAAAAAGACAGTCTATGATTCCATTTATACAAAATCTATATAATTCCATTTATATAAAATTCTACAGAATTAGAAAGTAAACCAATCTATGGTAACAGAAAGCAGGTCAGTGATTGCCTAAGAATGGGAATGGAGGGAGGAATAAATTATAAAGCTTTCTGGTTTTGCTTTGACTTTAAATTTTAAAAAGGTAACACCAAGAATGAGGAATATGCAACACTTCAGTACTCTGATTTTAATTATAAAAAGGCCAATCTGAGAGGTTTATTTGAACAATAACTACTCATTGGCAGACACCAGACTTTAGACCTTTGTTCCAAAATGGCTTTTTTTCCGCTCACAAAAAAAGGAAGCATAAAAAGTCTCCTGTTTAAACGTATTCCTGACACTTAAACACCAAGAGACATAAGGCTAATTCTCTATAATATTAATAAGTATTTCAAAGTACTTCGAATGACTGCATTAGGATGAGTGGGTATATCACCTATTTTTATAGAATTCTTGCTCAGTTGGCTGAACTTATGTGTAGATGGCAGGGTGTACATGTTTATACTTAATCAGTTTACCATATGTCTTAATTTGGGGGCAAGACAGTTTTAAGCAGATCAGTCCTAGTTCTTAATGGCCCCAAAGAGCTCCAAGAAAAAAAAAAAAGACAGTTGATTCTAGTTCTCTTAAAGATCCAGATCATTCTATGGCAGGGCAAGTATGGGACAAAGGGTTTTATAACATTCTGGACAAGCAGAAAACAAAAATAACTGAACTTTGTAGACCTTTAATTCATTATAATTAAGATAAGTCTAAGACATCACTCAAGGGCTGAGAAGTTAAATGATGCATCCATATTAAGTGTTATGTTGGAGGGAGGGGGTATTGGGAAAGAGGGGCAGCTTGTTGAAATCCCTTCAAATATAAACAGAATATAGATAAAAATCCATTTTATAAAGGACAATTGAATACTTTTTTTAAAATCTGTGTCCTCCCTAGAACTATCCAGGGCTGAAATGAAATGACAGTAGAGTCTTCAATTAACCAAGGCATCTGAGGTGTGGCTTGTCAGATATTCCTGGCTAGTACATTTCCTTCTATGACCTAGATCTATCTTAAACTCGCTGCCCAATTCCATCAGCTCCACTTTCTACCCATTGTAGACTCCTAAGGTGTTTGTCTCCAGCCCCTGTAAAAGGCAAGTTTAATGCTTAGAGTGACAGTTCTCAAAGTGCAGTATGGGTACCCTGGAATCCCTCATATTTTTTTAGCGGTCTTCAAGGCCAAAACTGTCTTCACGCTGAGATGTTATCTGCCATTTTCACTCCCATTCTCTCGTAGGTATAGGGGAGTTCTCCATAGGCTACACGCACGACATGAGATACAACAGACTGAATGCAAATCTGAAAATCCAGTTGTGTTCTATTAAGCCAGACATTAAAGAGACTTGCAACAATGTAAGATAATTCCTCCCCTAATTTGTTTTGGAGGATAGCTATTTTTCATTTAAAAATGTCATTTTTTTATTGTCACTATGAAATTTACTAATTTTTATTTTTAAAAAAATTTTCAGTGCTAATTTCTAGTACAGTAAATATCTAGACATATAAACAAAATCTCCTAGAGATTCACAATAATTTGTAAGAGTATAAAAGGGGTCCTGAGACCAAAATACTTAAGAAGCATAACTCTTGCTTTTAAAGATAAATAAAAAATTCCCAAACTCTCCAGATACCATAATTCAAGCACTGAAGTTTCATTATACTGTTTGAAAAAGCATATAGAGTAAATAGATGAAGAAAAATAAATACAGATGGTCCGTATAACTTTATACAAGGGCACAAGGGGTTTTGAATCATCCTGGATTCCTGGGTTCAGAAAAAAAGAACTGAACCATTTGTGTTTCTTTCAGCATCCTTAGGAAGAAGGAATGTAGACTCCAACCATTTGTTCCTATGGAAAAATATAATCTTCTTTACCTTGAGATAAACAAACGGTCCAAAATATGGCTGCCTATGTTCCCGAAAATTCACGTGCTGAAATGCATGTGTAACCCCAATGCAACTGTATTTGGAGACAGGGCCTTTAAAGAGATAATTAAGGTTAAATGAAGTCATGGGGGTGGAGCTGGTAAGACGGGTGTTCCTGCAAGAAGAGGAAGAGCCTCAAGAGCTCTGTGCAGAGGAAAAGCCATGTGAGGACACAGCAAGAAGGTGGCCATCTGCAAGCCAGGAAGGGGACTTTCACCAGAAACCAACCATGCTGTCACCTTTACCTTGGACTCCCAACCTCCATAACTGTAAGAAAATAACATTTCTTTGGTTTAAGCCACCCAATCCTGTAGTATTTTGTTATGGTAGCCTGAGCTAATACACTGCCTATACCATTTCTGTATTATAACTCCATAAATATACTGAGACGGGGAGGGATATTTTTAAAAGGGAAGGAGATGTTGAATAAATATCTTCACAGTTTACATATCATAATTTATGTTACTTGGCCACTAAGGAGTTGTTTCAGGTTTTTTCTCAAAATGTCATTTAATTTTTATCCTTTGATTAACCTCGGGACAGAAACCCACATTTTCTTCCTCCTGGTTAGTGTCATGTCTAATATTCATACTTTCATATCTCAGCTCATGCTGTAATACACTTCAACCATTAGTTACTCTGTTGTGTCGACTAATAACCCCTGCCTCTCAATGGTTTTGCCTGATTGACAGCCATGACGTAGTTTCACCTACTCTATTCTACCCATAAGGCCACACGAATGCTTATACATGGCCAATTCATGCCTTCTTCCCAATTCTGGGATAGTAGGAAATTCCTTTTTAAAAGTCTCATTTAATTGGCTTGGGATTTGTCTTTGTGGCTCACTAATGAAGGGCAAAGTCCCCAAGAGTAGGCCAGCCAGAAGGCCCCACAGGACTGCAGGAAAAGAAACTGATTTAACTGCATCACTTTTGTCTCAAATGCAAACCTGCTAACTTTCATCTTGCTTCCCCTAAAACACTACGACCATTTCTTTTTTTTTTTTTTTTTTTTTTATTTATTTTTGGGACAGAGAGAGACAGAGCATGAACGGGGGAGGGGCAGACAGAGAGGGAGACACAGAATCGGAAACAGGCTCCAGGCTCCGAGCCATCAGCCCAGAGCCTGACGCGGGGCTCGAACTCACGGACCGCGAGATCGTGACCTGGCTGAAGTCGGACGCTTAACCGACTGCGCCACCCAGGCGCCCCTACGACCATTTCTTATTTAGCACTATCTTCCCAGTACAAAGCACAGGGTCTGAAAAAGCAGGTGCTGGAAAGGCGTTTCAGTGGAAAAGAAAGCTGAATGAGCACTGATAAGAATATTCAAAAAAAAACTGATTTGGAATTACTCTACTTGTCTTAGAGAAATTTAAAGAAAAAGGAAAAGAGCACTGAAATTCAACTTTACTTGGGAAAAAAAATTGAAAAAGTAAAAATGAAACACAACTGTTACTTAAAGTTTGTTCTGGAGTTGCATGAAGTAATATTAGTCTCAGATAACATTTAATGAGCATCTAATATGTGTATCTAATGTGTGGAGCACTATGTTGGGCACCAACTCTATTAGGAACTAAATATAGGACAACTGTGTGCTTTCTGTCATATGTAATTGATGGTTCCTGGCTGAACAAGCATGTACATTTATACAGAACAGGAAATGTGGTTTTCACCATTCAGAAAATGGAGTCCTAAACAAATGGTACCTCTGCTTTCATAATATACCATTTATGCCTCTTTGAACATTCTTGGGAAGAAACATGAACTCCAATAACTTATTCCTGTGAGAAAACACTATTTTCTGAACACTGAGGCTTCCTAGGAAAAATTGTGACTCAAGGAGAGGAATGCCTCTACTATGTTCCCATGCAACCCAGCCATACAGCCACTTGAAGGATTATTTCTTACTTCCTTCACCTTGCTGTTGTCCAAAATCACTACCTTATATGATTCAGAAGTTCAGGATATTATCTTAGCGAGGAAAAAAAAACAACAACAACAACAGGCAACAGGCCTAGAGACTTCTGGCAGGGTGGATGGAGGTAGGGAGGTAAATTGCCATAAATCACAACAGATTCTCAGAGCCAAAGAGGGGCTGCCAAGTTACATTCCTTTAGCAAAAATAATAACAAAATACAGTGTCACAGGTACTAGCACAACTATAAATTCACTAGTAAAACTAGTTTCTTATTAAGCTTCTGTGAGGACACAAACAAAACAGGTAAGAATTTAAACATTATATTAGAGACATGTTTGTTTGCATTCCCGACGTCTGAAATACAGGCCTTGTTACCAGTTAAAGAAGTACCTTTATTCTATACCTTCATGTTAACACTACCCCTTTTAGTCTTGAATTCCTGTTTCAGCCCCACCCAAGAGACAAAATATATTTAATACCTGATTTAACACCAAAACAAGTTCTACTTGTATGAAGTGTGTATGAAGCGAGGTGTGCTTATTCCATTTGCTTGACAGAAAAAGAACTAAACTGGATGTAGAAATGAATAGTTCCTCTACTCTTAGGCAACACTTCCCTCCAAGTGTTACAAATGCATAATTGTTAATAAATATGAAATGGAAAGAATCCTATACTGACCTAAAGCCTTTAGTAAACAAGATACAAGAAATATCATTTGTGGCCCAACTTTCAAAATCTCACTATGGCAGGAATGTGCCATATCACCATGTCTCCTAGACCTCAGTGATATCAGAAAAAGTTTTGAGCTTCTGTGCACATTTTAGTTTTTTAACTAAACATATTAAAACATCTTTATATTATCTTTTTTTAAATTTTTTAATGTTTATTAATTTTGAGACAGAGACAGAGTGTGAGCAGGGGAGAGGCAGAGAGAGAGAGGGAGACACAGAAACTGAAACAGGCTCCAGACTCTGAACTGTCAGCACAGAGCCCGACGCCGGGCTCGAACCCACGAACTGGGAGATCATGACCTGAGCCAAAGTCAGATGCTTAACCGACTGAGCCACCCAGGCGCACTGATATTATCTTTAAATAAGAGTCACAGAGCCAGTGAGTAAGGAGCCAGGATTTGAAGGCCGGCAGTATGAATTACTTTGCACTATTATGCTACACGATAGTAGTCTTACAAAAGGAGGTAGATTCATGGGTAGATCTCCAAATGAAAAAATAAAAGTATAAAACCAAAACTATTTAAGGAAAGCAGTGTGGGATAGGACCAGTGCTCCTCCAAACCTGACCGTTTTCAAAGAGAGGATACTAAATTGTGTGTTCATATACCTTTCTTCAAAATTTATTCTGCTGGATGTAAGCTTTCCAAGGGCAAACAGAGACAATACTGCACTCTTACTTGACTCCAGCTTTAAGAATAAAGCTTAGGGGGCACCTGGGTGGTTCAGTCGGTTAAGCATGCAACTTCAGCTCAGGTTATGTTCTCGTGGTTCATGGGTTTGATCCCCTTGTCCGGCTCTGTGCTGACAGCTCAGAACCTGGAACCTGCTTCGGATTCTGTGTCTCCCTCTATCTGCCCCTTCCCCACTTGCACTCTTTCTGTCTCTCAAAAATGAATAAACGTTAAAAAAAAATTTTAAATTAAAAAAAAGAATAAAGCTTGGAACAAGTTAGCACATAGTGAAGGTATATTTTAATATATTTATTTGAGAAAGGTATCTTTTTAAAAACTATTATTTTTTTAAAAGAAGAGATAAGTAGGGACCTGTCAAAAACAAATTTAAAAAATACTTGTTAACTGATGCAGTTTAAAATGGTATGCAAGAAGAATCTGTATTAAAATAATCCCTCTGGGCTTCTTCTCTGACCCCCAGTGCTGATTCCCCAAAAGAAGAATGGACCAAGGAGACATAGAACACTAATTTTGGTTTGTAATATTTTTAGTCTTGATAAAAATAAGAAATGAATAAAAGCATTAGCAAGATGTAAAAAGGAAGAAATTCAAAATGAAAAAAGCAAATAAAGAACAACAAAAATACATTTGAATCCCGGTATTACCTGGTTTCTATAAAATAGACTTAAGACCAAGCATTCATCTAAAAAAATTTTTCTACAATAAATTCTGTGTGTGTGTGTGTGTGTATTCATTTCTGTATTTATTTTCTCCAGTTGTTATAATGGAATAAAGAACCAAGAAAATATAAAATTTACAATAATGTACAAAGTCCTAGCAATAACCATTTAATTCTATTGAACAACCACCATTCAAAAACACTGTCAATTCCACAGAGGAAATACTCTACTTAAAATTCTGGCCAGAGGGCACCTAAAACACATCAATTTAACAAGTGCAACAAGATATCCCATGGACTAAAGAATACAGACAAACAGTACAGAGTATTGTCATAAGGATCAGAATTCACAAAAAGACATGCCATTTTATTCACTTAAAAGTTAGCTAATATTCTTATGGGGAAAAATTAAAATTATTGTAGCTTAGTTTTCAATTTTCTTTTCTCTTCTAGGCTACATTATTTACCATAATGTTTATATTTATATTGAACTTATCCTCCAATCAAATTTATAATCTTTATCACATATAGTAATTTTTAAAATATTTCCTTATAACATAAGTCCCACAGTCCTTGACAATCCTCAGGGCACCTCTGAGAAAGATTTAGCCATAAAAAGTAATTGAAATTGTCAATGCATCCTAAATACTTATGCTCATCAATCTTTCAGGTAAATCTACATAACTACAAATACTTTGTAAAGATTTAAAGCTAAAAGGTTTATTTTTAATTCCATCAAATATTTGGATATAGTTCCAAAAGAATCTTAACATATTCATATACGTATAACGTATTCATTATATAAAATGAAAAATGGCATTAGGCATAAAAAATACCTGTGAGTGATTTAAAGAGAATGCCTATCACCGAATGAGGTCTGCAAAGAAAATTTATGAGGACTCTTCAGTGTATGCAGAATGCTTTTGAGCTAGAAAATACCTCAATTGGTGAATAAATTTGCTAGACCTGATGTCAGAGGGATTTGAAAAAAAACTATTTTGCTGATAATTCTGAAATACTTTTCCATCTGACTCATCAGACTGATAAAATTCAAGGTAAATGATAATCTTAAATCTTCATAGTAAAAACTTTGCCATCAATTTACAACTTGCTGAGGGTTAATTTGACTATCATTAACCCACTGAAAAATATAGTGGTGATTATCCAAAAGTCTGGGATTATAACTACATTTTTGTCCACCAATAGTCACTGTCATTTCATTATCTGCCAAGAAAAGCTTCTATGCGTGAATTCAAGTTTTTATCTCAACAATGTTTCCTGAATTGGCAGTTAATTAAACTACAACCATGTACCGAACTGCAATGAACTGCACTAGAGCAAAGTTAGCTACACTGTAGTGAACATGTGCTTATTTCTACCTACTTCAAAACACTATCATCTAATCCCCAAGTCAGACTGGACCCTCCTTCTACGTTCAAGTATTTTTCTGTGTGCTTCCTCCAAATGAAAACTTACAAGCTTCTCACAGTAACCTGTACTAAGGAAGATGAATGTGAGGCTGCTGTTGTAAACAGCAAAGCATTTCTTATTCCTACTAACACTCACTACATCCACGCGGAGTTGTTTTCTTAATCTAGCCAGCCAATCTAGATACTGAAAGGACAATGTCAGTGGCCCAAAGGGCTTAGGTACTTGGCACTTAGTTTAAAGGGCAGAGAAAATACTGCTAATAAGTATAAAAAGGAAGCAGCCCAAGCTCATGGACATTATTTTGATAAATCTTGGACATACTCATTCCTTCCACCAGGCTCTAAGGTCCACAGCAGCCCCCCTAAATCACTGAGGGCATTCTGACAATTATGGAACAAGAAGAAACCAGACAAGGATCAAACAACTTCTGCCTTCGAATCCCACTACCAATACCAAGTTAAAGAAAGATCTTTAAAACAATTATCTCTCTTCAATCACTCCCACTAATCACCATGCATTTTTCCTCTGAAGAAAACCCTGGAGTGGTGCAATGCTGTTGAGATGATGACTGTTCTAACAGCTATTTTAAATCTTAGGAAATAAGTTTCAGCTGTGAGAAATACCATTACCCCCCCCCCCCCCCCCCCACAAAGCTTCCCTGCCCACCTGAAAGTTGGTCTAGGACAGTGAATGCCTAAGACAGTTGTTTACGAAACACTACCACAGAGCCCTGGCCATTATTTGCTGCAAGATCTAGGAAGGAAAGGAGCACACCCAACCCACAAAAATACCCATTCTCTCACTGTAGTTGTCATTCTCCTTTAGCCCAGTTTATGAAATTCTCCCCAGAGAAGCATAAGGAAGCCTTTAACTCCCTTCATCCCAGATCACTGGTTTGGCCTCCCTGACAGCACCAGGGGGCTAGAGAAAACTCTGGTCTGTCCAATCCCCAATCCACAAAAGTCCAGACAACTGGCTTAAATTTTGTTTTGGTGACTGCATTCTTGACATATGTGGAAGGAATGCCCAGGAGACCTTCATTAAGCAGTAATACACACTAAAGGAAAAGACTTCAAAGAGCCTTGTACAACTGAACTTACTTCTCCATTGTTTTTTCAAACTCCCTTAGAAGCCTGAATTTTCTTTATTTGGTCAATGAACTGGTTTCCTCCAAGTTTAGATGCAAGGGTTGAAATTTTTAAAAAATAAATTGGTTCATAGGGCACCTGGGTGGCTCAGTGGGTTAAGCATCCAACTTCGGCTCAGGTCATGATCTCACAGTTCATGGGTTTGTGTCCCGGATCCAGCCCTGTGCTGACAGCTCAGTTCAGAATCTGTGTCTCCCTCTCTGCCCCTCCCCCACTAGCACTCACTTTCTCTCAGAAATAAATAAACATTAAAAAAGACTTTAAAAAAGTAGGGGCGCCTGGGTGGCTCAGTCGGTTAAGCATCCGACTTTAGCTCAGGTCACGATCTCGCAGTCCGTGAGTTCGAGCCCCGCGTCGGGCTCTGGGCTGATGGCTCAGAGCCTGGAGCCTGCTTCCGATTCTGTGTCTTCCTCTCTCTCTGCCCCTCCCCTGTTCATGCTCTGTCTCTCTCTGTCCCAAAAATAAATAAACGTTAAAAAAAAAAAAATTAAAAAAAAAAAAGTAGGGGCACCTGGGTGGCTCAGTCGGTTAAGCATCTGACTTCAGCTCAGGTCATGATCTCACAGTCTGTGAGTTCAAGCCCTGCATCAGGCTCTGTGCTGACAGCTCAGAGCCTGGAGCCTGCTTCGGATTCTGTATCTCCGTCTCTCTCTGCCCCTCCCCTGCTCATGCTCTGTCTCTCTCTGTCTCAAAAGTAAATAAAAATATTAAAAAAAATTTTAAAAATATAAATTGGTCCATTGTTCACTCATAAGCATCAGTACAAAAGTGGAGCAAAAACAGGTAATAAAAAACAGTGACTACTATCATGATAGTCCTACAGAGTCAATGGCTCTAGGGGCACGTGGGTGGCTCAGTAGGTTAAACATCTGACTCTTGATTTCAGCTGAGGTCATGATCTCACGGTTCATGAGACCGAGCCCCACCTCAGGCTCCATGCTGATAGTGTGGAGCCTGCTTGGGATTCTCTCTCCTGCCCATCTCTCTCTTTCTCTCAAAATAAATAAATAAACTTTAAAAAAAGAAGTCAATGGCTCTATATTCTTCACATTCAGTAGAGAGAACAGTCTTAACTCACAAGTGACTATGCATTTTCTGACTATGATAGAGAGAAATATGTAGCATGATTAAACTTGTGTCAAATGTTTTCTATCTCCTTCCAAGGTTTCCAAATGCCATTCTTAACTCACTCATCCCCTTACTCCTCAATTCCTTTTGTCTAATCAGTCCTTTTGTCTACTTGCCCCTTCCAAGCCCAACTCCTCCATCTTTTGACCTCATACATCAGTGTCCTGCTCCCCAAACTAAACTAACTTCTCAAAGATTTGCAAGGCTCAAGGTATGACCATTTTGGAAATCTATGCCTTATCAGTTTCCCCCTTTACCTTAAATCTCTACATTTCTCTCATCTTCATCACTAATTCTCTTAAGTCTCAATTTTCCCTAAAGATCTTTGGTTTCAAAGTCCTACAGGTGCTACCAGGACAATCACGAATGGATTACAACAACAAATAAGGCTGCAAGGGAATCCTGACCATCCTTCCATAGATTCAGGAACAAGAACTATTTTGTTTCTGTCATATTTACTGCACAGAAACACCAGGGCAATGAGCAGCTTTTTTCACAAAGGCCACCAGATATACAAGGAGCTGAACCACCACAAAGCCTCCAAAATTTCCCTCCATTCTCATTCCTGGTTTCCTGTGAATGCTCAGAAAAGGTATATAGCTAGAGACTCAAATTAAAAAAAAAAAAAAAGAAAAGAAAGAAAAGAAAAGAAAAAAGAAAAGAGAAAAGAAAAGAAAAGAAAAGAAAAAAGAAAAAGAAAAAAGAAAAGAAAAGAAAAGAAAAGAAAAGAAAAGAAAAGAAAAGAAAAGAAAAAAGACATTCTCTGGTTGCTCCAATAATATTATGGAAAGATCTACTGGTATTATTAGCTCCAGCTCCGACTTCCTACAGTTTTCAAGACATGAGGTAACTACCTGACAGAACATGGCTACACTGTCCTCATCTCTACTGCCAAAAGCCATGGGCCCAATGTAGCTCCATCACAACTTCAAGGGTAACCTTGGATAAATTCCTTCATATCTCAATTTCCTAACGCTTTCACAGAAAGGGTTGAAAATGTTTTCACTCCTTAACAGGAGTATCATACCGCATCATTAGAAATGTGAACTTATTGGTGGCAAATGTTATATGAACAGGTTTTAATACAATTCTGTACATTTATTTCATAATTAGAAAACTATCTTAACGTTTTATTGTTTTGTTTGTTTCTTCTAGATTTCTTAGTTTTATATTAGCATGAAAGCAAAACTAGATTCTTCCATTTCATTTCTCTCATTGAGGTCAGCATTACCTGATAACAGGTTTGTGGGTTTCTTGCAACTGTGCCCAGCAAAAAATCTACTTGTAAGTGGGCGTTCAAAAAACAGTGTTTGAATGAACTCCTGAAGAGGAAATCACCCCTGGCTTATTTTCTATATGGTAATTTCCTTATAACCAATCTCTCTAGTTATATATCTTTCAATTCTCAAGGATCATCTGTAGACAAGCTTATTTTAATTGCTCCTAAAATATGCTGTTTGTCTCAAGACACTCCTTTTTTGGAAATTGTTACAAAGCAAAGGACTATGCCCCCGCCTCCACTGTTTTCCTTAAAAACTGGATAGTTTCTAGTTATAGCCTCAACCCTAGAATATTAAATCATGTTAATACTTGATTCCTATACAGTTCTATTTCACTTAAATGAAACAGAACATTCAAGACAGAGGATAAAAACATATTTTAACTTCAATCACATAGAGAAACTATGATCTTCCATTTTTTAAGGATTTTCTTTCAACATGGTTATTTATCACAAAAGAAATAGTGTGTGTGCATATATATATATATATATGCACATACATATGGTAAGCTCATATTTTTGACAGATGATGCTAATTTTTTTTAAAGAAATGCATAACTATAGGACAAGTGTTATTTGTAAGATAAAAAGATGGGGGTACGTGGGTGGTTCAGTCCTTTAAGCGGCCAACTTTGGCTCAGGTCATGATCCAACTTCCTTTGGCTCAGGTCATGATCTCATGGTTCATGGGTTCGAGCCCCTCATTGCGCTCTCTGGTGTCAGCGTAGAACCCGCTTCAGATCCTCTGTCCCCCCCCGCCCTCTCTGCCCCTCCCCATTCACGCTCTCTCTCAAAAATAAACATTTAAAAAAAAGATGAAATCACAATTTTATACTACAGCCTATGAATTTCTAATTTGTTGTCCAACTTCTCATTTTGGAAGTTGGGTAATATTTTTGATTGGATGCCAATCTAAAAACAAAAACAAAACCATTTCTAAGACAGGTAAATCCCCCTTGTTTGATCATATACCAGGTTGTAGTACCAAAGTGATTCCTTGGGGCTTTGTTCATAAGAAAAAAAGACAAACTGTTTAACTTATGTTTTCAGTTCTGGGACTTCAAAATATCAATGCTTCTCCATCCTCTAGATACCACAAACTAGAAAGCAAAGGGGAAAAATATATAAATACATATACACAAAACATATACATATATGTGTATGTTTATATATATGTTTATATATAAACATGTGTGTGTGTGTGTGTGTGTGTATATATATATATATATATATATATATATATATATATACACGGCAGGAAAAGAAGTCCTTTTCGATCAGTACACATCTAAATCCTGAATTTGCCTACCTAATAAAGTTCTCAAAAGCTCCCTTCTGGTGAATACTTCTAGTATCCTCAAAATTAAGTTGTACATTTCTAGGCCCAACCTCAGACCTCCTTAATCATATTCTAAGAGTGAGCTTTGGCATTTACATTCCTTAACATGAATTTAAATTATTTTGAAATACCCAAATCCTGTATGTAAATGAGAATAAAGAAATAAAGAGAAATAAAGCTACACAGTCACCAAATAATCACTTGCCCTAATCTAGTACATCTATCAAAAGACCTAGAGAATTGCCAGCAATTTTTTGTTTTGTTTTTGGTAATATATAAATTACTACTTCTTAAGAGTTTCACCTCTAACTGCCTAACAGGACATAATAGCTACTGCCAAATAATCTTTAGTACTGGTCCAGTGCATCTTTCTCCCCATAAAAAGTCACCAAAAATCCAAAACCAAACTGGATATACAGTCTTCAATGTAATTGTCAGCAGTCCCTTCCGAGGGCAAGATCAAAAATATCTCCTGGGCCTAATGGCACTAGGATTCCTTCTTATAAGCCCTTTCTGTAGGTAAGCATATTAAATAGATTACAGCAGTATGTTAGCTGGACAGGTTAACATAGGATACTCATCAAATGAACCCATTATCAGCAGGCAGAGAGCAGTGCCCAAGAAAAATGAACCACACACACAGCAAGTTTTGACAGAAAACTGGGAAAGCAGAGAAAGTCGTATTGGAATCGATGCATACTGACAGTCAAAATGACAAAACAAACTAAATGTGCCTCCTTTACAAATTTCTAGGTCAGAGGGTGAAACCATTGACAAGATTTTAATTGGAAGCTATGTGGTTCTGAACTGCTGAAAATGGTTTTGTTAAGCTCTCACACCTCTCTATATATGTAGGGATATAGTAAAAAGTGGTGAAGATTTTATTAAAAGAGGATGAATGTGCAATAAAAGCCAGTATCAAGCTCAGTAAATCCTGTGATTATAAATTCAATGGATAATGAAATACTCTACACCAAGACACCCAGACCTAGGGGAGAAGAATTAGATGTACCTATCCTTTGTACTCAACAGGATTAAGTACAAAGATAAACATACTTTCCACTATACCAAGTCCTGTTTAAAGACACTAGAAAATTGTACAGCTATCCTTCAAAAGTTCTGAAATAAATAACCAGTCCAGTGCTTAAACCTGAAAAGCACTTTAAATTGCTAGGAGCTAATTTTTTTTTACTTTAGATATTGTAGTTTCTATTTCTTTGTAAAGGACACTAGATAAGCTTCCAAGGAGTGATTAACATATTAAAATGATGCACTGTCAAACTGTCTCCAACAGATTCTGGAAATCTGGAAGACTCATAGGAAAAGGATTAAAAATCCAATTTCCTACATAAAAGTTAAAGCACTGCTTCCTTTTTGTTCTTCTCTCTGGGACTTTCCATTCACCTCTCAAATGTGACAATTGGCAAATATTCACATCTAGAGGAACATGTTTTAAGCGGAGAAAAGGCCCTAGTTCAAAGACTTGAGAATGTACTTTAATTCTGGAGGCACAGGTCCACCACATCAGCTAGCAATAATCTTAACCAAATGGGTGACTCAGCCTTGTTGTGGGGAATTTTTTTAAGTGAAAGTTCACATTTAAAATCCTACAAACATGAAAGCTCCAAGTATTCTAACCAGGACAAAGAAAAATCCTTGGAATAGTCATTTGAAAGGATTTAATGATTTGTATCAAACATATTTTACACTAAAATACTAGATGGTCTCAAAGTTTACTTTTAGCTCAAATTTTCCTTAATTCTTGGTAACTTTACCCGACTATTTTTAGAGCAATAGTAATAACAAATAGAACCTGAACGAGAAAAAAAATTCAGAAATAAAGTTGTCATCTTTAAGCCTAATTAGTACAGACAGGAAGATGGCAGTAGAATAAAGCATTCTGAATTAAGGACAAGGAGAAAAGAACGAGTAATTCGAGTAATTCGCAGTCCCATGAATGAAGCACAGCACACGACAAAGTCTGGCTAGGGTTTGGGATATAGTGGACAATGTCTCTGTCTCTTGAGTGGCAAGTGACCCACCTAAACAGGAGTATATGCTGGCTTCTATTAATGCGACAAACTGTCTACCTTAAGTAACCAACCACCCGCAAGAAAACACATGTCAACTAGGGACTAAATCGTCTAGTTTCACTGTGAATTCTCCCTTACTGGCAGTATTCCTACTCTCTGCCCCAAAAGGGAATCCATATACTCAACGCCACAAAATGGTAACGCATCTCACCCCTGTATTGTGACTCTGGCACTTCTGGTCCAAACAAAAGCCATCGGTTTTAACCAGGGTGGGATTTATTCTGTCCATTCAGTACAGAGCTGTGGCTGTTTGCAGGGCATCCTGCAGGTTCCTGCTTTGACTCTCCCCTCAAGTCACATTGTGATATCACCATGACGGACCCCTGATATTTCATGAGCCTTAGACTGAAACACTGGTATTATCAGAAACCCGTGAAGGGAAGCTTGAACGCCCTGCGGAGTGCCTCAGCAACAGCGGGGAGGGTGCCAATGCGGGCGGGCACCTATTGGGCACAGAACAGGACTATGCAAGCCTTTCCGCAAGTTTCCCTTCCTTCCACTAAATTAACCTGCAAAGCCCCCCACCCCCCACCCCGCCCCATTAGGAAAAGTCACGCCGGCAACTCGAGGAAGGACAGGGGAGACCTCTCTCCTTGCACCACAGAAGTTTGGTTTGGCAGTGACCGAGGCTTAACCCTTCCTGCCAAAGAGCCGAGGCCGACACCCGTCTTCTCCAGGGGCAAACCCTGGCGGCCAACTTTCCCCTCCTCTGCGCAAAGCAACCCAAACTTTGCTGTTCGCCCACCTGGCCGCGCAGCGGGTCTGGCGGCACCCGACGCCTCCTGATCCTCGGCAGGCGATGGCACTGACCTTCACGCCAGCCCCTAGTCCCGCGCCGGCCTCTGCCCGCTCGCCCACCCACCCCAGCCTCTAGCTGCCTTCCCCAGTCGGCTTCCACCTCCCCTAAACCCTCGTGGGAAGAAGCCCACGGTGGAGAGCGACTGCAGCCCGACCGACCCCGCGTGTCACGACAGCCAATGTCCCTCTGCTCCCCAGAGAGTCCCGGCCCCGACGCCTCTGGCTGCCTACTCACCGTTAGTAAAGGGATCCATTTTCCCCCCGCCGCGGCTCCTTACAGCCTAAGCGCCCAAGCTTCCTACTCCAAGAACTGAAGCGGCCCTGTCGACTGAGCATGCCCAGCGCGGCCGCGGCGGGCTGTCGGGGAGGTGCAGCGAGGGGCGGCGCCGCTCCGCCGCTCTGAGGTTCCGCTGCTCCGGGTTTTGCAACAGCTGCAGAAACAGCGAGGGAGGCCAGAGGGAAAAACACCGCACCGCCCGAGGCCACCTCTCGAGAGAGGAAGGGGAGGAGCAGGTTAGAGCTGGAGGCAGCCTCGTGGGCGGGGCCCGACGAGGCCCCGCCCCTCCAGGAAGTGGGGCTGCTCGAGCTCTTCAGTGCTGGGGGACAGTAGTCAGTCATTTAGCAAATGTGACGGTCTACTGCTTGCCGGCCCGGCCAAGTCTTAGGCGCCGGAGCCGGACACTGCGCCCAAAAAACAACGACCATTGCCCCGTGTAGTGGACATTGCACAGACAGACAATAAACAGACACAGAAGGCACACAAGACTAAAAGATTTGTCCCGCTGAGCATTAAAGGGTGATGTGATGGAGAGTGAGTGGAGAGCTAATTAAGACGGCGTGGTGAAAAGAGGCCTTGCTGACAGGTGCCACTGAGACAGCGATCTGAAGGCAGAGCTCGCGCCTGCGGGCGCAGGTCGCTCCCCGGAATGCGAAGCTTCGGTTTCCCTGGGGAGACTGGTTCCAGATTGCTCACTTCGCCAAGGCCCGAGGGAGTAGGGGCTGTGGGTCATGCCCACAACAGAGTGGTCCCTTGCGGTCGTTGGCCAGCCAACTGAAGCGAGGGCGAGGACCCCCGCAGGGTCCGAAATGCCCGGGTTCAAGTCCTCAGGCCACAGGTTCCGGGCGCGGCCTCTACATGCAGGCAGATCACAAAACCTGGCTCTGGATTCCCCCGGGCTGCGGGCGCCGCAGTTTGTGAGCAGAAGGCCTGCCGGAGCCTAGCTTTGAATCAACACCTGCGGCTCCCTTGGGTGCAGCTGCTGGGGCCCACGGACAGGCCTGGCGGAGCAAGGTTGGAGAAACGGAAACTCTCTTAGCCTGTCCCGCCTCTCCTACTCGCGCCATTGCCTCCAATCCCGAGACAGCATTGTTTTCAATGTCAAATCCAGGCATACCCGACGAACCTTCGGAATGGAAGAACCAGGGGCCCAGTGAGCCCCGAGTTCGTGGGGACCTGCCTCCTTATCCCTTGTTCGAAATGGCATCGCCGCCACGCTCGCAGCGAAAGCATCGGCCCTCCCAGCGCGCAGCCACAGCCTCCTTCCCCTCCTCCACTCTCGCAGCCCTGGCCCCTGCAGCGACTTGGCTCTGGCTGTGCCTCCCTGCGCCTGCCAACTGTCACACACTCCTCCGTGGCTGTCAAAAGCAGGACGTCGGGTGCAAACAAGCCGCCGACGAGCGCAAACAGCCTGGGCGAACAGGGACGCCTGGGGTGCCGTTTAACCCGCACGGAATTAGAAATTAGGTTTTAGAGAAGTGAAATATATGTGCAATATTGTATTTTTGAATGTCAGTTGTACTAAATCACCCACTTTCCACTCACGCTTTAAAATCTCCAATGGATACAATAAAAGTGAAACTCCTGGTCTAACTCTGGAACCTCATCTACACTTGCTAACGATGTTTTGGCCACAGAGGCCTTCTTTCAGTCCCTGGAAGTCCCCAAATTCTACCCGGCATTGTTAACTATTCCTCTTGCATGTTCCTTGCGCAAGAAGGATCCCTTCTGCCTGGTACTTCGCCTGCTGGTATCTTCTTGTCATTTAGGTCTCAGCTCAAATGTCACCTCTGCAGAGAGCCTTTACCTGACCACAGTGGAAAATAGCCACATAGTGTCTTCTCTAAAGACTGGGCCCTCTTCTCTTTTCCTCACAGCACTCATCACTCTCTGAAACAATGTTTCTGTTTGTTGTTTCATTATTCTCAAACTCCCTCTCAAGAATGTAAGCTCCATGACTGCAGGGTCATTACCTTTTAAGGGCTGTATCCTACCGAAGATAAGTATGCCATAAATAATTTATGAATGAATTTGTGAACAGATGCGATGGTAGTTAGAGTTCTAGTTCACTTGGAATGTTGAAAACTCTGCCAGAGAACATCTCTGTATTGAGTGCTGTCTTTGTGATCAGTCCAGAGAAGATGTCAATCTTAGGATACCTCAAAGCTGCTCTCTCCCTACTGTGTTAAAGATAATCAGAGGCCTTAGGCTGCCTCCTCCCCCAGGCACTTCAGAAGCCCAAACAGGAAGTGAACCACATGATTGGTGCCATCTGTGCTCAGATATTATATAGTATTCGCAGTGCTCAGATATTATATAGTATACGCAGGGCCGGATTTTGTTAAAAGAACTGCATCTTATATTGTTCAGAAAAATAGACTCATCCTTATACTTTAGGTCATGACATGTTCTTTTGGAGTTATTTTTGCAGTCAAAGCACTTAATATCAGAGATATTTAAAACTCCCCAGAGTGTCAAATCACCTCATCTCACCTTACCTGTAAGCTAGAGTCTATCATGCTTTTAAGTGTGAAACACGTTATCTTGTGTTTTGTCTTAAATACTTTAATTCTGCAGAGACTTGTGGTAAAAATGCTTCACCACTGCAGTAGCAAATATAGGTGGGTCATGTCTACCTGAGATTTCTTTGAAATAGAGATAAATAATTTCTTTGTCCTCTTTGCCAACCTCTTGCCTCCCATCCCTCCCATTCCTACATACACACACACACACACACACACACACACACACACATACTCATACACACAGACATTAAGGACATTTAAAACTTGTGGCTTTGTAATAGAGGTAAAAGAAGTGAACAACTAAAATATTTCAGAATCCTGCCTACCCTCAAAAGAATAATAATAAATTTTGTTTTGCTGTATTCTGGGATTTCTTTGTGGGTATTTTTATTTATTTGGATACCATTTTACATTTGACTTCATAAAGACTTTTTGAGGGAACACAGTTTCACAAATTTGCTATTGATTATGTGTCAGTCTTTAACTTCCTCTTCTCCTCCTACCCAGAGTTGCTTCTTTAAGGATATAATACTTTAAATTATAATGAAGTTATTATTCATTATCAGAGGAGATAATGTGACATTATCTTCTATACCCATTTACTATTTTCAAAATTCTTGCTGCCTACCATTTAATATTTGAAAACCAAAAATTTGGAGGACTAAATACAATATATAACAAATAACATGAAAGGAAAAAATATAAGCTCCCTGAGTAACAAATAGCATGTATTTATAAAAAGGCAGCAAATATGCTAATCAATGGATATAGAAACATTTTTTTAAATCAAAATAAAGAATTTGGTCTGCCATGGATCAACTAATCGAAGTCTCAATTTAATGGATAAAGATGAATTCTGGAGAGGCTGGAGGATTTATTCACAGTCCCATAGCAGACAGAGACTAGAAGTCAGGTGATCTGTGTTCTAAACCAATGCTCGGGAGTTTGTGGTTGCTTTCCAATTCTCACAGGAAACTTAGGGTCATTGGCAATAATACACAAAAGGGATACGTAGTCAACAGAAATATAGCTAGCTTCATCCTACTAGAATATGGTTCCATTAATTATTTAATTGATATTCCTATTTAATTTGCTAATATTCCATGTGACCGTTATGTTTAGCATTATTAAATATCTTTTCTAATTACTCTGAAATAAGCTAAACAATACCTTAATTTGGTGCAAAAATCTGAAAATGATATTTATTCAGCACTCTTTTTTTTAATTTTTGTTAATGTTTATTTATTTTTGACAGAGAGAGAGAAAAAGAGAGAGAGAGAGACAGAGCATGAGCAGGGGAGGGGCAGAGGGAGAGGGAGACACAGAATCTGAGGCAGGCTCCAGGCTCTGAGCTGTCAGCACAGAGGCTGACACAGGGCTCGAACTCACAGACGGTGTGATCGTGACTTGAGCTGAAGTCAGACACTCAACAGAGTGAGCCAACCAGGCGCCCCTATTCAGCACTCTTGAATACACAGAGGATGATGCTTGTTTCCAGGACAAAGGTGACCACCATGAGGTTTCCAGTGACTCCAGACTCTACCCAGTCAACTTAAGGACCAGAGGAATCAGTGTCTCATTACATCTGTAGCCTATTTGCAACACACATGCTCTGCATCATTTAGTGATGTTTGAAGCTATAACAAGTTAAGAAATGTTTAGAGCACGAAGGAAAGCAGAACAATTATGCAACAGAGTTCTTGTAGAGCTTAAACATTAGCAAAGAGATTCAGTTAAATAAACTAGAAGGTTATTAGAAAGGAACAGTTATATAGTAAGTCAGATGCTTTGAACTACAAGAATCAATATGCTGAATCAAACTAGCACGGACATCAAGGAAATTTTTCATCTCATGTTAAGTGCAGAGATAGAACAGTGTCTGGTCACAGCTCCCAACCTCACCGAGAACCCAGCTTCTCATTCTGTCTACTCTGTGAACAATTTTCCGAAAGACTGAGTGTCATGTGGACAAAAAGGGGTTGCATCAGAGAAGGCAGAAGGAATATTTTCTTTGGTGTGTCTTCCTCAAGAGCAAGGAAACTTTTCTCAAAAATCCCCCATTAAGATTCTCCCTAGGTTTCAATTGCCAAAACTGCATTTTGTACATTTCCAAACCAATCACTAGAAATAAAAACAGGGTTACTATGAGTGGTTCCTTACACAAAGTAGAGTTTAGGAATGCTGAGTTAGGATTACTTCCCTGTTTCATATGGGAGAGGTGGGGGGACTTGGGCAAAATCATTTTTATTATTCAGAAGGGTGAAGGGAGGGTTAAGCAACCGAAATATCAAGCAGGCAGTCTAAATGTCAACTGAAGGTTATGAACACTGATATATTTTAATAATATTTTGATAATTTCTTTAAACCCTAAGACATTTGTCACAGGAAAAGTAAAGACAGAGCCCATTTCAATGTAATTTTGCATATAATTTATCAATGTAATCAGGATTCCAAACCAAGAAACGGTATATTATTAAACTTCAAATTCTGATCTGGAAGTAACTACTAAAATAGAAAAATAAATTGGACATTTATATTTGTTTGTGAAGGCTGTTGTAAAAGTTATCACAATCTAGGTAGCTTAAGCAACAGAAATGTATTGTCTCATAGTTCTGGAGGTTAGAAACCTAAGATCAAGGAGTCAGCAGGGCCATGTTCTCTCTGAAGGCACCAGGGAAAGATACGTTCCAGGACTCTATCCTAGCTTCCTTGGCTGGTGGCAGTGTAACTTCAGTCTTCAGGTGGCATTCTCCCTGTGTGCACACCTGAGTCCATATTTTCCCTTTTAATAAGGGAAACTAGTCATACTGGATCAGGCGCCCACCCTTCAACAGTATGACCTCATCTTAACTAATTAAATCTACAAAGATCTTATTTCCAAGTAAAGTCACATTCTGAGGTAATGAGGGCTATGACTTCAACATGTGAATTTGGGAGGAGGGGGCGGTGCACAATTCAACTCATTATAGCAGTATCTTTCTAACAAAGTTGAAGATAAGTATCAAGAAAGATTTGACTTCAAAGGATATCATCAGGAAGTAAAAAGACAACACACAAAATGGGAGAAAATATTTGCAAATCATATACCTCACAAGGGACTTGTATCAAGAATATATAAAGAACTCTTGCAACTCAAGAATAAAAGACAAGTCAATTAAAAATGAGCAGAAGATCTGAATAGACATTTCTCCAGTGAAGACATACACATGACCAATAAACACATGAAAGGAGGGTCAATATCATTAGCCATTAAGCAAATGCAAATCAAAACCCCAATGAGATGCCACTTCACATTATGGCTAGGCACAGGCATAGGATGGCTAGAATCAAAAAGGCAGACATAATAAATGTTGGCCAAGATGTAGAGAAATTAGAACCTTCACACGCTGCTGGTGGGAATATAAAATGGTACAGCTGTGTTGGAAAATAGTCTGGCTGTTCTTCCAAAAGCTAAACATAGAGTTAACAAATGACCCAACAATTCCACTGCAGGTATAAAGCCAAAATAATTGAAAATGTGTATCTATACAAACACTTGTACATTAATGTTCATAGTGGCATTGTTCATAATAGCCGAAAAGTATAAACAACATAAATGTTCATCAAAGAAGCCAGTTACAGAAGACCATATATTACATTATTCCATTTATATGAAAAGTTCACAGTAGGCAAATGGGTAGAGAAAGTAGGTTAGTGGTTGCCTAAGACTGTAGGGAGAGAGGAATGGGAAGTGAGTGTTCATAAATATAGGGCATGTTATTGGGTGAAAAAAAATGTTCTAGAATTGACCATGTTGATATGCACTCTGAGAATGTCCTAAAAACCATTGTCCCTGTGACTGTAGCAAGTTGCTTAACCCCCTGGGCTTTATTTTCTCCTTTGTAAACTGAGGAGACAGCTACCACCCTCTTAGGGTTACTGTGAGAAAAAGATGAATTAACACACCAAACGTGCTTTGGACAGAAACCGGTACAAAAAAGCACTAAGGATGTATTTGCTATTACTATTAGATGTGAATTGTGAAACTTTAATACCATGTGTATTGCATGCAAAAAAAAAGTTTATACTTGCAAAGTGTAATGCGAAATCAAAAAATTTGTACAATGCTGATATATTCCAATCTGATAATTAAAAATAATGATGTCCTGAGTTTTTGATATTGGTATCTAAGTCCTGCATCAGCTGGGGCGTAGCCAGGCTAGGAGGTGTCAGAGATGGTGGGCCCTGCTCCAGGCTATGAAAACCATCATAGATCCTCTTCTATAAAAGTCAGAAGATACAAAAGGTATTTTTAGAAATTATCTCTAGCTGAAATTTTTGACTGACCTCTTTCTAGGGAGATGTCTACACTCCTGAAGATTCTGTTTCAGTTTTCCTTCTCCTTTCTTTATTTCTAACAGCTATGCTAAAACAGAGCCTGTCTAAGGTTCATTCCCATTAAATGTGTCCTTCAGGTTTTTGTTTGTTTTTGAACATGAGAAGGTACTGTAATATTTATGCAGAAAATTACACTTTACTGTGATTCTTGGCTGACTCTGGGATGACTCAGATGCTTATTTCCTCCCTCTGGCTGAGAGCTGCCAGCACAGGCTGTCAGTTAGCAACATTTGTGGAGTGCCCATGGTGCACAGAACACCAAAGAGAACTAAAAACAGAACAGGAGCTACAGTTTCGCTTTTAAGATGCTTACAATACATTGAGCCAGTCAGGACAAGCACACAGAATATATACATAATGCATAACAAATGACACAGAAGTATACATATGCACTAGCAGGCCCAGTCTGGGGCAAGATTGATGAGTAGGTGTCTCTGAGTTCTACCAGGTTCTATTTTCTATTTTCCTTCAGCACTTCTAGGTGCTGCTTCACACAGTCAACAAATATTTATCAAATGCTATCTGTATACCACACCCTTGAGTAAGTGACAGATACTGCCTTCCAGAGCTTCCTACCAAACCAGTATTTTCTGGAGTATTGCCCTTATTCCCGAACCCACCCACGCCAATCTCTCTCCCAGGTTCAGGTTTCTCTCTCTCTCTCTCCTTAGAGCTCTTTTCTCAGCTAGCTATAAAGAACTAAGTATTAATTTAAAAAAATTAAAAAGTCACACTAAAGCATGACTAATGAGTTACAATGTAATACTTTAACTTTCATTAGCCCAAAGGAATGGATCTGTAATGGTGAAATTACAGAAGGAAAGGCAACGGGGTAAGAGAAGATGTATTTTGAAAAAAAAGTCTAAGAGGTTTCCTTTTTTAGACAGCATTTTTTAGATTTGGATTTGCAAGGCCAGCACTGCAGGTGTTATTTCTACCTAGGTCCTCAGTGAAATGGAGGAGACAATAGTATATTCCCCATGGCCTTAATATCCAAACAGCTAAGCCACCCAGAGAAATAGTTATCTGAAACTAGAAGAATAATACGCTTTTCCTACCAGGTGGTGGTTTTCCTGGACTATAGAACATTATTTTTAAAACAATGCTTTGAAAAAGAAAAAAATAAAATAAAACAGTGCTTTTAATTAGTAGTGTCATAACAGTTGCCTTATAGATAAGGAACAAGGTAGAATAAGAATAAAAAAAATACAAACTTTTTTTTTAATTTTTTTTAACATTTTTGTTTATTTTTGAGACAGGGAGAGACAGAGCATGAACAGGGGAGGGTCAGCGAGAGGGGGACACAGAATCTGAAACAGGCTCCAGGCTCTGAGCGGTCAGCACAGAGCCCGACGCGGGGCTCGAACTCACGGACGGCGAGATCATGACCTGAGCCGAAGTTGGCCGCTCAACCAACTGAGCCACCCAGGCGCCCCCAAACCTTTAAATGCTATCCAGCCTCTCTCTCAACCAACAACTTTTTCATTGTTGTTTAAATAACCCTAATTTAGTCCCTGAGTGTAAGTTGAATTAATTTGCGCAGGACATAGGGTCTGACTCCTGTGGGCTCTGTCTGGTTCACATGAATTGTGCATAGTTGTTTCAGACCAGACCTTTTCTTTGATCTTTATCAGCTTGAATATCTGTACCTGTTTACCCCTTGCCAGCTTAAAAAGCTCTGTTTGTCCTTCTAAAATTCCTACCTAAGTCTTCAGGCCTACATCTGGAGCATGAATAGACAGGAAATAAAAGCATATGCTAATAGCCTTGTGCCATGAAGAGAGTGTTTCTCTTTTAGAAAAAGTTCCCCAAACCTCATTCCTGCCTCTTTCCATGTTTGAGGGTTACAGTGTTCTACCTGGAGCCTGCTTCAGATTTGTGTCTCCCTCTCTCTGCCCCTCCCCTGCGTGTGCCCTGTCTCTGTGTCTGTCTCTCTCTCTCAAAAATAAACAAACAACAAAAGAATTTCTAAGCTCAGTTTGCTAGAAAACAGTTTTTAATGAGAAATACGGTTTTAAAACCAAGAAATAATATTCTTTGTATCCCTTAAGTCTTTTCATAGACAATTCACTCTGCCTACCTTAAAACAGGGTTTGGGGGCACCTGGGTGGCTTAGTTGGTTGGGCAGCTGACTTCAACTCAGGTCATTATCTCATGGTTCATGAGTTTGAACCCGGTCAGGCTCTGCCTGTTGGGACAGTTCGGAGCCTGGAGCCTGCTTTGAATTCTGTGTCTCTCTCTTTGCCCTTCCCCCGTCGTTCTGTCTCTGTCTCTGTTAAAAATAAATAAACATTAAAAAAATGTTTTTAATAAAATAAAATGGGGTTTGTAGGGGTGCCTGTGTGGCTCAGTAGGTTAAGCATTTGACTCTTGGCTTCAGTTCAGGTCATGATCTCACTGTTCATGAGTTGGAGCCCCATGTCAGGCTCAGCACTGCGATTGCAGAGCCTGCTTGGTATTCTTTCTCTCTCCCTCTCCCTCTGCCCCTCCCCTGCTCTCTCTCTCTAAATAAATAAATAAACTTTGAAAAAAAAATAAAATGGGGTTTGTATTGTAACTGAGGTATTGTTTAGATGACTACAGGGACATGTCAGGTGGTATTAGCCCGGGAATCTCCTACACTGAAGCATGAACCTGAAATGAGGTATTGAAAGAAAGAAATATGGTATAATTCTACAGAGGGAGGCATGAACTTTCAAGTGTGGGAAATCATATGTGTAAATACCTAAAAGTTCGAGATTAATCATGTGCCAAGAGTAGAGAACTGGCTTCCTGACTTTACCTGGGAACATGGTAAAAGATGAAAACTTTTGGATAAAGAGAAAAAAGTAGCAAAAGATATTGGAGTTATGGATGCAGAATAAAGTTTGTGTAAGTGATTGAAACATAGACACTTTTTTTTTTACCTTGCTAGTTAAGTTTACATTTCTCAGACTTTCCAGCCATTTCTCCCTATGAATATTGGAAGATTTTCCTGATTTAAATCCTGAACAAAGTAGTTTATACTACTACCTTCCTGATACAATGTTAGGCATCCCACAATTTTATTTATGAGAAATCAATACTATGAAGTCAATATTGCAAACCAATTTCCATCCTAAGGAGCCTCTTATGTAAAAGTGTTAGGCATTTGCACATGGGAAAATAAATTATAGCTTCTGGGAATATGCTAGACCAGGTACCTTGACTGACCTTCTTACTAAGAATAATTAAAAATGTAGACTAAAATGTATTTTTTAATTGTTTGAATGTATGGATGACTTGGAAAGCCCGTGAGAAATAGTCATGGATCAAAAACTAATTGAAGGCAGGAACCCTGAGGGGTAAGCAGAAGGCTGAAGTCAGTATTCACCTCGAGGGCATCTGAAGCTTCAGTTTTTATGCCTTTGAGAGTGGAAAGGACAGATGGGAAAGCCTGAGCTTGCCCAAGATGGGAAACATAATAGGAAACAAAATTCAAGTATAGCATGTTTACAAAAGACCCATCTGAAATTAAATATAGAAAAATTCGAGGTAACAGGATACAGAAAGATGTATCAAGCAAGTAACAATCAAAGGAGACTAGTGGCATAGTTATGTAAATATCTGGGGAAGCTGTACTTTACTGGGAAAGTGTTACTAGATGTAAAAGATTAACACTTGGTACTGACAAGCAAAGGATACAGGGGTAAAAAAGAAAGTGAATTAACATCCCCTTTCAGGAAGATAATCTGGCACTATCAAAGTACTAGATTACATAAAACATACATGTGCTTCAACCCAGCCAACCTACTTCTTTCATAATATTTTTCACCATTTCTTCCTTATGATTTGGAAACATGACTTTGATGAGATCAAGATTTCAGGAAGCAGACAATATAACAGATAAATGATTTAAATCCTGTAAATACAAAAGTTGTAAACCATTACACACCGAAATAAAAGACAGTGGCACATGCTTAAATGGAAGAAAGAAGGCCAGTAATGAATCTAAGGATGTTGCGAAGTAAAAATGTGGCCATTTTATTTAAAAAAAAAAATTTTTTTTAACGTTTATTGATTTTTGAGACAGAAAGAGACAGAGAATGAACAGGGGAGGGGCAGAGAGAGGGAGACACAGAATCTGAAACAGGCTCCAGGCTCCGAGCTGTCAGCACAGGGCCCAACGCAGGGCTTGAACTCACGGACCGCGAGATCATGACCTGAGCGAAGTCGGACGAAGTCGGACGCTTAACCGACTGAGCCACCCAGGCGCCCGAAAATGTGGCCATTTTAAATGACCTTGTGTTTGGTAGACACAATGCTCAACTGGAAAACTAGCTTCCGTGTCTCTTTGGAGATCCTTCTTGTAGTTAGGATGGAATGAACTCCGTCCCCACTCAAACCAAAACAAAACAAAACAAAAACCTAGGAATGTCCTTCAGATAATCAGATCTCTGATTGCTTGCTTCTCTGGAACCTCAAATAGACCCAATGACACAGCAAGGAATGAATTGCAGAACTATATACATGAGGTAGCACAAGAAATTCCTATCATGGTGGCAAGCTGGACTCTTGCGGGCTCAAGTCCCTCCTACACAAAGCCTAAAAGGAAGCAAGACATTGGTTCTGGGCGCCTATGATCTGGGAGATTTCTCATTCTGAGTGGGGTTCAGACACCACAAAATTCTCCCAAGGGTCTGCTGGCATTCAGCGAGGTATGGAGTTGTATATTCTCTCTCCATCATCTATTCATGATCTTGTCTATAGTTTTGTTTGTTTGTTTTTTTTTTTTTTGCAACTTGTTTGTTCATTTGGGGTGAAAGGAAGTAAAACTAACTTTAGCCAAGTCTTAGTTTGTGTTGGGGGTTTGTCATCTACCATAAAGATTTTGAAATACCACACTAAGTACAATATACTTCTTGAAAAAAAAAACAACAACTCCTTATTTGTTAAAACATTATTGGCACAGTGATTCTCATGTTCATTCTCAACAAATAATAAAACTGGTAATTCTATTGCTACACCTACTTCTGTACTCAATTGTTAAGGACCTGAGAAGTTACACATGCATATAAATAAGGAACTACAAGGAAGAGAATAAAAACTTGGAAACCTATGGTAGATAACTTACTATACAAAGGAAAGGACTTTACTTTTATGGAAATAAATACGACAGCACAAATCTACCAAAACTCATACACACTTGCTGCTTAATTTACATATTATTGGGGGGGAATAATATTCTTTACTTTTCAGTTTCTTTATTTAAAAGTACACATAATTCTAGAGTGACATCACATATTATACACATGGTAGGACCATGACTGAGTCAAATCTAGAGTCAAAGATGCTTCAAAGATTCCAAGAAATGATTTGAAAACAAACTTAACAAAATGTATATTGGGTCATGCCCATGGACCATCCCAACTGTATCCTGTCTCTGCCTGTGGAACCAGAGAAAGATCTTAAAGCTTCAAGCTACCACTCCAAAATGGATAACACCCTCCCCACACAAGCCCAGCCTCAATAGTCCAGCTTCCCCTAATGACCAAATTAGTCAATCATCTGTATACTGATTCAAATCTTTCCAGAATGTGTTTATATCTTCATATTGATTCATACGTGGGAACATTAATTTATTAAATGTACTACCTGTATTTAGAGTGTTATTTCTTTTTTCATTCCAAATACCTTATTAACACAATTAAAAGAAGGATCCAGAAAAGCACTTCAGAGATCAAGAGTTTCTCTTAAAATATGAAGAAACACTAAAACTGGGTTATACAATATGATGATTCATCAAAATATTTACATTAAACCATGAGTTAACCAGAAATATACACAGTACAGTCTAATTTTGCAATTTTCCAAAGATGTATTAACAATACATTAGTGTATGGGTTAAAGCAGTGAGGCATCATTTTTCTCTCCTGCACCTTTGTGACTGCAGATTTTATTGCCCGTGGAGATGACCTCAAAAGGCTGTCTCTGAGGTTCTTTAGGAGTGTGAGGTTCAAGTCAAGCAGCCCTCCCAGCTTCACTGATAAACTCTGACATCTAGTTTCTAATAATCTGAGATCTGATGACAAATTCTCTGTGTTCCTGATCCTTAAACTTCATAATTTGATTCTTATTTTCCATGAATAGTAAAAATCAAATGAACTATTCAGTCTGAGATGAAGGAAGAAGAAGGCAACGAGATGAAGAGATGCAAATGAAAAATTTTAAAAAAAGAATTGACTATGTTTCCTTGAAGATAAAACTGAGCAAACTCCAGTTTGCATAACAAGATTAGAAAAAGCATCAAAGAAGCAAAGAATGTCATGATTTAAGGCAATGTAGGTAGTCTGTGGTGCGGCTAATCTATTACAGCATGTCTATACATCTATATCTCCATCTCCACATATCTCCATTATTCAGGAAGTTTACATTTAAATAGCCTACTGAACTGGCCTTCCCCTACCTCAACATCATACATCTGTCAGCTAGAAACAACAGCTGAGAGCAGGCATCTGTGCTGGTTGATTTGTTGAGGCTTCTTACTGTTTTAGACAAAATATCCAGGACTTTGACCTGAGCTTTGCTGACTTCATGCCCACATCTGATGTGCTCTTCCTATTGACCATTTAAATACTAACCAGTAGCCAAGTCCTCAGAGTGGGAAGATTCTTCTTCAGCCACTTGATATTTTTGGATATGGCTTCCAGAATAATTTGAAAAGTACCTAGATATCGTCCTTGGGCCTTAAGAGATTCAAAGAACAGTTTCACCTGAAAAATAAGCAAGAAAAAAATTACTGGCATAGTTCATTAAAACTTGCTCTTGCAAAGGGGTTCGAAATAGCTTGCAAATTATACAAACACCGGAATAATTTCTCTGCCAACCTCTAGATGGTTGTTTTATTCCTCTCTTTTTGTGTATAATTATTATTTCACTTTATCTTCAAATAGATAATGTAAGTCAGGAATGATAAATCCTCATCTTACAAGTGAGCACACTGGATAAAAACTTTAAGTGATCAAACCAAGTCATAGAGTAAGTCATGAGCCAGGATTTAAATTCTGTAATTCTTAGTTTCTTTAAAGAATAAACAATTCAATATTTATTTTGGAAATATGTAAAACATTAGAATGATTTTAAAAAGAAGTAGAATTGCCACCAACAGTAGTTTTGTTACAATACCTTTAAGTATTCTTCCAAACTTCAACATAGTCCCTTCAGTGATGTTGTAATATGCAAGAAATAATATGAAAGGACTCATGTCTCACGGGTAATTTTTATTTTGAATGCTATAAACACCTGTATTTTAAGAAGTTCTAGACCTGTCCCCTCCAATTACTTGCTACATGACATTGGACAAACTACTTATTTTCTTTTAATAAAATGAGACTTTAAACCAAATTATATCTAAGTTTGTACTCAGTTTTATAACTTGGATATTTATTTATTTATGTATTTATTTATTTATTTATTTTGAGAGAGAAAAAGAGCATGCATGCAAGTTGTGGAAGGGGAGAGAGAAAAGAAGAGAGAGAACCCCAAGCAAACTCTGTGCTGTCAGCACAGAGCCCAATGTGGGGCTTGAACCCACAAACCAAGTCCACAAACTATATCCACAAACTGTGAGATGTGACCTGAGCCGAAATCAAGAGTCCAACACTTAACTGATTGAGCCACCCAGGAGCCCCTGAACACTTATTTTTAAATTGTTAGCAATAGGGAATCACAAACCTCTTGTAACTCCTTGGAAGAGGAGTGAAATGTTGTTCCAGAGATGATCACTCTCATGGCAAATGAGCCTAGTCAAATTTGAAGACAAAAAGGAAACCCACAAATTTAATAGAAATACCAGCCTTGTGTTTATTATGTCATTTGTTTTTGAAATATGTAGCATTCATGGGGCACCTGGGTGACTCAGTCGGTTGGGCGTCCCACTTCAGCTCAGGTCATGGTCCCACAGTTTGTGAGTTTGAGCCCCATGTCAGGTTCTGCACTGACAGCACAGAGCCTGGAGTCTGCTATGGATCCTGTGTCTCCCTCTCTCTGCCTCTCCCCTGCTCGTGCTCTGTCTCTCCTCTCTCAAGAATGAATAAACATTAAAAAAATTTTTAAACAGATATGTGGCACTGTATGATGTTTGTACGTTATCATGTACACTATTAATTATTATAAGAATAACCTATTTATCCAGTAAAATGCCAAAGTTATGAAATGTAACAAATTTGACCATAAGATAAAAATGTAGATAAAGCCTTTTTTAGGAACTGTGACTATCTTTGTCAGCAATGTTTATGTTTAAATTGATGTTTATGCTGAAAGCAGCATTGTCTATATTTTTTTATTATGTACTCCATTGGTAAAGAATTTTTTCTAAGAACTTCCCAATATACATATTTTTATTTGTCAATTAGGTTGTAGGTTAAAAAGAAAATTTAATAGTGTTAGAACTAGTATACACAGTAATACGTTCTTCTTGCACTCTAATATACTACTTATTGTCTTACACACTTCCCCATCCCATTTTGGAAATCCACTGCATTTATACACTGTGTTTTGGGGGGCAATGTTATTTTGTAGAACTGTCATTTGCAGCCACAGACTCTATCCTTCACCCTGGTGTCTTATATAGAGAATTTGTACCATACGTCAAAGGGATTCATGCTGAAAAGCAGAGCACAGATACATCCCAGAAATGAGTCCAAGTCTAGGCTGTGCACATGGTCAGGCAGGAGGATCATTTCTAGTGACAAAGGAAATCTATGGCATTGCAGAAAAAGTCTGATCATTTCAAGAGGGAACTGACAGTCATACAAACACCCCAACCAATGATTCCTGCAGAGTTTTTAAGGAAACACACACACACACACACACACATTTTATATTATATATATAAATTATATATATGGAGTTTCTCTTTGGTCCCATGTGAATGTCAATCCCTTAAAGGCCTGGGAGAGGGGGGAAAATGTTCTTTTTGCTTACACAAAGCTTTATGGAGGACTCTGAATCCTTCATGGCTAACAAATGGGAGGGAAGAGGAACTGGGGAGGACTAGAATCAAAGACACAAACTGACATTAAGATGAACAGAACAAACTGCACAGCTCTTGGATTGAGGGTATTTTCCATATAGTTTGTAAGAGACATTTTGTATTTGAATGAGGAATGGCTGAGTGCCTTAGCAGGGGTTTTTGTGAGAGGAAGCAAAGCCATCCTGTACTTTCCAATGAAACTGAATCATTATTGGTTCATTCTGGGGGATATTTTAGGCCTAGGCGCATGCTGGAGTGAGCTCTGATTCTCTGAAAAGTTGAAACTCCAGAAAAGACTCAGAGCCAATGGAGTTTTGAAGGGGGGCTCCCCAAACACTTCCAGTCAGCCCCTCTAAGTTCTCCACTGTACCACTTCCCCAGGGGAACTGAGAGAGGGGATTAGCTCTCATCAAAATTCCTGAAATTTAGGGGCACCTGGGTGGCTCAGTCGGTTGAACGTCCGACTTCAGCTCAGGTCATGATCTCGCAGTTTGTGAGTTCAAGCCCCGCGTCAGGCTCTGTGCTGACATCTCAGAGCCTGGAGCCTTCTTCAAATTCTGTGTCTCCCTCTCTCTCTGCCCCTCCCCCACTTGTGCTCTGTCTCTCTCTGTCTATCAAAAATAAATAAAATATAAGGCTGATGCCAATTTAAAAAAAATTCCTGAAATTTCCCCCTAGAACAAACTATATTAACAAACCAAGTCAAATGTGTTTAATGCCCTATATATGGCTTCACTTCACTATATATGGGTTCTTCTGAGCTGGTGAGGAAGCTAGGAGGAGTGTGATACAGGGGCTGATGACTGGACTTAATTCAGCTCACATTTGCTCCCAGCTGAGTGCAAGAAATCTATTTCCCATTCACTTCTCATTCCTCTCCCTCACACCTCGACAGAATAATTTGGACTATAAAGTTTTCAAACTAACAGAGTTCATCAAACTATTTGGGAAGAAATAGAATCATTCACATTCATATGCACATCATTATACTTGGTTTCAGGCGACTGAAATATGTGGTTTCAGGCACATCTAGGTGGAAGAACACACGTTGGATATAAATGAATACCAACTTTTCAAGGAGATGGGTCCAATTTTCTCTTAAAAATTTCCAGGCTAATTGCTGTCCCTTTGGATTTCTGGAGATTGCATGAGGAAGAGGCACCAACTCCTGTGTCTTGATGACCTTTCCACCCATTCTTAGTTCAATTAATCTGAAGAAATAAAGAGCATTTGACTTCTCATAGTGTGTGTTATGTAATAGAGGCTAACTCGGGCTACCAATATCTTAAGAGAATAGAAGAAAGAAATGCATGATAAAATGATAATTTACCATAAACAGTAATAAATTCTTTACTGGCTAACATTTTTAATGTTCCAGTTGAACTTTTAATTTTTTTTTTTCTGGCAGTAATTTTATTTACCTATTATTTCAAATAACTTTAAATTAAAAAAATATTTTTAATGTTTATTTTTTAGAAAGAGAGAGAGACAGAGCATGAGTGGGCAAGGAGAACAAAGAGAGGAAGACACAGAATCCAAAGCAGGCTCTAGGCTCTGAGGCTCTGAGCTGAGAGCACAGACCCCGACCCTGGGCTCAACTCATGAACCATGAGATCATGACCTGAGCTGAAGTCAGACGCTTAACTCACTGAGCCACCCAGGCACCCCTCAAAGAACTTTGATTAGCATCTTGTACAACATCTTATATATAAGAATGTAATTTTGTGGTAATTTTTCTCCAAGGTTTTAAAAGTAAAACATGGGCATTTGTCTAGTATCAGTCACTTGATTAATAACTAGGGAATATCTGTTTTCACTATTTGCATTTTGTCAGTATATATTTTGGGGAGGTAAAGTCAAACCAAATCAAATCCTGATTCAATTGTTTTATGCCTTTGGAATTAGTGGCCAATATTTTAGTGACTTCATTGAATTTATATCAGTTTATTTTTAACAATTTAAATTAGTGCACTTATTTCATTAACTTTTCCTGATGTTTGCTGGTTGACAATGCACACAGAATTTTGGTTTTTTCAGCACCTGAAAGTGACAATCCATATTTTGCTCTAAAAGGTAATTCTATCCTACTGCCGTTTGAGCACCCACGGAATATACGATCTTTAAAACATCTGTTAGAATGCTGTAATAAGAAGAACAGAAGTGGAAAAAAAGTCCTATGAAACAAAAAACTCTTGTTTTCTTATTATAATTTTAAATTGCTACAACAGAATCACCCATGAGTTATTTTCAGTACCTAATGTGTTAAACCTTTTTTTCTGTCAGACTTTTATAAAATTATTTTATGTAACTTTACTTTCCAAATTATTTGTGTTTTTTTCTACTGATGATAAAATATTAGCAAGGAGAATAATCATAAAATTTTAACTTGCTCAGAGATGAAAATAGAAACTTTATGGAATCCATATATACAAGAGATGATTTCTGACATATAAAAGCAGTGGTTTATACAGAATTCTAGAATTGAGTGATCTGTATTAGTGCTATGTGATCTTTTTTTAAAAAAACATGATTACTTGCCATTTTAATTCCCACATTAAGACTATTTTCTAACAAGACTATCTGAAAGTCATCTAATTCTCTAGGTCTAGAAAATTGTAATTTAGCAAAATTGATTAGGTTCAGTCATTTTATAATTTGTAAAACTAATAAGATATAATAATTTTTTTCTGTCCACATAAAGAAGAAACCACAATTTTGAGGTTTTATTGCCCTATAGAATATTAAAGTAGTTTTGATTCTAATTTTGTTTATGGTTTTTAATTCCAAATATCATTAGATAAATAATAACTGATACTCATTTTGATAGCTCAGAAAAAACACAACAGAGAAGTAGGGATGGGGCAGGAAATTTGCATTTATCATACAGTGACCATATGGTAGAGATTGTACTAGTCTCTGTACATCATATTTAACTGTCAAAGCTACCTAGTGAGATTGTTATTATCCTGATTTTTAAAAAGTGGAAATAAAGCTTGGAAAGGTTAAGCAACTGGTGCAAGGTGACATAACTAGCCATTTTGAAGATGAGATTTAAACCCATGATCCTGATTTTGTGTTGTTTCCACTATATATGCTTAAGTATCCTAAGTACCAGTTGAATCACAAAACAAAGATTAGGCAATTAAATTATGATCTACATTGTTTTGATTTTGGTATATTTACTGTACAAATGTATGAAAATTGATAACAAATACATTGTAAGTTCCTTGAAGGTAGGACACATTGGTTTTTTTACTACCTTATCCTTGGTACCTACAAGCACTGCGGGTTCACAGGCAACATGCAAAGAATTTTTCAATACATGAATGAAGTATTTTTCAATACATGAATGAAGTAATTAATCTATATAAGAAAATTCTTCATTATGGCTTAATACTAGCAGGCTTGATGTTTAGGAAAACAAAACCTATAATATTTAATTATGTATTATTGATTACAAGCATAAATAAGGTTTACCCACAATATTTTCCTAAGTATTGCATCGGACTAAACATGTTGAGCTACCATATCTAACCCATAGGTGGGTTGCTGCAGGTAAGATCATCCCTCTTCTAACAAGTATAAAGATGGAATAATATCTCTTTATGTTATAGGACAGCAGGATGTTTACATTTTAGCCTCACTCATACAACCCATTCAAACATTAACAAAAAGAAGAGAAAACTAGAGCTAAAAGATCCTTTTTCCTTAAACTGATTTTTGAGTTTAATCACAATGACCGGAAAAGCACTAAAAGAAGAAGACTGGAATTAATGTTTTCAAAAAGAAGAATTCAAGATAGGATTTTAAGAAGCTCACTGAGATTTAGTTATATGGAAAGAAATTATGATAGCCTACCAGCAATGTGGCACAGGAAAAATGGACACCATCACATTACACTCTGCTAAAATAATGAAATTTTTCTTCAGTTTTAAGGAATGAATTTTCCTTAATTCACATACAAATTTGATTTCTCAAAACAACCAACTCTAGAATGAAAGTTTTAACAATAACTATATAAAATCTTGTATTGAAAAGAAATCAAAGCCTACATTGAAAAGATTGTGGCATGTGTTAGTATCTGTGGGTTGCAAACTGCTAAACTGAATGGCAACATAATCCATATGATCACTGAGCACCTTTCTGATTATAATAACCACCGTAATCCATTTTGCCATTGTATACATACACACTTTTGATGGCCCAAATCATCAGTTTCCCATCAAAGATGAGATCTGAGGTCAAAATTCGGTCTGTGGTATTGATTAGTGAAGAAGTAAATATGTATTTTTTAAAAGGTATCCTCCCTTTTTTACAAAAAAAAGTTTTAACAAATGATCACTGGTGTTTTGACTGCATGTACATTTCACATTGCTTTTTATCTTTAAAAGACATTACTTTTGAAGCTTGGGCACCCCCCTGCTTCTACCCTCTGGCTATCTTTCTGTTACTATGCCACTGCATTTTAGCTCTCCCTCTCAAAGGACCTAAACCTCACTTCTCACAAAATCTATTGAGCACTTACTATATGGGAGCACGAGACACAGATATGTAATTCCCAGCATGGCTTTCTCCCTCTTGTCCTCACTGAAAGGTTTTAGATCTAATGTCTTGCTTGATCAAAGACTTTTACATCAAAGTGAAAGGAACAAAGAACAGGACAGATGTCTAGATTTACTTTAATTTTCCACTGAATTCCATCCACTGAGAGAAGAGTTCAGTTGCCTTCTGGATGCAGGAAGCATGGTTCAGGTAAGAGGCCTGTTTTAAGATGGTCAAGGCAAACAACCTGTCCCAGACTGAGCCCTCCTTGCTCCAGCTTTGCATGTCAATCACCGGCTTAAAATATCAAAGAAGGTAATGCTGCAGAAAGCACAGGCTGATTTACAGAGAGGCTAAATTTAGTAATCACACAGCTCCTACCCACCAAACGGGGTCAACTCTAAACTGTCTGCATGAATCTTCCCCAAACACAGAACTATTTATCTTTGTACTTTCCTTCTCTCTTTCTGGGCCCCACCTACCATATTTAAACAGAGTTTCTCCTTTAAAAATATGATTTAATTTCCCATCTGAGGAGGGAATATCAATCGAAAAAAGATAAAATCACATTTAAGAGGAATATTTTGCTCACAATCCTGATAGGATCCTCTTGGGATGGTGATGACAAGGAACAAGAGATTTCCAGCCAGTTATATGCCTTCTCTGCATTTTCCTTTAATGAGAAGAACAAACAACAAAACTGCTATTGTGAATACCAAAACATTAGGGTCTCTGCCATAGAGGAAATAAACCAACATATAGTCATTTTTGCAAAGTGATTCTCTCTTGTGTTTCTGAGAGGATTGTGTCTGCACATGGTCTGTAAACTATTCATGCTAGCATCAGACTCCCAGATTAAGCATAATAGCTTGATATGGAAACAGATTCCAGAACGAAGAATGTCTCTGTTGAATTTTTCATTAACATAATGCCTTACCTCTTTGGGGTTTTTAAATTTTAATTCTTATCTAAAAAGAGGGAATTGAAACTAGAAAGAAGGGAAATGAAAAAGAACCAACTTTTGTTGTGACTTGACTCTTCTTAATCTCAATGATTTCCTGCTTTAAAACAGACTTATGGAAAAATTTCCAAAATTTTTGTCCGAAGACAGAGGGCTGGACCATATGAACTATGATCCTATGGTTTGCTATATTTTTAAAAACACAAATCTACCAAATGTCACTATTTCTTCCTACATGTGTAATATCATAATGTATGGTGCAGCTGATACCTTAGAGGATCAGCAACAGGGAAACTAGGTCTAATATTCCAGGGTCACAATTTAATAAAGAATACTGAACACAAAAATTACTTCATATTAATCCTGTTGTTCCTGTTTGGTACAGCATAATTTGTTTCTTACTAAAACAAACACCATTATTTACTTTTATACCTACCTACTTCTTAAAAAATTAACCTTAATATTCATTAAGAGGGCTTCTTTTCTTCTTATATAATTATTGTTTAATAAAAATCCAGCTCCTCACCACCAATCATTGCACAAAATGTTATCTGAATGTTTGTTCATCTTAAAAACTAAACACACATATAAGTGTATACTTTAACCCAACAGGAGAAATCTATATTTTGTTAGTATACAGTTATATACTTATTAATATACAGTTTTAGTTAAGTGATACTTTTGTGAAATAAAACCAAATTCCCGAGGAAACAATTTGGGTCTTCTTTTTATCGTGTGGGACTAAAAGAAAAAAATAGTTTTTCTGTAAGGAAATTAAAGTTGTCATTTTAATCCCAGTCAACTCAGATGAGATCCAAGTGTTAAATTATATTTAGTAAGTGTAAAAAAACAATTAAAACAAATATCTATTCTTTGGTCAAATTCTGTCTTCAAACTAAATATGATCATTGATTACTTCTTTCAACTCTTAAATAGGTATTTGATAAAGCAGACAAGAACAAGATAAATATTACTGAGGGAAGGCAGTAAGTAAAAATATTTTTTGCAAGTAAAAATATTATGAGAGTTTTAAATTGCTTCCATATTGAATTAATTTTATTATAAAATTAATATAAGAAAATTATGAGACAGTTGTAAGTTAGAGAGGAGAGGAACAAGACTCATAGTTTCACTACCCTACACATTCACTAATAGCACTTTGGAATATTTCCTCCCCCCCCCCCCACTTTTTAGCTACTACTTTTTCTATGTAGTTGCAAACATAATAATACATAAATTTACATTCTGCTGTTTTCCACATTTGCATTATTTGCAATGCATTTCTGTGTTCTCACTTCTTCTTATTCAACAAATGATCTTTGAAACAATTTACATTAGATAATACTAATATTGCTAACATTAACAGTTACTCAGCAAGTACTGCGTTTTGTGCTTTATTGACGTTATTTTATGCAATCCTTAAAGCAACACTTTCCATTAGATATTATTACTTAAAATTGGAATTTTAAAATACTAGAGAAGTTTTAAAAACTAAAAAAACGTAGTCTTAAAAAGTTTAGATAATTTGCCTAAGGTCAAACAATAATTAAAGAGGTAGTACTTGAACCCATCCATTTTAACCCAAAATTTGTACTCTTAATTAACTTCATTAATCTGTCACCCAAGTCTTATTATTGTTTTTCCACTGATTGTTTTCCACTGATAACTGTAGGGTTCCTTTTGCTAAATTTAGACAACGCATACATGTATAGGCTAGAAACAGCAAAGAAGACTTGGCAATTACTTGAAAAATTGGCTTTCATTGACTAAACTATCGATATTCTTCAGTCTTCCTATTCTTAAATTTTTAATCTACTCTGCCATCTAGTCAGAGTTTCTCCTTTGAGCAGATAAACCTCCTTCAGTGAATCATAGCCTACTTCTCATCTAGTCTACCCTGTATCTGCTTAGATGTGGAATGCTGTTTTTCCCAATCCTGGCCTCCAATGCGCCCTGCTACCACTATGTTCCTAAAACCTGTGGGGTTGAGGATTAAGCTCTCAATCTCTCTGTTTCTCCTAACTAGAAATTCTGCTGTATGGAGAAGCTTCTCCTGAGAGGTATCCTGCTGGTTACTCTCACTCACTTTGACCTAAATAAACATCTGAAAGGAAATAATATGTCACACTGAATAAACTGAGTATAGTAATTCTCAGAACAGGAAAAGCTTACAATGCACAATACTCCAGATTTTTTCCCCATTGGTGGTTTTATGACCTGGTTTATTCTATGTATTATTCTGCTGATGATAAATGGGAAAAGAAAGAAAATACTTTGTCTTTCCAGGAAAGTCTGAAGAGGAATAAACACAAGTAGCCAATTCCTCCTTCACTTCCCTTTCAATTTCATATTGATTTCTTCAATGTGCGAAGTGATGAATGGATTTGTACTAGATTTAACTTTTAAAATCATAAAAGTAAAGACTATATTATACTTTTTGTTCAACAGATTACATAGGTATTTTGTGAAACAGCAAGCTACTCACATAAACAAATTTTAAATCTAGAGTCAAAAGCTTAAATGCTTAGAGGGTCCACCCTAAGTGAGTGAAACAGGCCACTTGTGTACAGTTTGGGACCTTGGTGCATGGGACAGTGAAGGCCTGGCTTCAGGAAGGATGTGTCCACTGCACCTTCCTCTTTGTAGGAATGAAGGTCCACAGTTACCAAATCTTTTCACTTATAAAAGAGACTTCAGAAGTCAGGATTTGTATGTAAATTTCCCCACATTTTAAAATGTTGGATTAGGGGCGTCTGGGTGGGTCAGTTGGTTAAGCGTCAGATTTTAGCTCACGTTATGATCTCACAGGTCATGAGTTCAAGCCCTGCATCAGGCTCTGTGGTGACAGCTCAGAGCCTGGAGCCCACTTCAGATTCTGTGTCTCTGTCTCTCTCTGCCTCTCTCTCTGTCTCTCTCAAAAACAAACATTAAAAAAATTTAAAAATAAATAAATAAATAAATAAATAAATAAAATGTTGTGTTATATTTTTAAACACTGTATGGGTCAAAACACCTTATCAGTAGGTAGGCTTTGGCCAAGTATTTGACCTTCAGATCTATCTCATATGAATGACCAACACTGAATATTTGATTTTGAAATCTAGCATATTTGATTATGAATCAGTTACTTGCTATGAAATCATATGAAATTTTGCTGAAATTTACCAGCTGAAATGCATCATGAATCAGACCTACTCTGTCCTTAGGTTTGCGAAGCGTGTGGTTCTGATGCAGGTTAGAATTGGTTCCATGAGTTGGTCCCATCCATGCCCCTCATAGTGAACAATGTAGTAGCCATTTGAGTCCACACTGAATTTCACCTAACTGGTAGTTTCAGATAAATCCAGAGTATCTAGGAGGAGGAAATTGGCATTAGCCATTTTATTAACAACATACGTACCAGGAACATCTCCAAAATTGTTAGTTCTCATGCTATTACTAATTAATCAGTGGGAAGACAAAGTTTTGGAAAAGTCATGGTGATGTTCATTTTCATAGTCTACTGGATGGTTTTGTGTGTGTGTGAATTATAGTCTTATTAAATTAATAAATAAGTTCATTCATAGGAAAAGGACTGCTAAATTTGTTCTCAAAAGCAGTCTATGCAGGTCTAAGAGGCCCAGTTAACTATATGATAAACGTGATTGGAATTTGACTTGATTTATTTGTGGCCTTGTCTCAGAGTTTAGTTATCGGTCATTGAAATATGTATATGTAAGTAGGTGATCCATTTGTCCAGTCCTTATTTTGGGTGAAGTAAGGATTCCAGGTTGAACATGACATAATGATGGAAACCCTCTCACATTTCAGTAAGGTGTTCAAAAGAGAAATTAAAATTATGTTATGGGGCACCTGCATGGCCCAGTTAGTTGAGCACCTAACTCTTGATTTCAGCTCAGGTCACGATTTTGCAGTTAGTGGGTTCAAGCCCCACATCAGGGTCTGTGTTGACAGTGCAGAGCCTGCTTGGGATTCTTTCTCACTCTCTCTGCCCTCCCCAACTTGCGTGAGCATGTACACTCTCTCTTTCTCCAAATAAATAAACTTAAAAATTTTTTATTATGTATTTTTAATATGACAGACATTATACTACATGTGAAATAACATTATCATATTCTCTCAATAGTTTTGTGGGACCTGGTCCTTGTTCAAAATAAGATGAGAAAATTGAAGCTCAGAACAAGTAAAGAAATTTTTTGAAGGTCACACATCTAATAAGTGATGGAGTGAGGATTTGAATCCAGGGCCAATTTGTTCTAAAGTGCATGCTTTGTTTTCATACATATTTTTGTGTTGTGGCATAAGAGCTTAATTAGTAGCTACTAAGAGGTATAAGATAGAAAGCCATTATTTCTTGATATAAATACAAACTTATCTCTAAATGCTAAAAGTATAAGAAGAATTCCCACTGAATAGAAAATTCAAACTTTCTAGCTAAAGAGTTCTTTTAGCAACTTATATGGATAAATGAAAATTTCTCCAAACATATATCTTTTATTATTAGATTTACTTACAGTATCTTTCCTCCAAATAGCTGAGAACATGTTTAATTTCAGAACGGAAACACCTATTTGGCTAATTAGTTCATTACCTGTCCTTGATTTTAGAATGTGTCCATGAATCGCATTAGAGGAATTGTGGAGTAGGTCAATGGAATATGCCAAAGATACCTAGAAAATAAAGACTGCTACAGACTAAATGAATGGCCATTTTAATTTTCACATTGTCAGACTCAGATTGGCTGTAAAAGTCACCTAATGGCCCATCTTTCACACTATCAGTGGCCTTATACATTTTATAGGCTAAGACTTGTGGATCCTTGGGTATGTAAAAATTCTTCCATATGATTATAAAGGTGCAGCAATATACACCTAGTTGAGCTCTGTCACATTTACTTGTGCTATTTGCTATCCAAATCTCATATCATAAGTTCTGTTGACTGCTTACTTCTAAGGAAGAGAAAAAAAATCCAATCTTCCTTCACATTTCCAAAAACTCTGACAGCCTGTTATTAATTCAAATAACTGAAGAAAAGCTTCAGGAAAAGCCTAAGAGATAAAGATCTGACTTTGTATGATTTCCATATCCTTTTGTTCAACGGAGCTACCCACACCCAACTCCTCCACTGCCAAGTGACTGTTCGTGGTCAGCAATGCCACAATCTAGGATCTGCTGATTAGCCAGGTCCGAAGGACAGAAAAACAGAATGGATTAGAAGAAAAAGCCTCAGTTACTTTTCAATGGTCCCACTATGGCAAATAACAGAAATCAGCATTTTTTTCTGGCTCTCTAGCAGGTTTTAAAATTCATTTCCTCTATCACATCAGGCCATATTAGTTAGCTATAGTATTCTTGCACATGTAAAATCTTGTGCTTGGAAATATTGACAGGTGTAAAACAAGAAGAATAATTGAAGACGTGCCTATTAATCTTCAGAAAAATATAAAACAATGAAACAAATGACATACACAGACTTTATCTAGTAAAGGATCAGAAGGGATAATCTACCTGCTAACCCACAAAGTACCAATAATTAACAAAGCAATAAAAAAATTTACACAAAAAAGTAAAAGTAGACACACAGATATTGCCAAGCCTTAATAGAATGATCTGGATTGATCTTGGCTCCAGAAGGAAAGGGAGTTTTTTCAGATAAAACTATCTGGGAGTGAAAAAGAGGAGAGTAGCATTTCATGAGTTTGGATAGGCATGAATTGGAGGGTAATAATTTTATAAGAGTAATCTGAATACTGCCTCAAATGGAGGAAAAATACAGATCATTGTTGTAGACATTTGTTATTCTGGGCCATCCGCATTATTGAAGTCTCTTGTGACATTTTGATAAGTTACAGGAGTGTGAATCCTGCTTTCCCAATAATGAATCAAACATTAAATTTCGCAGGCTATGTTGTCAAGCTAGAAATTGTTTAAGCTCTCTGAGGTTCAGACTTCAGAAGGACATATAGAAAAATGAAATGATATATACATAGAGAAGTGACATAAAAGTTGCTGTTGGATTGGAAACAGGCAACAGACAAAACAAAAGGAAAAACATTATATTCTATGTGTTAAACACCTTGAATTTGCTTCTGATTCTGAGAAAAATTCTAGAATTATTATTAGACAAATACATCCTTAGAAAGAAGAACAATCGTAAGAGCCAGTACAGAGCCACTTATATTATTTCATTTAAAATTAACCTCATTCATCTTAAGGATAGAACTAATAGATCAGAGAAATGTGGCCAGTGTTGTATTTCTTGATTTTAGTAAAGCCTTTACCAAGGTTTCTCAAGATTGGCTGGTGAGAAAGATGATAGTATGGTTAATTGAATTTACTTTCATTATTACTGAGAACATCATGTTTTAAGACATCCTGTTTATAGTCAATTACCAAAAAACAAAAGGCCACAGGAGGTTTAATTCACAAGATTCACAGGAATCTAATTCATCGCATAGGGAAGATATTTTCTCTTCTGAGGAGATGTATAGCTGTCCTCACACTTCCTAGGTTTGGGCTAGTCACCAAATGATTAGGCCCCAGAAATCTAGTACTGAAAGAGTAAGACATATTATAACAAATATAACTGACCACCCTCTGCATCAGAACTGAGTGGCTGCTGCAGAATTACTAGGAACACAGCTGCACAACAACACAGACTGGGTCACACTCCAAGCTCTTTAAATCTGTTATCAAGGTTAGTCCAGGCCTCTGATTCTGGGGTAGAAATAGCATCCACAAAGTTGCCACAGAAACTGAAAGAAAGCTAATGAAACAAGGAGCAAACTGAGAGGAGGTGAACTAGACCACTAGAAGAAAAGCAGACACCTTTCCTGTAGGGCCCTCCATTCTGGGTCATCTTTGAAAACCCTGCTCAGAAAACCTATCTATTGGAGCCTGAGTGAACGTCCTTTTTGTCCAATCACAATGAGGGGAATTCCTCTCTGCAGAGTCCACGTAGTCATCATCTCCTTGACCTCCACATCTTCCCCCAGAAAGGCAAGCTGAAATGACAAGTGACTTTGGTAATGGAGGAGAGAAACCAAAGAGATCAGAAATGCAGATTTCCTTGGCTGCCAGAAACAAGGCTTATGGAGGAGGAGGGGAGACCTCAGGCTGCAGTCTCACGGAGGGAACTGGATCAGGGCTGCCTACCCCAGGCCTGCTCTCTGCAAGTGAACTGAAGGAGATAGATATGTGGGAGAAGGTTGACATCTGGTAGCAAAGTCCCACAGGAACTTGAGACTGGAGCCTCTCTCCTGCTCCATTTCAACCTCCCACCCTGAAAAAAAAAACAATAACAGAAAAAAAAAACCACCTCTCCATTTTAATAACGGTACAATGGGGATGTTTAGGAAAGAAATGTCTATCTTTAGGGGAGCTTTAAATATTCCAAAAGAACAATACTACAAAAATAGATATCTATTGAATGGAGAACAAAACCTCCAGTTTCCTAGCTTCTCATAAGGATTTCTGATCCCTGGATTATGCTGAATCCTCCTTTAAAAACTACAATTTATGGGATTACCATGACTCATTTAAAAAAGAGTTCTCCTTTTTTTTTCATGGTTACTTTTCTTTCTGCTCTACTACAGTGTTCCAATAACTTCCCAGAAGTAAACAAAAAGAGCCTCAAGAAAACCGCTGACTATATTTCCAAACCTAACATATTTGGTTTGGCATTTTTCTGAGCCTAGAGGATGCCAATGTGGCACTAACCACGCAGAGGAATTCTGAGCTGAGATATTTTTAGCTAGCAGTGGGGTTGTGGGAGAGCTGAATTATAACAACAAAAATAGAGTAGTAATAGCATCATCCCCCTAAATGGCCTGAACATTATTTTTTCAGTCAGCTTTGTTTCAAGGAAAATTGTGGAGTCTCTCTTCCTTTCCAGTTATTTAAAGGGACAGTTGGGCTACTCCACACACTCACTTCGGGTCACGTGATGCAGGTCTCTTCTCTGTAAGCTTCTATATACTTACTGTGCAGCTTGTCATCTTGGAACCAGAATAACAAAATCCGCCAGATGTAAAATTACCTAAACAACTCTATAAAACAAGAATGAAAGAGCATGGTCATGTGGGTACTGATAGTCCCAAGTAACAAAAGTTACTTACATACATAAAACAAAAAGAGTAATTCTTGCAGATTTCCTATGGTCACTGTGAAGATGCTTTTTTAAAAAATTTTCATGAATTGCTATGTTCCTTACCATGTCTATCTAGGCCAATGAAATATATATAAAACTTTATGTTTATGTATACATAAAGTTATATGTAAACTTTATGTTTATGTATACATATACATAAGCTTTAAATATATATATGTATTTTAAGTTTTCTAAAGAAGTACACTGTAGGAGTGCCTGGGAGGCTCAGTCAGTTGAGCATCCAACTTCAGCTCAGGTCATGATCTCACAGTCGGTGAGTTGAGTTTGAGCCCCCCGTCGGGCTCTGTGCTGACAGCTTGGAGCCTGGAGCCTGCTTCAGATTCTGTGTCTCTCTTTCTCTCTCTGCCCCTCCTCTGCCCACTCTCTGTCTCTTTCTCTCTCAAAAGTAAATAAATACTAAAACAAAAATTTTAACTAAAAAAAGAAGTACAATGTAATAGAATAACTTTTAGGAAGGAATCAGTTTGTTGAATTTTTCTTTCATTTCTTCTTTTCCCCCTTGGGAGGTCCTACTTAATTCTTTTATTGTGCATGCTACTCATGCCCCTATTTAGCATTTTGGCAACTGAGTCTAGTATTAACCTTCTCCTATCATATCACAAATTCCTTGACTGAGGAGGGGGGATGCCTTTGTTTACCTGAGCATTCCCAATGACTACCACAGTAGCATATAGAGAATGCATATTAATTTTGAATTCCAAATTAAAATGAGACCCAAGGAAATCAACAACTTGTCAATCAACATTTAAATAACCAGGAGTTAGTGCTTAAAAGGAACTATAAATGGAAAAATCATACACACACACACACACACACACACACAGTGAGGCTATCAAATGCCATTAAACAATTTTTTGAAAAATAACAACAAAGGATGCCTCTAACTCCCAAGTTGCTATGACATGTATTAGAATTGATGTTATGTGACACAAAGCTAAGTAAGATATTTTCAGGAATTTTTCAGTTTCATACCACAGTTTCATTTGGCATGAGAAAGTGGTCAACTAGAACTGAGGACATTTAGGGGAAGGTTAAAAGTGAGACGTTCCTGATAACTGGGAAGGAGCTGTGTTGTAATTGAGAGGATGAATACTGGACTTAGAGTGGGAAGACAGATGTTAAATACTGACTCCATCATTGCTTGGTGTATATGTGACCTGGCACCAATTTCTCCCTTAGTATTACTTTTCCAACCTGTAAAAATGGGATAAGAAAGCCTACCTTACCTTCTTGAGATGGCTGATAAGCATGATATGACAAAAATTAACATAGAAATATTCACAGTTGGCCTAAAAGAATCCTGAAATTGTTGGCCAAATTTCTCCTTTAATCTCCCTCCTACCCTCCTACACCCTTATGCACACCAAAGAGAGATTGTTTGTTGTTGAAAAAAGACAAGGTTTATGTCTACACACACACACACACACACACACACACACACACACACATTGCAAAGGAAAGGAAGGAGGAAAAAGATGGGAGAGAAAAGCAATGTGTGGCTGGTTGAGAAGTTTAGGAGGAACTGTGGAGAGAGCATCTAGATTATCAGTAGGAGGTGGTGTAAATGGATAAAGAGCATTGTTACAGGTACTAGTAAGGACTGTGTATTTTGGTCCCTTTTATAATTTTCAAGAAATGTGAGTAAAAGCTTTGAGCTACTTTGAAAAAATGTTTAATGACTTGACTTTTTTCCTTTGACCACACACATAAATCATTGGACCATGAGGGTCCAGACTTTATAAGGGCATAAAAAATATTAAGTGAGATTATGTATTTGAAATATCTCTTTAAACTGTTAAGTGCTATGCAAATACTTAACAGTATTATTACTGTCCCCAGGACATAAGTGTTTATAAGGAAGAGAGGACCTCTTCTGTCTACAATGGCTTAGAGTTTTTCGACCTGTATCCATGAGCTCTGCCAGTACAATACCTCTATTAAAGATTATTTTACTTACAGTTGAACATTTAAGAATACTTTAATAATTATTAGAATCATCTGAGTTGACTGCATGTTTTATTTTTTGTCTTGCCTATTATACTACATGAATCTCAATGACAGACACCAAGATTTCTTGAATCAATGATCAACTTTTTATTAATCACTAGTGCATGGCATTAAAAAATAGATACAATTCTTGCTCTTAAGCAATTATTATTATTATTATCATTGTTATATTTAAGCCATTATAAACTAATAAAAGAGAATGTCACTTTACGGAACAGATTCATAAACGTACTTCTAGGTATTTAGGAGAAAGGCAAAGCAATGAGGGCTGGAGTAGTCTATAAGGAGGAGGTAAAATCTCACCTAGAACTCAAAAGATGGATGGCATTTGAATTCTTGGAAAGAAGAAAGTGCAGTTCAGGTAGCAAGGACACTAGAAACGAAGACATGATAACATAGGGATTAAGCAGGATTTCTTCTTATGAGGGAGAAAATGTGTCTCGCTCAATGGAGAATGCATACTGGACAATAAAGTTGAGCAAGCAGAGTTCAACCTTAAAACTTGGGCAGAGAAGATTAGGTATTTATGGTAGGAATTAAAAAGTCAGAGGTGCCTGGGTGACTCAGTGAGTTGAGCATTCAACTCTTAGCTTCGGCTCAGGTCATGATCTCACAGTTGTGAGATCAATCCCTGAGTCAGGATCTGCACTGACAGCGCGGATTCTCTCTCTCCCTTTCTCTCTGCCCCTCCCTGACTCATTCTCTCTCTCTCTCTCTCAAAATAAATAATAAAAAAATGGAATTACAAAGTCATTAAAGAATTTTCATAGAAGGGAACCACAGAGGAGGCCAAATATCAAATACTGTGACTAACCCAGTGTGACACCCTAGTTTAGTGTGGTGCCAGAGGAACAAGGAAGGTGCTGCTTTCTATTGACCTAGACAATGTGGAAAGTGGAATAAATATTGGTTGACTGACAATGTAACTATTTATAAACGTTCATAATTAGCCTGTTACATTTTAGGCTTAACAACAGTCTGCTGTTACTCAGTATATGACTTACATTTGACAAACTGCTCCACAAATCATCATTTTTGGCATTTCCATAACTGAACTTCTTTAAGTAGTGAATAATTCCTTCCTGGAATTTCTCCTTACTCAGGAGATCCTTGAGAATATTTGAAATACAAGCTCCCTGAAAGAAAGAAAGAAAGAAAGAAAGAAAGAAAAGAAAGAAAGGAAGGAAAGGAAGGAAAGAAGGAAGGAAGGAAAGAAGGGAGGGAGGGAGGGAGGGAGGAAGGAAGGGAGGAAAACAAAACAAGAAGATCAAGAAAAAAAGTAGTATGATGTATTTTTAAAGAAAGCTTAAATTTTATGGAACATGTGTAATGTCTGAAAAATGAACATCAAATAAAAGAAAAGTGTAACTAGTGGCAGTAACCTGGAAGCAGTAACTTCAACTGCTGGTTTCACGACTCTCATTATATTTCTCCTAAAAGCAGAGCTTCCACTTGCCCACAGCTATTACTACCTTCTCATAGGAAACTGCATTAAACATTTCCTGTATTTAAATAAGAGTTTCTGCCTGATTGGAGATAGGAAAGGATGAATTTCATGAATCTTGTTCAATCACTCCAAAACAAACATCCAAAAAAGCATCATCCTAAATAGGGAAGAAAATTTTGTCACTTTCAATTTGAAACTTTCAAAGCAACAGAAAACACAATAGGCTTAGTACGATATTCTTAGAAGTATTCAATCAATACTCCTTACGATTGATTTTAAGTTTCTTTCCCCTTACATATCCCCCTTTTACCGGTTCTCTACTTCATAAAAGTGTAAATATAACACTCCTTCAGACATTATTTGAATATTTACCATGTACCAAACCTTTGGATACAAAAATAAAATGGTTCCTATTTAGTGAAACACTTGCTATATGTCAGGACCTTACATTCATCATTTGTGATCCTTTCAACACCCTGCAAAGTAGATGCATTACGTGTGTTTTACAAGTGAGAATATATGAATATTTGGGATTTCACCAAGGATTCAAAACATAGCAGATAAGAAGATACTCTGAATCCATATTTGTCTATACTATACTGGGCCAAATGCCTATCCCAAAGAGCTAATTAACCATCACAAACCAACTTGATATGTAGTGTTTACACTTCTTATGCCTAAGGAAAAAGACATGTCTGAAAACAATCTTTTCTTAAATTTTGGGGAAGTGAATAGGCCTTTTGAAAATTCTGGAGGAGTGTGCCCAAATTATGCTTAATTTTCAGGTTATATGCCAAGAACTCTGTACAGACTCTGTAGCCATGGGCACTCTCTTGTCCTATATCATTGGATATGGACAGTGATATTCTTTCCTCTTACCCCACATACTCAGCTGTATATTTGTGCTATTTCAGTTTTCTGTCCATAGATTTTTGGGTGAGGGATTTATGTTATGGGCTGAACTGTATGTAAGGTATGACATACAAAATTGTAAACTTACAAATTATAGCTTTGGATATGTAGCATTAAGTGAGATGAGTTCCATGTATGTTGCAAAACCTTCATTGAACCAAATATCATTCCATCATTTCATTGTAACCAGGTTGCCAAACCACTAGGAGGCAAAGACTCAATGTTATTAGAAATTAAACAAATATAAATATTACTAACTGTAGCAAAAAATGCAATGTGTGGTAACTTACTTCTTTCAGTAGTTAAGTCCTTTCCTCTCTGTTACTCTTTTCACTCTGTACAGCTTCCTTGTACTGATTTCTGTGCCTTCTCTTCTCACCACCACATTTTTGCTTCTTGCTTCACTTTTTTTTGTGTCCTTATTGCCACCAACTCTCCAGCTTCCATTTTATCCTCCCAACATTTCCTGTCTATTAGATTTAATATTAAGGAAGAAAATAAAACATTTTGTAGGGTAGTTTTTATTTCTTACACACTTATTACAATCTCACCTCATCCTTGATTTATGGGCTTTGGGGAAATATAAGCCAAAATATCTTTGGCAAAGTCACCTCATTACATTAAGTAGCAGGTACTTAAGAATCATAAGATTTTGTTTAGGACTCTCAGATTGTTACACAGTATTACTGATGAGGACATTTAGTTGTTAACTTTTGCTCTGACTTCCCTCCAGGGATTAACTTGGACACTAAAGTGAATAAAGTTCTGAGATTTTAAATATATATAAATAAAATTAAAAGGATGCCATAAAGAAATCTAAATAGAAATTTACCCTTGACCTATATTTGATCTGTAACACCAGTTTTAAGTGTTACTACTTTTTCATGTACTTTTATATTTTATTTAGCCTATATGCATAATACTGTCCATGTAGTTTATCTGTTTTAGAATTGCAATCTCCAGAAGGATAGGAAATTAAACAAAAGGATTCCAAGATTCAGAAGAGCCTTCTTAAAATTATAGAACAGAATGTAGCTTCTAGAAACTGTTTAAGTTCTATTTCTTTTCTAATAACTCTCAGATCATTTTACAAGTGGGCACTGATCTTCCTGAAGTCATCTGTGAGAATGGATGGGAGGTGTTTTCTTAATTTGAGAATTGATGAGTAAGAGAAATACAAGTTGAGCTGATTATGGTAACTTTACCAGTTAATAAGAGTGGTTTATTCATTCACTCATTCAATAAATATCTTTAGAGAACCTACTACATTATTTGGCAACATGCCATATGTTAGAAATATAAAGATGTATATAATATATCTTCTGCCTCAATACAAATGATGGAGGTCAATGGTTAGACAGATAAATGCAATCAAGCATTATGGCGCTATGATCAGTGTCTGTACAAGGGATAGAGAAGATTCCAGGAGTTAAAACTCAGTTCTGCTGGGAGAGTGTGTAAGTTAGTTAGGAAATGACTCATTTCCTGAGTCTTGCAAGGGGTCTTCAGGTATGTTGCAAGTAATGTGTACTCTAGGCAGATCAAGTAGCAGAAGAAAAAGCATAAAGGATCAACACAACCTAGCATGTTTAGGAAATGGCAAGTAGTCTGGGATGGCTAACACTTAAGGTATTGACAAGAGATGAGGCTGGAAAGGTGGAGAAGGGCTTCATCTTGGGGGCTTTATATGCCATGCTATGGACCCCTGACTCACTCAGTTGGCATTGGGAGTCTTTGTCAGAGTAAATGATCATATGGAGATCAACTGGGATACAAAATAGTCAAGACAAAAATTCCAATGCTGTCTGGTGCTTCAGCCCTAGAATCTGTGTCTCCATGAAACAGAAGTTATTAAAGGAAGGCCTAGGGGAGCCTCAGAGATAGAGTTCTCCAACCACTCCTCTATGAACATTCAGTAGAAAAATTAGAAATCCCCAGATTCAGTCAAGTGCTTTAGAGCTACCAGTGATTACTGATCAAAACCCCTAAGATGGGCCAGTGGGGAAATTCTAAACCAGAATAAGCCGCACATATGTTCTTAAAGTACAATGCTGAGCACGGCTCCTATGTAATTGGATTTTTAGTTTACTGTTTAAATAAAATCCAACTTATCATTATAATAATGATAAAGGATAAAGTTAAAAATTAATAAGATATTACTAGCTTCTATAATAAAATGATATTTGTCTACTTGGTGAGAGAGAATTTGGGGGCCCTTAATAATTCACTGTGCTACTAGGGACTTTCAGAAATGAATAGAGTAGAAATAGTCTCTGATATCTATATAGCTAGTTTTATAGTTTCATATTTGTATCTCATACAGTGTTGATAGATGGGCCTTGGAAAGCTTAGCCTGCAAGAAATTGTAGCAGTAGCAGAGATCACTGTTGTCATCATTAATAACTAACACTGACTGATGGTCTGCTATATGGCAGGTACAGACACTTACCTGTAATTCTTTTTTTTTTTTTTTTTTTTCAACGTTTTTAATTTATTTTTGGGACAGAGAGAGACAGAGCATGAACGGGGGAGGGGCAGAGAGAGAGGGAGACACAGAATCGGAAACAGGCTCCAGGCTCCGAGCCATCAGCCCAGAGCCTGACGCGGGGCTCGAACTCACGGACCGCGAGATCGTGACCTGGCTGAAGTCGGACGCTTAACCGACTGCGCCACCCAGGCGCCCCACTTACCTGTAATTCTTAACAACAGTTCCAAGAAGCAGGAACTACTATTAATTTAATTTTATAGATGAAGACACTGAAATTTAGAGAGTTAAGTAATGTCTAGGGTAGTGTCTAGGGTCAGCACCCTATGAGTACTTGGATGTGAAGTACTTCTTTGTGTCCATACAATGACATGTTCAAACTGAGGGGGTTTGATTTTGCCCTAGATTGGAATGCCATGGTACTAAGGAGAAATATTTTTAATAGAAATTTCTATTTGTAGAGTTTCTAATTCTGTACCCCATATATCGGCTTAGTCCCTACCTTCTTTAGTAAAAGATATTTGAAGGCTTTGTCATGAAGAGTTTTAGAGGACACAGTGGCCACTTCTCTTGTGACAACACTCCTTTGTGAGTCTCACAGTCTAGAGATTGAGAACTCTGCTACTTGACATATATGTTTGGTTTGAAAGTCTTCAAGGTCCCCTCTAAAGGTAAAATGATATAATTTTATGTTGTTTCAGGAAGACAGCTGGTGTCTGAAACAATGCTTTTTTTGGCCTGATAGTAAAAGAAAGTCATGAGTGGCAGGTACCTGGTGTGCTAGTTCATGGGCTATGACTTTGGTGACCCACAGTCTATCAGAAGCAGAAGAGGTCTTGGGATCAAAGAGCAGTGATGTTTTTTGATATGTGATGAGGCCCCAATTTTCCATGGCTCCAGATTCAAAGTCAGAAATGGCAACTAGATCTAAGAAATAAGAACAACAATATTTGATCATTATGGCTTCTGCACCAGAAATGGAATTTGCTTCCTCCTCAAATACATTGTGATCCTTTCATGTATAAGCAGACTTTCTGAAAACTTTAAGACCATCATAACATTGACATGGTATCTTGTAGTTGCACTGAAAATAATCAGTACCCATTATTAAGCAGCATTAATTCTATCAATATGGTTTTGGTTGTAGCTGAAGTAACCTATTGACATGTGCTAAATTCTGAAAATACCTTGGGTGCATTACTGCTAAGAAAATGATTTATTTAAATTTTTTTTTTAACGTTTATTTATTTTTGAGACAGAGAGAGACAGAGCATGAATGGGGGAGGGGCAGAGAGAGAGGGAGACACAGAATCGGAAGCAGGCTCCAGGCTCTGAGCCATCAGCCCAGAGCCTGACGCGGGGCTCGAACTCACGGACAGCGAGATCGTGACCTGAGCCGAAGTCGGCGGCTCAACAGACTGAGCCACCCAAGCGCCCCGAAAATGATTTATTTAAAAACATTCATATTGTATTTTATATTAAGACTAGTCAAAAACTTTGAAAGGTATCAAATAATTTCCAATATGTTTGAGATTCATCAAGACATATAATGAACTCATTTCTATAAAAGAGATATAGGATTGTAATTTCAGGAAAATGTGTTTTAAAAGCAATCTCTATGGTCAGTATTTTAATTAGTATTTCAAGAACATATAGCCTCTATTAAGAGCAAATGTCTTTCCAAGGCAGTAGAGGAAAAAAGCTGTGGATATCAATTATTTCTGACCTCAATTTCCTTTTCAACATTGATATTTCCTCTACTTTTTTTTAAGTTTATTTTTTATTTATTTTAAGAGAGAGAGAGCACGCGTGCCAGCGGGGAAGGGGCAGAGAGCGAGGGAGAGACAGAAGTGTAGAGCTTGAACTAATGAATTGCGAGATCATGATCTGAGCCAAAATCAAGAGTTGAACACTTAACCCACTGAGCCACCCAGGTATCCTGATGATTCCTGTACTTCTTAACAAAGTCTTGAGGAAATAAAGTCAAATTTAATCATCTTTAAGCAACTCAGGTACAATGTATATTAATTTATATTGTATCTGTGTATGTGTACATGTATATCATTTGGCATCAATTTCATGTAGGTCAGAAAAAGTACTGTTTGATTAAAAAGAAAGGTACTTTTTTTAAAGTTTGAAATAAACCAAGTCACTTGGCTTGTAATTATATTGTCTGGAATTAATACAGGTTAATACTAGTGGATGGAAACAAATATTTCTAAGACAATCAAAAACAAATCAGCACCAGTAAAGATTAGTATTCATTAGCACTTCAAATGTGGAATAATTCCTTTTGTAAATTGCACTGATGATTTTACATTGGATTACTTCCCATAGTCATTAGAGATACTTATATCTAGTTTGATTTTTCCTAAACTACATGCTTCTTTTCAGTTATTTTTTAAATGCATTTCATATAATTTTCAAGGCTACATTTTTCAAGAACAGTGTAAGATTGTTGATGGTTGTTATCAGATCTTTCCTTGACTTTTGATATAAGGACAGTAATAGATTACAGGTAAATTTAGTGTATCTGTATATAGCACCTGCACTGTAATAATGCAGTGAGACTCAGGAACTAGAGGAATAAACTCTTGGAGGTGGCTTTTTATGGTCCCTTTTACCTCCTCTAAGAAAAAAACTGCACAGGGGCTCCTGGGTGGCTCAGTCAGTTAAGCATCTGACTTCGGCTCAGGTCATGATCTCACAGTTCTTGAGTTCAAGCCCCGCATCAGGCTCTGTGCTGACAACTCAGAGCCTGGAGCCTGCTTTGGATTCTGTGTCTCCCTCTCTCTCTCTGCCCCTCCCCCACTCATGCTCTGTCTGTCTTCCTCTCTCTCAAAAATAAATAAACTTAAAAAAAAAAAAAAGAAAAAACTGCACAGAGTTTGGAGTAAAAGGGAGCAAAGACATGGTAAGGAGTATGCTTTAATGTCCCCAAGGGAAAAAGAAAAAGTTTTGTCACTGTCAGAAATTCTAAAAACTGATCTACATATGTTATAAAACTTAAGTCATGGTTTGGTATGTTCTGCAACATTATTAAAATCATAACTTCTATTTTTTAAGATAGAAAATTAATCCAAGATAGACTATGTGTATCTTCCTATATAAAGATCTACTACTAGGACATTCAAATTATCTATTTCCTCCAAGTGTTTTTTTTTTTTTTAACCTGTGTCACATTCTTATCTTCCAAACTCAAATGCACTATAAACAGCTGGAGAGACAATTTTCAGCAGTTTACATAAATCTTTGGCAACTCTGAAGAAGGTTACTGGTGGGGACGCCTGAGTGGCTCAGTCGGTTGAGCATCTGACTTCGGCTCAGGTCATGATCTCATACTCAGGAGTTTGAGCTCCACATCAGGCTCTGTGCTGGTAGCTCAGAGTCTGGAGCCTGCTTTGGATTCTGTCTCTCTTTCTCTCTGCCCCTCTCCCACTTGTGCTCTCTCTTTCTCTCTCTCTCTCTCAAAATAAATAAACATAATAAAAAATGTTTAAAAAGGTTACTGGTGTTATACAAATATGGTACAGAAAAAAGTTGTGTGCTCTGAAAAATTCATCCAGTTATTATTTTTTATGTTTATTTATTTGTTTGTTTACTTATTTATTTATGTATGTATTTTTGAGAAAGAGAGAGAGTAAGCTGGGAGGGGCAGTGAGAGAGGGAGAGAGAAATCCCAAGCAGGCACTGCGCTGTCAGCACAGTGCCCGTCATGGGGCTCCATCTCACCAAAGAACCATGAGATCATGACCTGAGACAAAACCAAGGTAGTCTGCTTAACCAGCTGAGCCACCTAGGTGCCCCTGGAAAATTCATCCAGTTAAATCTAATATGCAATGCAGCTATTTTAATTTTTCTTAATGTTTATTTATTTTTGAGAGAGAGCACAAGTGGGAGAGGGCCAGAGAGAGAGGGAGACACAGAATCCAAAGCAGGCTCCAGGCTCTGAGCTGTCACCACAGACCCTGATGTGGGGCTCAAACTATGAACAGTGAGATCATGACTTGAGCCTAAGTTGGATGCCTAACCGAGTGAGCCCCTCAGACACCCCCAATGCAGCTATTTTAACAGGAACCTGTTAAAAGAATAAAAAATGATTCACACTAGTTGAACCTCTCATAAATACTTTATTTTCTACAGTCAAGAACCATCTTTGAGGTACAAATTATTGCTTCCTGGGCTAACCGAACCCCTTCAGTAACTCATTTAAATCATATATACAGAAAGAAATCAAAGCAAGGTCTATAAGCAAAAGTAAAGACAATGACATGGAATTTGAACCTACCCAGTTTGGGGAGTGGATAGTTGATACCAAAGTAATGGTCATAAAAATCAAGGAGCTTTAATGATGCTTCCAAGGCATAATGTTTTTTACTCCATTTGCCTGCGGATGTGTACACAGACACCTGGAATTGTTGATCAGAAGTAGTTTTTGAATGTCACAAATCCTTAGCACGATTCCATTCCTAACAGCCCTCACTCAAAGAAAGGTTGGCTGCATTTTTTGTTTGTTTGTTTTTATTATTCCAGTGCCTGAATATTTTATTTTTTTTCTTTTTCTTTATTTAATTTATTTTTTAAATTTACATCCAAGTTAGTTAGCATATAGTGCAACAATGATTTCAGGAGTAGATTCCTTAATGCCCCTTACCCATTTAGTCCATCCTTCTTCCCTCAACCCCTCCAGCAACCCTCTGTTTGTTCTCCATATTTAAGAGTCTCTTATGTTTTGTCCCCCTCCCTGTTTTTATATTATTTTTGTTTCCCTTCCCTTATGTTCATCTGTTTTGTATCTTAAAGTCCTCATATGAGTGAAGTCATATATTTGTCTTTCTCTGATTGACTTACCGTCTAGCTCCAACCACATAGTTGCAAATGGCAAGATTTCATTCTTTTTGGTTGCCGAGTAATACTCCATTGTATATATATACCACATCTTCTTTATTCATTCATCGATTGATTGACATTTGGGCTCTTTCCACATTAGGCTATTGTGGATAGTGCTACTATAAACATTGGGGTGCATGTGCCCCTTTGAAACAGCGTGTGTATCCCTTGGATAAATACCTAGGAGAGCAATTGCTGGGTCATAGGGTAGTTCTATTTTTAATTTTTTGAGGAACCTCCATACTGTCTTCCAGAGTGGCTGCACCAGTTTGTTCTCACCAGCATTGCAATAGAGACCCTCTTTTTCTGCATCCTGGCCAACATCTGTTGTTGCCTGAGTTGTTAATGTTAGCCATTCTGACAGGTGTGAGGTGGTATTTCATAGTGGTTTGGATTTGTATTCCCCTAATGATGAGTGACATTGAGCATTTTTTCATGTGTCGGTTGGCCATCTGGATGGTAGACTGCATTTTAAAGAAATTATTGTGATACAATTAAGCATGCTATTAATAGGCGATAAGATGTTCCATAAAGTGTTACAGCAAAAGTCGGTCTTAAAAATAATAAACAACCTTGTGTCTCCTGTTATAATCCATTCCCTAGGTGCTTATCTTTAAATTTCGAGCTTTATTGATGAATCATATCATGAGATCCCACTTTAGCTCATCACTATCACGCATTCCAGTACTTCAGTGCTAGCCTTCCAGAGTTATGACTACCAGCACAAGTCAAATAAAATATAGGTCTATAAGGTGGAAAGCCTTCAAGAAGTTACTGGATCCACCTCCCCATCTAGTTTACTTTAAACTCAAAAATGTCCAAATATGTTCATTGACTCCCCAAAGTAAATAGTCATTAAGTGGAAAAAATAAAATTATATTCCACTTTTATTGGGTTTCAAGTATGGCACCCCTTTCATTTCATGATCTGCTTTCACGCTCTGAATTACCTAAAGTCCCTTGGAACTTTTATAGGAAGGATGTATTTATAGTTACCATTTTTTGGTGCCTTATCAGACACAGTGCTAAATGTGTACACGTGAAATCTAATTTAATCCTCTCAGCAACCTTATGAAAAGATGGAAACACATGGAAATTAAGTAACTTGCTCCAAGTTACCCATGTAGAAAATTATAGAGCTGGGATGTGAAACCTAGGAAGCTGAATGGAACTTGCCCTCTTGAAGTAAACTGCCATCTGAACTCTCATATATCTATATCTATGCACACCTGTAGCTGTGTGCAGAGACGCTGTGTTATGTATGGAGATGCATCGCTCATAATACACATCAACACATCTGTAGTTATAATATGTGTATAAATTGAAATAGCCATTTTATAGATGTTTTTCATAGGCATATTTCATGGTTCTTTGAATGTTTTTATGTCTACATTTGGTGCCTCAGGGTAAGGAGATGATGATGATGATGATGGCAATGATGATGATGGTGATCATGATGGCTCTACCAATATTTGCAAAACTCTTTAAGATAATCATTGGATATTATAAATTTGTGAAAATAATGAAGACTGTAAAAAGTATGAATTCTTCCTCTCATTAAGGAAAAAAGTTATAGAAAACAATTTAAAACAGTGTGAAAGTCTTAAAATAAGATGCTGATTAAAATTTTTTTGGTACTTCCATGCAGTATAATACTAAGTAATTATTAATATAATATTATAGAAAAATATTTAATAGCATTCAATTGTTATGGCATACTAAGGTGAAAATGGAGTTAAATAATCTTAAACATTATTTTGTAAATCATAGGTATATTCAACTACTGTATACACTCTTGTATACTGGCATACATACAGAAAATATTTGGAAGGCTTACACTAATATTAACAGTAATTGTATCTTGATCATGGGATTATGAGTAACTTATTTATTTTTTTCCTATCTCTATTTTGTGAAACAAGCATAATATTTTGATAATAAGGGAGAAAGCTTAAGAAAGTAAAGAAAAACTCATTGCTGTCAGGACTGTGTATAAAATTAGAACTCAGTCTTACCTTGACCCCTGACGAGGTTGTGCCACTCACAGAGTTGAAATCACAAACTATGTAGGCTATAAGATATGTCCTCATTTTTACCGTAGTTTCAAAATGATCTTCTAAGAGGCCTCCTTTAGTTCAATCATCTTAACTTACATGAAGGCCAAAAAAATAGTATTTGTAAACCAGAGTATTTTACAATGTCTATGACTTAAGCCAGGTAACTTAGAGGAAGGTCCTGATGCTTTGAAGGATACTTGATGCCATTATAGATCAATGGGCCATCATACTATTCTCTGACCACTCTTCCCTTTATTTCTTTTATCGTTGGACTTCCTTGAAGACACAATGTACTACTTTTGGGATCCGAAAATAATGCCAAATCTTACTTTGTTGCTTGACAAAATAAAAACATTTTTGATGTTTCTACTTCCTTGAAAGGCAGTAGTCTCCAACACCGGCATAAATTCAAGTTCTGCACTGCTAAGCAAAAATATCAAAGAATGTCTCCTTGCCCTTTGTTTGTTGTATGATAAGTAAATCTCTGTTGCAGAAGGAAATGGGAAACAAAACTGAGTGACATACTTTTCATTATCTTTTAATCCTCTTATTATTTATGTGTGAGGTAGGTGTTATTTCACAGGTGAGGAAACAGAGTCTCCAAAATGTTAACCGAATTGCCCAAGATCACAACGGCTAGCAAGACCAAGATGTGGATGTGACCGTGTGACTCCAAAGACATTGCTCATTCTTTCACTCGCTGTGTGACAGCTTGAGTCATAGTCTTATTTTATCTTTGCTTCATTGATTCAGCAATGAAAGCAGGCAGGCCAAGGAGGTCATTAGTAATTTAAGCTCCTGCCTATCTACAGAGGAAGTAAGAAGTTTTAAGCCTACAGACTGGTCAGCCACATCTATCAAATTCACTGAGTAATTACCAAATTCTATCTTTATTTTCTCCGGATGGCTTGTCCCAGAGATGGTCTCCACCATGGTACAATGACCCAAAATATGGAATCGATACAGGTCCAGTAATCTGAAAATTCTATTTTCTTTAAATTGGTAACAACTCTGACCAGCTTTCCCCTCCTAACACCCCTTTCAAGGCATCTGGCTTTTGACAGCACTAACCAGGGCTTGTTAAGCATGTTTTATCTGTTTGGATAAGATTGCAGTTTGCTTTGGCGAGACAAAATAGCTTGAAGTATTACCAGAAACTGCCTAGCCTACTTAAAAGAAAAATGTTTGTGCTATTTAATTCTACAGAATTCTATTTTAAAAAATGAGTCCTTCAGTTTTAATAAAGCATATGACATTGGCCAAGCACTCTAAGGAAGGTAGCAGTATATACAGGACTGTAATTTTTGCTTCTACCCTACAAGTTAATTTTGCAGAACAACGATCTCTTTTTTAAGGAGTCTGATTCAACCAGAATTCTATGAGCACATACTTCTAACAGAGGTTAGGATCATGGTAGGGGCTGGGGAGAGGGCATTATGACTGTAGTCTTATGACCAAACTCAGTAAAAAAATCATTCAGTGAAGTGTGCTAGAGCCAGGAGAGGAGAGGGAGGCAAGGCTGTAGGACTATGAGGGAGTGAAAGTCTGTGACACTAGACACTGGTGGTACAAATGGCTAAGAGACAGAGGGGCATTCCCTCTGATTTCTTCCCCCAGATGAAAATGTGGCCCATGAAGGCTGTTTTGTTCACAAACCTGGAAGAACCCATGTAGATTAACATTGCCTTAAATGGAAGTGTATGGGGTATGAGTGTAAGTTCTTCCAGGACTGGTGATGTAAGTTCCAAGTACAGAACACTTGTTGCTAGACAAGAATTTAGCTGCTTTCTCAATTTTGGCAGAACTTTTCCTGCATAGCAAGTGTCACCAGCAAGTGTGTGTTCCTTTAAGGAATGAAGGGGACAAAGAAATGCCCAAAAGATACGCTGCCTCTACTAGTGCTTGGCCAGCTACGTCATTTCCCTTGAATCTTATATTCTTAACTAAACAGATTGAGAATTTAGCATGTGTTGCTTCTTCCTAGAACCCACTTAATTGCTGCAGTTATTATGCAGATAGTAAGATTGTAGCATTAATTCGGTTGTCCTTTTTTGGTCAACCATGAGTCTGGGTTGGACATGTAAGAGAGAAGCAGAAAGTTAAGCCAGTATTTTCTGGGAAAGTCATGATCCAGACAACTGCACAAGTCACTTGAGGCAATGCAGATATTCAAGGATTGCATAAAATATTTTCGAAACATTGACTTATGTGTCTTAAAAATGAGAAGTTGGTGGAGGTTTCTAAGGATAAAAAAAATTAATTCTAATAGAATGAAATGGCAATTATACTTGCATCGCATGTTAATTAAAAGGCTTTAATAACTATATTTTTACTTTACCCTCCATGATTATTCATATGAAAAATGACCTTAATCAAAAAGCTGCCAGGAAAGAGACTGACCTGGCCTTAAGTGAACATTCAGTTAGAAAACACACTTGAAGTTCAAGCAGAGGATCATTTTTAAGTGGAAATGAGTAGGCTAATTAAATTGCTGTCTGTGTGATCAGGGAAAAACTAGGATATGTGTCACGCGGAGTGTAGTCACTTGTCCCCCTCGATCTGCTCTGCCAGTATTTCAAAGCAAATATTTTTACCAGCATTAAGCAGAAATCTAGGGAATTTCAGTGTCTAGTGTTACGGAACCATTTCTCCTCTTCAGCCATAGAGGCCGGTCACTGTGGAGGACAGAGAGAAAAACAGAGTAGGGCTCCTGGCTAGCGTATGATGGCCTGGCTCCTTCTGGGCTGCTCATTTTGCTGAAGCACTGTCAGAAGGACCTCTATTTTTGTCTCACTTTCCAAGCAGCCATTGGGAAAGATTTTGTATTTTGCTCAACAACACAAATGGCAAGCACATCATTAGTGAGGAAATTTAAATAAGGCTCAGGGTCGGCCGTTATCTTTCAGAGTCTCTGAATTTTGGTGCAAGTGAAGTGTTCAAACGTCTCTTTCAACTAAATACAAATGACTACAATAAGTAATACAATTATACATATTGTATAACTACAGTAAATAATTTTCATACGTATTTGTGAGAACTACCTACAACTTAAAAAAAAAAAAAAAAAGGATTTCTAAGTTTCATCACAGACCATTAGAGCAGAATTTCTAGGGTAGGGTCCAGGCAGGGTTCTCTAGATCCTTCTGACTCAGGATGTGATGCCTGGACCAGCAGCAGTGGCCTCACCTGGAAGCTTGTTAAAAAGGCAGAATGTTGAGCCTCACCTCAAAAGCCGAATCAGAATCTAAATTTTAACAAGATCCTCAAATGATTCATTGGAGCATTAAAGTTTGAGAAGTGCTGCTCTAAGTGATTCTGAATGTCATCATTGGCCAAGTAACACAGATTTAAAAAGAACGCTGTTTTCATATGAATACAAATAAAATATAAATCACTTTGTTTTTTTTGTTTTTCTTTTTTTAAAAAGGCTTCTGGTATAACAACATCCTAAAGAGAATGATGTTAAATTCTAGACGGATTGGGGTTATTATATAATATGTTGACAGATAAAACAAATTGATGGCTTACATCTTGAAACAAGAAATATTAAAAAAAAAAAAAGGCAACAAAGACCAAGTTTCAGTTTAAGAATGATTCTCCCAAAGTTTCCGAAAGTGGCAATACATTTGGCATATGTGTCCTCTTTCTCTTCTTATCGTGATTGAAAAGTTGGCTTTATTTTTTTAATTTAATTTTTTAATGTAATTTATTGTCAAGTTGGCTAACATACAGTATATACAGTGTGCTGTTAGTTTTGGGGGTAGATTCCCATGACTTATCACTTACATACATCACCTAGTGCTCATCCCAACATGTACCCTCCTCAATGTCTGTCACCCATTTCCCCCTCTTCCCGCCCCTCCACCAAGAACCCTCAGTTTGTTCTCTGTATTTAAGAGTCTGTTATGGTTTGCCTCCCATCTTCTCTGTTACTATTTTTTCCCCTTCCCTTCCCCCATGGTCTTCCGTTAAATTTCTCAAGTTCCACATATGAGTGAAAACACATGATATCTGTCTTTCCCTGAACTGACTTATTTCACTTAGCTTAATACCCTCCAGTTCCATCCATGTCCCTGCAAATGGCATGGTTTCATTCTTTCTCATTGCCAAGTAGTATTCAATTGTATGTATAAACCTTATCTTTTTTATCCATTCATCACTTGATGTACATTTAGGCTCTTTCCATAGTTTGGCTATTGTTGAAAGTGCTGCTATAAACATTGGGGTACATGTGCCCCTATGCATCAGCCCTCCTGTATCTTTTGGATAAATTCCTAACAGTGCTATTGCTGGGTCGTAGGGTAGTTCTATTTTTCATTTTTTGAGGAAACTCCACTCTATTTTCCAGAATGGCTGCCCCAGTTTGCATTCCCACCAACAGTGCAAAAGGCTTCCCATTTCTCCTCATCCTCACCAGCATCTGTTGTTTCCGGAGTTGTTAATTTTAGCTGACTGGTGTGAGGTGGTATCTCAGTGTGGTTTTGATTTGTATTTCCCTGATGAGGAGTGATGTTGAGCATCTTTACATGTGTCTGTTGGCCATCTGGATGTCTTCTTTGGAAAAGTATCTATTCATGTCTTCTGCCCATTTCTTCACTGGACTATTTGAGAAAAGTTGGCTTTAAACAGTGGTTCATCCACATAGACCAATGGAATACAATAGAGACTTCAGAATTAGACCCACAAAAGTATGGCCAACTAATCTTTGACAAAGCAGGAAAGAATATCCAATGGAAAAAAGACAGTCTCTTTAACAAATGGTGCTGGGGGAACTGGACAGCAACATGTAGAAGAATTAAACTAGACCACTTTCTTACACCATTCACAAAAATAAACTCAAAATGGATAAAGGACCTGAATGTGAGACAGGAAACCATCAAAACCCTAGAGGAGAAAGCAGGGAAAAACCTCTCTGACCTCAGCCGCAGCAATTTCTTACTTGACACATCTCCAAAGACAAGGGAATTAAAAGCAAAAATGAACTATTGGGACCTCATCAAGATAAAAAGCTTCTGCACTGCAAAGGAAATAGCCAAGAAAACTAAAAGGCAACAGAGAGACTAGGAAAAGATATTTGCAAATTACATATCGGATAAAAGGCTAGTATCCAAAATCTATAAAGAACTCACCAAACTCCACACCCAAAAAACAAATTATCCAGTGAAGAAATGAAGAAGGGAAGAGTACATGAATAGACACTTTTCTAAAGAAGACATCCAGATGGCCAACAGGCACATGAAAAGATGCTCAACGTCACTCCTCATCAGGGAAATACAAATCAAAACCACACTAAGATACCACCTCATGCCAGTCAGAGTGGCTAAAATGAACAAATCAGGAGACTATAGATGCCGGAGAAGATGTGGAGAAACGGGAACCCTCTTGCACTGTTGGTGGAAATGCAAACTGGTGCAGCCACTCTGGAAAACAGAGTGGAGGTTCCTCAAAAAATTAAATATAGATCTACCCAATGACCCAGCAATAGCACTGCTAGAAATTTACCCAAGGGATACAAGAGTGCTGATACATAGGGGCGCTTGTACCCCAATGTTTATAGCAGCACTCTCAACAATACCCAAATTATGGAAAGAGCCTAAATGTACATCAACTGACAAATGGATAAAGGCGAAGTGGTTTATATATACAATGGAATACTACTTGGCAATGAGAAATATTGAAATCTGGCCATTTGTAGCAACGTGGATGGAACTGGAGAGTATTATGCTAAGTGAAATAAGTCAGGCAGAGAAAAGACAGATACCATATGTTTTCACTCATATGTGGCTCCTGAGAAACTTAACAGAAGACCAGGGGGGGAGGGAAGGAGGAAAAAAGAGTTACAGAGAGGGAAGGAGGCACACCATGAGAGACTCTTAAATACTGAGAACAAACTGAGGGTTGCAACTGAGGGCGGTGGGGGAGAGGGGAAAGTGGGTGATGAGCATTGAGGAGGGCACCTGTTGGGATGAGCACTGGGTGTTGTATGGAAGCCAACTGGACAATAAATTATATATATATATATATATATATATATATATATATGTATATGTATATATGTATGTATATATGTACATACATACAGTGATTCATGAAAGCAAGGAAAAACCAATCCGTGAATGGGTTGGCTCAAAATCCATTACTACAATTATTCTGTGAAATGAAGAAGACACCAGCCAGATTATACAAGTGAAACCAAGAAAATAATGAACTATACCTTCAGAACACAGCTTATCAAACCTGGAGGTGATATATTTGACTTCTAAAACTTCCCAAACTATAATTTTAGTGAATCTAGGCTGTCTTTTTAAATAAAACGGGGGTAAAATTTTATTTAGTAGCTGCCAATCATGAATAATGAACAGTGCTGGGCATTCTACTTACATGGTCTCCTTCATACTCATAGTAGACAAGGATATTGAGGCTCAGAGAATTTGAATGACCCTACCAGGATCCTTAGCCACTAAACAACTGACATGGGCATGCCCAATCAATTTGACACCGAAACTAAGATATTAGTAGTTCAACACTGTCTTTAAACCTAAGGAGCCCTTAATCAGAGATTTGAATACTTGTGAATATGAGTGATGTCTTAGGTTGTGTTCTCAGAAAGCAGACCCTGATTTATTAAAAACATGCTTCCAGAAAACCAGTATGGAGTGAAGGAAGCAGGACAGGGTAGGGGAAAAAGCCAGGTTGGGTCCAGCTTCAGCCTGATCTCTGGAGAAGCTCTGGAATGGAAACTATACCTTTTTAAGTTTTCCCCTACTGAAGGCAAGGAGCTGAGTTTTCATACTTTGTACCATTTGTACCCCATGGGGGACCTAACTCCCAGAAATGTCTAGCTCTCTCTGCTTGCCGGCAAAGTAGTTCCAGTTCTCAGACTATAACAGGTACATAGATATTCTGACAAATCTCTATACCTCATCACCTTGATAATACTTGAAATTGAATTATAGATTTATTCTTTGAACTTTAAACTTCCATTAAGAAACAAACTGGCAGAGCAGATTTTTATTGGAGAAGGAGGGAAGAATTAAAAAATCTCTAGGGTTAGATAAAGAGTAAGAAGGACTCGGAGGGAAAAAAGAGGGGCTGTCAGGATAATTGTGAGTCAATTTATTTTGTATCTACAATACAGATTGGAAAGATGAGGCTGGCGATCTAAACGATTTGCTTGGAACTTGGGGCCTTATTTGGATTTGGTAGCAGCTACCACGTGTAAAGGAATTCCACACGCCTAGAATAATTTTCACTATTGTGAAATTTTGTTTATAGTAAGCCTACATGGGGAAAGCAAAAAATCTAATATTTTTTCTGCTATTTGCACCATTAGTTTTAGCTCTGCATATGAAGTAGTGATTTATTGCTTCTCAAAGAATGATTGTTGACTAGATTATTTTTATATTTTAGGTTAAGTTGTACTTGTGTGTGTGAGACAGACAGTGAGAGAGAGAGAGAGAGAAAGGTATCCATAAGAGTCTGTTGACATTGTCCTGCAAAATCATCCTACATGTTAGACCTACTAGGGGACTGAGTATGAAGAGAACCAGTTAATCATAAGAAGAGTCAGAAATAGCCTAAAGTTAGTTATGTGAGACATGTTGAAAAGTCCTCCACCTTTACTCAAAAAAATCTCCCCTCCAGTTTCCCACATCTCCCAAAATGATATTCTTAAAAACTATTTCCTTTGGGTGGACTCTGTCACTTGAAAAAATGGAAAAAAAAAAAAAAAAAACCAAACAAACCATTACTGGTCACATGTTACTTTAGGGAGAAGAAATTGATGATAAAGTTCCTACCCAATACTATGTTGGCCTGAGAACAGACCCATGAGAGTTGAGGCTGCAATGAAGAATCCCCAGAGGGAGGGGCAAAGACCTGGGCCTGGGGAAGGACTGTCCGAAGTGCACTGAGGGCGGGTTTGAAGTGGGGGGGGGGGTGGTCACAGGAGTCCTCAGAGGGTAGTGAGCACCTAAGGTGGGAAAGAAGTGATATGTAGCAGACATTGCTAAAGTCACCTACTCACTTTCCTTTTTCACTTCCAATGGAATTCTGATTTTACTCAGGAAGATAGTGAGTCCAGATAAAAGAACCACCTCTTCACATTCCCTTGCAACTTGGTGGGGCAGTATGACTCATTCTGGCTTGGTCAGTATTTGGGTGAGAAAACTTTGTAAAAGGAATTACACTCAGTTGGAATGTTTCTTTTTGCCTTTTTCTCCCCCTTTCCTTCCCCCTTCTTCCCACCTACAATGTGGACTTGATGCCTAGAGGTGCAGAAATAATTCTGTATTAGGAGGAAGGCCACATGCCAAGGGTGCTGAGCAGAGAGGTAGAAGAAGCTTGGGTCCTGAACAACACTGAAGACTGCTGTAACATACCTGAGCTGTCCTGTTTCTGGACTTCTTGTTGCAAGAGGAAAATGATCCTCTGTGTGGTTAAGCCATTGTATTTAGGTTTTTCTAACTGGCAATTGGATGTCCCTGATAAAAGGTGGGAAAGCACTGAAACTAGACTCCTCTTCCTTCCCAGATGGACCCTGGCCCTGGACAACCAAATCATCCACTATGAAGCGCCACTGATTCCTCTTTTTTTCTAATCTCACATAACCAATATATCACCAAATTCTGTCTGTTTCACCCTCTAAAACAAATGCCAAGTTCCATCACTTCACTCCAGAAGCATGGTCACTAGCCTGGCTTAAGCTACCCGTATTTCTTGGTTCTACCACTGCAGTGACCTCCTAAATGATTATTGTCCTCTACGTCCCCCTCTCTATAATGTATTCTTAATATACACTTGAGCTTTATGGAGCATACATCGGATCAGAACCTCCTGATGAATCCCCATGGCACTGGAGTAAAAGTCTAAACTCCTTGCAAGAGGCTCAAAGTCTTTTATGATCTGACCCCTCTCTACTCTACTTCTATCCATTGCCACTGTCCTCAAGCCATGCTGGTCAATCAGTCAAACCTCAGACCCTTTGTACTTCTTGCTCCCTTTTCTGGGAATACTCTACCCAAAGATGTCCTCATGATTTTTTCCTTTTTTTAAAAAACACTATTCTCAGTTTAAATGCAACTCCTTGGCAGGGACTTTCCTGACCACTTAGATAAATTAGTTCCAGTCCCCAGCTACCCTTTCTTTCTATTTTAGCACCGTATTTTATTTCCTGAATAGCATTTATCATTTACCTTGTCCGTTTAATTTATTTTCTTGTCCTGGTTGTCCCTTCCCACATATCTCACCACTACACATTCCGTGCCTAGAACAGTGCCTGGCATATAGCATGTAGTGTTCAATAACCATGAACTGATCAAATTGACTATATTTGTCAATTCTCCAGACTTGTTCCTGCCTCCTGGATTTGAGTCATGCCATTTCTTGGGCAATGTACACACACTTTCCTTCTTCTCTCTCAACCTAAATCTCATTTGCATTTCTGTCTAGTCCCATATCAAGACTCACCTCCTTTGAGAAGCCTGCCCTATTTCACCTTTCTGTGCCATCCATCACCATCCTCCCCCCAGCACATAAACATGTTTACCTTATTATGGTCACATACTGGTGTCTCCTTCTAGTGATTCTCCCTCTAGCTGTTTATGCTTCTGCACTCTGTGTTCCCATCTTTACCAAGATTTCCTTAAGAAATGATGGAGCTGCTTCTTCTTCCAAGTTTTTCACAGTTTACTGAGCTTTCCATAAATGACTGCTGAAATGTGTTTCTGGCAAAAAGATGTAACCCATTAGGAAAGTAATCACAAGAGACTAAACAGCTAGAGCAATGTCCTACCTTGTTTTACCACGACAAGCTCTGTATGTGCTTTTATAAAGCCCTTCGAAACCACCGGCTGACTTGGCCTAGAGGTCAATGGCCACAGGTTAACTCAAATCAGCCATGAGTTTCTCTAGAGCCAGAAGCGCAATTTGTTGATGAGCAGCAAAACTCAAAACATTCAGCTTTTTTCCTGGTTTCCTGTGTCTCAAATCTTCCTCTGATCGAAGGATGATATTCATGATTTCAAGATCTTTGCTGTGCAAGATGATATATAGTGCGGCATCTCTGACCAATCTTCTCAGATGTGATAAAGCCCAGGGAGGTAAGATTTGGATGGACCAATCATAGTGAAGGGTAATGACCATGCTGGGGAACCTTAGCTCATTCCAAAGAAATGGTTCCCCGTTGGTGACTACTAAGCCCCAGGGCCCTTATTGAACTGATCAATAGATGGCATTGAAAAATGAGAACAAATGCATATTTTGGGTATGATTGTTGGACAGTAAAATCCCATATAAATATTAAATATTGGTTTTCTGCATGATTTGGCCATTTCAGAATTCTATTTTCCAGAAGACAGATTAATATCCAGGCTAAATCTCACAATATTCTCCAGCACTGCACTAGCTCTAGTTACGTCACACTGATCAATGTGTGGATTTGATCTAGAAGGAAAAAAACAAAAAACAAAAACATTTACAGAATGCAAAAAAAGAATCCAATTAATAAACAAAACTTAAAAAAAATAAAAGTGGATATGTGAATGGAGAAAACCTGCACTCTGTCAGAATCAAGCCAATAACCACATGATAAAGTAGAAATTGAGCTATCCTTTGGTTATTACAAATAAAAATCATTTAGAGTTCATATGAAGGGACTCTGCCTCAAAATTGCATGTATAGAATTCCCTCTATATTCCTATGCAAAGAACATAAGGCAGGTATGCAAATTCATTGCATGTTAAATGCTTTTAACATTTGTCTACATCATTCTAAGAGTATTCTGGACACCTGAGAATAAGCTGCACAGTTGGTCTCTATTTTGTCTTAATGAGTCACAAAGAAACTCTATATTTTTTGGATGCCAGATATTATTATTAATAGCACTGAACTTTATCTCTTTCAATAAATAACATCTTCTGAATGGCCTTATTCTATAGCCATGGGTGGAAAAGTTGCTGGTCAAGTTAGGTTTTTAACTTTGGCATAATTCCAATATATCAAAAACTATAGAATAAAATTTTGAGTTTATAATATTCTTAGTGAAAATATTTAAAAAATTGTTTTGGTGCTTGTCATCTTAGGCTACCTTTGAAAATGAAATTATATCAAACTGAATTCACTGCCTCTAAATAGAATTAAGATTATTTCTTCTTATCCAAAGCGTAAAAATATAAAAAATATAAAATTAGGACAAACAATACGGTTAGTTTACATAATTCATCTCTGACTCCCATCCTGCCAGCTGCCTCTACTTACTTCCAGCTCCAACTCAATCCATGAATGGTTTCCTTTCCTTTTCTTTTTTAGCATTAACAAGTTCTTTAGAATTAATTATCCAGTTATTTTAATTTTCTAATTTGTAATATTAATGTAGACAAACAGATATTGTTAAAGGAACCAGAACAACAAAAACAAAAAGAAGAATAGACCAATGGTCAAATGATGACACTTCTTATTCACTAAAGCCAAGATATGGAAGCAACTTAGTGTCCAACAATGGATCAACAAGTAAAGGTGATGTGGTATGTATTTCTGCAATGGGATGTTATTCAGCCATGAGAAAGAAGGAAATACTGCCATCTGCAATAAAATGGATGGAACTTGAGGACATTGTGCTAAGTGAAATAAATCAAACAGAGAAAGGCAAATAAGTACTATACACCAAGTATGTTTGGAATCTTAAAAAGCTGAACTCAGAGAAATAGAGAGTAGCATGGTGGTTACCAGGAGTTGTGCAGTGGGGGAAATGGGTACAAACTTATAGTTAAAAGATTTAACAACTTCTAGGGATCTATTGTACAGCATGATGATTATAGGTAATAATACTGTATCTTATACTTGAATGTTGAATAGATTCTCAATGTACCTTCAAAAGAGTAGATCCGTAATGTCCTCACCACAAAAAAGAAATGGTAATTATGTAATGGGATGGGGGTGTTAGCTAATGCTATGGTGGTAATCATTTTGCAATACATTATTGTATCAAATCAACACTCTGTACACTTTAAACTTACATAATGTTATATGTTCATTATGTCTCAATAAAGCTGGGGAATTTTTTTTATTAAAAAAAAGACACTTTTCTCTTTTTTAGATAAGCGTTGAATCATGGCTACCAAACATCAGTGTTCCAAGAACCTCTGATACACAAAACCATCATTGGTTTATTAGCTTAAATTTCTGATTGCTTAAAAAATGAAACTGCTTATTTGATAGATCATGAGCTTGGGAATCAGAGTGTTTAGATTCCATACTAGTTTCAGCACACTTACCTGTATGATTTTTGGGCAAATTTTCTTATTTTTTTGAGCGTAAGTTTCCTCACCTTAAAAAAACAGTGTAATAATCATACCATCCTTACTTTAGGAGAATTAAATGAAATAATTCATATGAAGAATTTGGCATAGCACTGAAATTAGCATATACAAAGCACATAATGAAGGTAAAATATTAAATTATTATAACTTGGAATCTCTGGCCTAAATTTAAGATTAGTTTTTTCCCCTACTTGTAATGGACATACTCCTGGAAAGCTGTATTTTATTGGTGAGACTGAAGAGAAAGGCATTTCTATTTACTCATATGGCCTTTAATGTTAGATCTGATAGGGACTTAGGCCAGCGAGTGTAAGTCTTTGGCATCCAGATAAAGAAGCTGAGAAGTGACTTTCCCAAAATCACATGGGGAATTTGAAGCAAAATTGGGACTAAAATACAGTCCTTTGATCTTTAGTCTAGGGAACTTTCCTTTATATTATTGACCACCTTCAGTAGCATTGCAGTGAACAAAACATCGAAGACACAGGAATTGCAGCCAGTGTTTGGGAAAGGCTAAATTTAGATCTCCAAAAAAGAGTTGAGTCGTTACAACAGAAGGATTCTTGAATCAATTCCCAACCTTAAGTTCACATATTTTTCAAGGCAGTAATACCAGATTCATCCCCTTTCTCCAGAGCCTCAGATTAGATTACAAGATCTCAATACAGCAGTTTTACACCCTAAGTTCAGGTCACTGAAAAATTCTGAGTTTTAAGAAAAATTAGAGAAATGTTGATGTGTTACCTTAATCCACGCTGTCGGAGATTTGAATGAAGCAGAATTTACTTTTAATTTCACTTTCTGTTTAGACTCAGAACTTGGCGTACTTCCTAGGGCGCCTAGGTGGCTCAGTTGGCTCGGGTCATGATCTTTCAGTTCATGGGTTTGACTCCACATGGACTCTGGCTGACAGCTCAAAGCCTGGAGCTGTTTCAGATTCTTTGTCTCCCTTTCTCTCTGTCTCTCTGTCTCTCTCTCTCTCTCCCTCTCAAAAATAAATAAACGTTACAAAAAATTAAAAAAAAAGAATTTTGCATACTTCCTGATTATAGCACCGGCTGGTTCATTTTTGTATATTCGAATGGGGCTTAGGACAAGAACTTTAGTTCAGAAAGCACCATATTTCCTCCTTGCTTCAAACCCTCCTCCATTATCAGTGATTAGACCATATAATCATTTTGATTCTGCCCCTCTCCACTATGTTACCAAGTCATTTTGATTCCTCATTTTCAATCTCTTTTTAGTCAACTTTTAAAATATTCCCACAGTCATTAAAGCAATCTAGGTCCTCAATACTCCTCACAAACAGGTCTCCCTAGTTCCTCAAGCCCTGGTCCGGAAGTTTACTAGTATGATGCCAGCTAGCAGATTCATCCTGTACACTATTGCTTGATCATGCCACCCCCTGCTTAAAACCTTTCCATGGTTTCCTCCCGTTTACACACAGATGCAGCTCTCCATATTGAGACCATGGGGGGCCAACTGACAGCCTATGTGCCTCATGGATTCTTTCATGTTCTGCCTGGTTGTTTTGTTTAGATCCTAGGGCATTGAAGGGTGATAGAGCCATACAAGTGTTATTCTCAAGTGAAATGTAACAAGCTTGGCTCTCATTGTCTCACAGACCTTCTACATATACTGGTATTCATGCCTTGTCCTGGTGTGCATTTGAGTTTGCAACCTGTGCTTTGGCTCAACATTCAACCACTGCTATGAGTAGATCCTAGTTAACTCTCAAGTCTTATTTCTTTTTCTCCTACTATATTTTATCATTTCATTCTGGATAAACAATTTGATAAAGCAGAATGAGCAAAAGTCAAGGAGGTGACCTATACCTAGGGTTGAATGGGGTCTTTCAGAGTGGCACTTAGTGTAGTTAGGGGGGCACCATGGGGAGGCGAGGTTGGCTGGAAACAGGTGAGTGGGGGAAAGGGCACATAGAACAAGAGGCACCACTGGTCATCTCTTGGATATCTATTTCTACAGCAGAGAGGGAAGGGTTGAAGGATATGTAGGAAGCTGAGGGTAATTTGATGACACTCCTTGCCACAGGGTTGAGCTCAGTTGTGTGTGTTTTCTCAGAACTCTGCCCTGCCCATGAGAACAGAAGTGATGAGGGAGAATGAGGAAACAAGTTTCTGGGATTAATCTGCAAAATCTTGTAAGACAAAGTTCATTAAGGTCCAGGTGACCTCAGAGCTAATTACTTAGAACTATTTCTCACCAAAAAAGGTTTCTAATTTTTTTTTTTTTCTGGTAAGAGAATAAGCTTGGGGATGTTTGTGACCTAGGGAATTTATATATCTCACTCTTTCACTTTGTTCTGGTCTCCTGAACTCTCTGTCACTCAGACTCTTCTTAGTGGCTCTCTCTAAAACAGGAGTCCTACCTGAATGCACCCCTATTTGCTACAACCCAGGGTTTATCACCTCAGCCTGCTTTATTTTTTCTTTCTTACCATTTATCAATTCCTGATACTTCATGATGTATTGATTTGTTTGTTTTCTCTACCTCTCTGCTAGAACATAAGCTTCTTGAAGGCGGGAAGTTCATCTACTTTGCTCACTGATGAATGCCCAGAGCGTAGAGCAGAGCCTGGCTTCTCAGTTCGTACCTGGTGAATGAGTGAATGCGTTTTCAATATTTTTAGTTTTTTTCCCCTTTTTTTCTTTTCAGATTGCCCTGTATTCACTCCATGCTTCAGGCAGGCAAGGGAACTTTGCATTTATGGATGTGCCCAGCATTTCCTCCTCTTATTAAAGATGCACTCTATGTGCAATACATCTCTCTCAGTGTCCTCTGTGTAAACCTACTTATCACAAGGCAAATGCCACCTTGGAAGTGACACATGCTCCCTTCCAGTCCCTAACTAACTATAAGGACTTGTTTAGTTAGTGCTAGTCCACCTTACCTTCTGCTAACAGGTTTGTGCTTCATATTCTTCCTTAAATGATCATTTCCTGAATGGTAGGGACCAAACACCACACCTCTACCTTTTTCTGGCACAGGGTGTTATTACCTCATAGGCCCTCACCAAAGTGAGAATGAATGAGTTAAAAGTAACTTTCCCAAGAGTTGAAGCATACATGTCAAAATGTTCAAAGATTTTTGCTAATTTTTAATGGAAAATTTATCAAGCATATTATCAATGTTTCCATCCCCTTCAAGTGTTCTCGACAGATTTAAACTTTAATGACTCAAGCTTTTTTACTATAAACTGGACCTAGAATCAAGACAATTGAACATGTCACCTTCTTAAACTAAGTCACTTCCTTATTTCCAAGTTAGAGACAATAATGCTTTCCATGATTGTTACAGAGGATTACTGTCATTGTCAGAATCAGTTTGAGATAATATGTGAAAAAGCTTCTAAATGTTTTATAAACTTTAAAATTGTTTACATGCATGTCACGTTTAAAGTAATAATCAGTGATTATGCTGTGTTGTGATAAAATGCTGTCCTCAAGGGGCGCCTGGGTGGTTCAGTCGGTTAAACATCATTTGGCTCAGTCATGATCTCACAGTTTGTGAGTTTGAGCCCTGCTCCAGGTTCTCTGCTGTCAGCACAGAATCTGCTTCAGATTCTCTGTCCCCCTCTAGCTCTCTGCCTCTCCCCTACCCCCTGTCCAAGCATTTTCTCTCTCAAAAATAAACATTAAAAAAATGCTGCCCTCTAGGCAAAAGAGATGTAATAAATAACCCCGTGTTGCTATATCTTTTTCAATTCCTGTGAGTACTCTACAAAGTTTATTTCAGTTCCTCCATTATTATCAAATTTGTATTTACTTCCTATGGTTACCTTCAGCTATCCCCAACCTCCACCACCCTAGACCTGTGTTAAGGTTGTTCTTTGTAACATGCTGCAAGCTGAAAAATGAACAAATAAAGCCAGTTGGACATTCTTTCAGGCACTCAGATGCCTTAAAAATTATTTCCAAATGCTGCCTGTGTTGCAGGTGGTGAGATTTCAGGATAAACAGACTGACATATAGCCTCCTGACAGAGGACATGTTACTGAAACTCCTTCTCCCATTTGGCTAGTGTGGCTGTTGAATCTCCTCCCCTTGACATAGATAGGTACCTTTGTCTCTGCTTGATGCTATCACTCTGAACACCCAGCCAACTTACAGTTTTGAAAACTACTTCCTCTTTTCTGCCTTGCATCTCTTTTCCAAAGGATCTCTAAAAACCCGCTGAAAGCTCTTCACAGAATTATTGTTATGTCCCTGTTTATTTTCTAATAAAGAGAAGAGTCTGTAATATGCTTTTGACAGTTTTAATTAAAAAAAAAAAAAGAAAGTTTCTGATACTACAGAGACCCAGGGCCTATGCACAATATGGAAGGGGTGGGGAGAGGTGAGGGTGGGGAGATGACGTTCAGCCAATAAACACATTCTGTGGCTTCTTTAAGCTCATTCAGTTTCAGCAGAGAAGGAGAACAGCTAATGTCATAATTTTGAATCCGTAACTGACAGGAAGATGGTTTTCCAAAAGCTGGTATCTTTACTATGCCTTCCACAACATTTATTAAAAACAATAACAGAAGAATGCAACACTAAAAATCTTACATTGCTAAAACAGAACAGAATATGAAACAAAGCTGACAGACAACTGAAATTGTACCACATTAAAATTTTTTTATTTAATTGCCAAATGAAGAATGGTGGTGTTTCTGTTGTTTTCTAAATAAATATTGTCTAAAAAACTGATGACACATTTTCAAACAGGAAAATGGCTGCAAATAACCAGAGTGGTTTTGATATTCTTAAATACTTTATTTTAAAGGAAATTTTAATGCTTCCAAATGATAAAACCAACTGATTGAAACAAAACATATCACTTGGCTTCCTATTATTTAAAGATTTAGCTTAAATGTCTACAAGAACTTCCACTCTGGCCAAGATAGAGTAAGGACTGGGATTTATCCTCTCACTTAAACACAGTTTGCAAGGCAAAGAATATCCGGTAACTGGAGGCAGTGGTCAATCCCAGAAGAGAAGGAAACAAATGAGTTCAGCCCTGTGATTGTCCCAGTTTACTGCCCTGTGGGATTCCACACAGCTGTGCATGGAGGGAGAAACACCCCCCCGCCCCAGGGCAAAGCCCAGCCAATGTTTTATCTTGAGGATACGCAGCTGAGAATCTGGGAAAGCAAGGAAACTCCAGTTCATAGGAAAAATACTGAGAGGACAGAGCTACACACACATGCGAAGAGAGAGAGAAGGTGCTTCAGAGATCTGCTGAAGGTTCTCCTTGAATATTCAGCTGATCAACAATCAGCACATGCGCATGCAGAAAATACATAAGTCAGAGATGGAACCACTGGAAAGGATTAGAGGTAATGGTACCCGACTCCCACACAAAGGCAGAAAACAGTGCCTGCATCCATCAGTCTGATTGGAAAACCTCAAGATCAACAAGCCAACAAATAGAACACCCAGAGGGGCCTTGCCTCAGTAGGAAGGAGCAATAAGCTGTACATAAAGCATGGCTTCAGGCCGTCTCACAAATCTTCAAAGATGCAAAAGGATCAAATTGTTTTCAAGTAAGTTAACTGGGTTCTAGCACAAAGCTCAAGAATATTACAGTGATAAAAATAGCCACTGCCCAACTAGGTAAAAAGGTGAGTAGTGATTTTTTAAATAAGCTGAGTTTTTACTCATTGCAGTAAGGGGGAACACCCACCATGGAGAAACATGGGCGTCTCAGAAGGAAAATGTTGGAAAGGACCTATTAAAGGATGTATCAGGTGATTGAGGAAGGCTTAATGAAGCCGGGCTCTGTTTGGTTTAGATGATCTCAAGGGTGGTGGTAATTCTGTAACTGGGTATCTTAACAAGGAGGGGAGATTAGATCAAGGCTAAGGCTGTAATTTGTAAAGAAACAGCAGTCACTCCTATTGGTCAGTGTATGGAGGTGTTTGGTAATTTTTGTGGTGACAATGTTTATGTTTTGCCTGTGTTCAAACGTGATTATGAAGTTAGCCTTTTTTGGTCTTCAACCATCATAGCCATGGAGTGGGTATGTCTGATGATGGTCTGTGAAATTGTTTGTGTTTAACAGGTCAACACCCAGTCCTGGTTTTGAGTACCAGGATAGCAGGGACTGCTTTTCTCTTTCTCATTATGCTCAGCAGATCTTGGGCTCAGATTTTGCCTCCCTTGGTCCTGTGAGGCTGTCAAAATCTTAGCTCAGCCTCTCAGTTTCTTTTTTTCCAAACCTGTAAATGCCTCTGGTGAAAAAGAATCCTTAAATGCCTCTTGGATTTCCATCCCCTCTAGAATCTTGGTTCGGTAACTCTTAGTCTTTGAGGCTTTAAAGAGGATGTTTTTGTATTTTGTCAGTGTTTACAGTTGTATTCACTGTGAGCACTGGTCCAGTTACATCGTGTACCATTATTGCAATTAGAGGACCCTCTCATCTACCCTAGTTCTCCCCCCCTCCCACCCCCTCCCCTATTGACTTCCTTAAGCTTCAGAAAGGGTCTTACTAGAGCTTTTGCCTGGACACCTTCCTCATTTACCAGAACTGTTTCAATCCAGCTAAGATATCTGATCCCCTTACAGTAGCTGCACAAAGCTGATGGTCAGAAGACTGAGTAGTTATAATTCTGCTCATGGTTAGTCTTCTCTAACCCAACACTCACCACCCCCTTCTCCTTGAACAATCCAAAGAATCACCTGGTCATGTTCTTTATATAAAAATGTAGCTACTAACAAGCCCCACCCCCACCTCCTTCCTCCTGCTAGATTGTTGTTCCTGTGACTCTCATCTGTGGAAATCCTGGATCTACCTGTTACCCACTAATAAATCTATAAACTATGTAAAAATGGGGGGGCTCATGGTTATACTTGTAAAAATGTGTTTAGTAAGCTACTTCCCAATTTTTATCTTAGAAGAAATAGAGGTTTTTCTTTCCATGGATGTCCTATGTTTGTACCTCCCTCAAGCCAACAATTGGTGCAAAAGTCAGTGCGCAGCAGGCAATGACAGGTATGTTTTAAAAATAAACAGTTACCAACTAAAGAAGTCATGGATTATAGTTTTAAGGGTATTTATGAGTACTTTAACACTTAGCTCTCTGAATTTTATTGAAATTATCAAAATAGATGGGTCACCTTTTCCTCAAAGCAAGGAAACTTACAGTAACCCTAGGATTTAAAATTCCACCTCATTGTCATCTAGTAGCCAATGATTTCTCTCCAGACAAGAGAGCAAAAGCAGTGGTAGCCTCATCTAGTGGTGACACATGTAACTGCAGAAAATCATTTGTCCTACCGCTGACCCTTTATGCAGACATACTTCTTGTGGTAAATTAACACAATCCAAAAAGCAATTAGACTAATGCACTAACCAGACTTAAGATAATCAGATTTATATATATATTTGGATTTCTGATATGTTAAGTTGAGGACTAGGGGTCAAAACTCATACGATTCCAATAAATCAAATTTGGATACTTGGATAACTACGCTTTGGAGGTATTTAGCTTTCATTGTATCAGTGGGAATATTAGAAATTGACTAGTTAGACTCCCGTCTAAACCCGTACTGGTTGGTGCTTTAAAGTTAATCACATTTTTATTTTTTTAAATTTATTTTATTTTTTACTTTTTTTTAACATTTATTCATTTTTTAAGAGACAGAGACAGAGTGTGAGTGGGGGAAGGGCAGAGAGAGAGGGAGACACAGCATCTAAAGCACGCTCCAGGCCCTGAGCTGTCAGCACAAAGCCTTATGTGGAGCTTGAACCCAGGGACCCCGAAATCATGACCTGAGCTAAAGTCGGATGCTTAACTCACTGAGCCACCCAGGCGTCCCTAATCACATTTTTTAAATAGAAAATTTTCAACGAGATGCAGACCTTGAGTGCTTTTCCTCTGTTTATAAGAATATTCAGAGGGGCACCTGGGTGGCTCAGTCAGTTAAATGTCCGACTTTGGCTCAGGACATGATCTCTCAGTTCTTGAGTTGGAGCCCCGCATCGTGCTCCGTGCTGACAGCTTGGAGCCTGCTTCAGATTCTGTGTCTTTCTCTCTCTCTCAAAAATAAATAAACATTGAAAGAAATTTTTTTAAATATTCAGAAGCCTTTCCCATTATTTGGATAAGCATTCCACTCATATAGAAGATACAAGGAGGATCAAAGAGGTCACATATCAATTGAAGGGGAAAGAAGTCAGTGTCCTGTCAGGGACCAGATCCTCATAGAGCCGGTAGTATTATTCACACCTGTTAATTATTGACTAAAAAACCTTAGAAATGTCTAGAAAGAGAGCACAGAAGGTAAACTAAAATAAAATACTAGCTTTAATCCAGGATTTGTTCTTTTTCTTCCCCGGAGGGATATTTTTTATTTTTAGCTCCAAAGTATTTTTTTGTCATTAAAAAAATTAGCCAAAGAAAAGATATTTCAGTTTTCTCCCTCCTTTCCTCCTTTTTTTCTTTACTGTGCAACCAGCTTTATCAAATGGACATTAGTCAATGAGGGTTGAGATACGGAACAGCTCTGTGCACCTCCCCCTCCCCCCTTCATTTTCAACCTCCTTTATTTTTTCTGGATCTTTTCTAGGATCAGTGCCGGAGGTAGGCATCTGGGAGGAATGGGGCAAAATCCTTTTGGTTCTCTGATACTGCCTATCTGCCTCTGTCTTGGTCCTTGGCACTGTGTGACATGCTTATATGTTTGTCTCTTGCACATTTGTTCTTAATGTTTTTAGCTCTCTGCTCACTTCCCAGGTGTCTTTCAAATTACAAGCTTAGATTTCAATATATCTATCAAGAAGTTTCCTACTGAATACATGCAATTCTACAAATTTCTAAGAAGATAATTTTATAGTTTTAACCTATATCTAAGTCACTTAAAAAAAAAACCTCATATTGTTCCCTTGTTCAACCTATCAAATCTTTCCAATATTCTAAGGGAATTATGTTTGAATTTTCATCTTCAAGAAATCCAAATCCAAACTATTGGGCATAGTAGAGTTGACTGAGAGGGAGAATTCCTTTTCAAAGCATTGTATGCCTCCAAGGGTTTACACAAGTCTCATTTATAATTGATTTATCTCTAAATTTTGGTTTAAATTTTTATTTTGTGAAAAGTATTTTATGTTGTGAAAAATAACCTTAGACTCTTCTACCACAGCTGAAATATGATTTCTGTTTATTATGTGATAGAATATTTCTGTGCAATTTATACCAACCTGGTGGATACAAAGAGAAGGAAAGTAAATATGAGCCTTTCCCACTATCGTTTCTTCTGTACTAAGAAAAACGTCATTTTCAATGGACATTCACTTCCCTTGAAGTGGTTCATTGGAGTGGTTTTCTTGAGTGTTATGTTTAGTGAAGAAGGAAGCACCTGTTTCCTAATCTAAAGGAAAATTAGAAATAAAGACACATGGGTTTGACATATTTAGCATAAGTTCAATAACTTTCAGCTCAGCTACTCTGCTAACAGTAAGGCAGTCTTATTGTTTTGGAAGGTAGCAGTGAGTGAGGCAGCATTGTTTGTTTAACAGATGTTTATCATGTATACATTTTGGCAGAGTGCCATGTTAGGTGCTACCAGGGAGTGAAACAACTCTTGCCCTTGTTTGAAGCATCTTGTGTCCATGTAAATGCAAATACACATATGGGTATGCATGTTTATGTCTTATAAAAATCACAATAATATATGGTGAGTAAAAAATCAAATACTAGAAAAATTACAGTGAAAAGCAACAGAACCTCTTTCTACTCCTTCCTACTTCCAGTCACACTTCCCAGAAGCAATCATTTGTAAGCTTTTCTCTTTTAATTACTGATGGTTATTTCCCTAATTCTAAATAATATTTGGGGCCACTATATCTTAAAATAAGGTCTTTTGACTCCCTGGTTTGAAGTTTGAAGATTTGGTTCATTTCTACTTTCCCCATTTTCCCCTCCTCCTCCAAGTTTTATTATTTTTAGTTCCTCTGTTATCTTTATATTTTTATGCAATACACATAAACCTTGGTTTCTGATTCTATCAACTTCAGACATTGTCTCTTTATGCTCAAATTTGTAAGATAGCAATGACCAAAATCTACTGGATATTTACTCTGTGCCAGACACTGTTCTAAGTGTATCACATGAATTATCTTATTTAATCCTTATAGCAGCGCTATGAGGTATCATTACTAATTTACAAATAAGAAAAGTAAAACAGAGGGGGTAGGGGATGCCTTGCTTAAGGTCACAAGGCCAGTAAGGTAGCAGAGGGACTAGGCAGTCTGAATCCAAACCCATGAAGACCCATTGCCTTCCACATGAGAGTATTGCATCCCAAGCGTCCCCCCTTCTCTGCTCCTTACTTCCACTGTTTATCAACTAGATCTTCACTTTTACAGCATTAAGACATATAACATTGACAGTTTATCATCTACTTATATTTAAATCTTCTACTTTTTCCTTATAGGTCAGTTCCAAAGGGTTGAAAATCAATCAGTACACTTACATATTGTGACTCTGCAAATATTTTCAGCAGAAGAAGTATGCCAAGATTACATTTTCTTCTCTATCTGTGCAAATATTTGAAATCCTTCCTTCCTTCATTTTAAAAAACATTATTGAAAGTTTAGTAAGCGTTGGAATTTGGGGAGAGGAGGTGGAGATGAATACAATGAGAAATGCTGTGTTATCGAAACAATGGCCTCTGCCCTTAGGGATTTATAGTATAGAATTTACAGTATACCTGTGGTCAAGGCAGTCTTTAGGAGGAGATAGAATATAAACGGGGTCTTAAAGAATTATGAAAATTTGGAAAGGAGGTAGAGGGTACATGAAGAAGTGATATTAAATGTGCAAAGTGATAGAGAGGATTTTTTTTTAAGAGGTGAGATTTCTAAGTTGCCTGCTTAGAATCAGGGGTTTGCACTAGAGAGGCATGGCAGGTGTGATGGAAGCTTAGTTATATGTGGCTTTAAGACTGGTAAGGATTTCCACATAGAAATCAGTGGGTGTTAGAAGTGTGAACAGGAATACATGAAAAATTCAGAGTTGGAAGTCATAAAAAGTGATGAAGTCAGGGCTCCTGGGCGGCTCAGTGGGTTAAGTGTCTGATTCTGATTTCAGCTCAGGTCTTGTTCTCAAGGTTGTGAGTTCAAGTTCTATACTGGGCTCTGAGCTGGGTGTGGAAGCTACTTAAAAAAAATGTTAAAGTCATTACAGTGGATGTGTCTGCTAAGAGAAAAATACAGATCAGGAAGAGGAAGGGACATTTGGAGGACAAGGAAAGTAAAAGAGAACTGGAGAGGTCAGGGAAGATCCCAAGAACATGACACAGAAGTCAAAAAAGGAGAGACACATTGGATTGCTTAGGTGACTTAGATTACACTGTTAAGAGATGGCTTAGCTTCAGGAGAAGGTAAAGGCTGAAACTGTGCTACAAAGAGCAAAGAGAGTATCTATGTGGTTAATGGGGGGAAAACAGCTACTGGAGTATGTAGACCATCCTTTAAAAGGAAAAAGAGAGACAGGGAGGGGAAAGAAGTTAAAGAAGAGCTTTTGTTATAGTAGAAGACACTTGAAATGCTGTTGAACAAGGGAAAAATGAGGAAATGACAGAGGAGTGAGATGCTGAAGGAGGCACAAGGAAACTGGAAGTTTGGCTTTGGGCAGGAGTCCACAAAATATTCCTTGCAGGGTTTTTTCTTAAGTACATTGGAAAACTACTGGAGGGAGGGTACTGAGCAAGGACATGACATCATCCAATTCACAGTTTGAGAACATGATTCTGACTGCCATGTGGATGGATTGGAGCAGGACAAGATTTGATGCTTATCTTTAATGTACACAGACAACACTGGTGTGGAAATGTGGTCAATGAACTTTTCAGTGCATTCCACAGTGGTGAGCAGGTTGGGAGAATCGTAATTTGAATCCTGAAGTTCAAGAATTCTACTCCACATTTCCTAAATTCTACAATACTGTATGGAATTGGCTTATATAGGTGCTAAGGTAGAGTGGCACCTAATAGAGTGAACTTTGGCATCAAACAGCTTTAGATACAAATTTTAGTCCTACCATTTCCGATCTATGTGATGTGAATTACCTCTCTTGGCCTCAAATTCCTTCTCTGGAAACTGTAGATAACAACTGTCCACGCTTTAAAAACAAAAAACAAACAAACAAGCAAACAAACAAAAAAAAAAACACACCAAAAAACCCTGTCCACCTTATTATATTTTTATGAGTACTAATGAAATAGGCTTAGTATCTCAACAATGATCATGCAAGGACCCTCTTTATTGTTTTTCCACATTCTTTGACTGCCTGAACTATTATTTACTTAATATTTTTTTCATCATGCCTCACTTTTTAAAACTGAAATAGATGCATTTAAGAAAGAGACGAATTAAAAAAAAAAAAAAGATAAGTGCAAAAGGTAGAGAATTCCATGACTCCAAAGAGAAAGACTCACAGAAAAAAAAAAAGACCTTAGAAATGCAAGATCAAGACAGAGATAAGGATGTGGGGCTGGTGGGCAGGTCCCAGGAAGATGAGGACAACAGCAGAAGGACAGCACCAGAGGTGAGGCCAGAGGGGCCCTGGGTATCTGGTGGCACAGGGCAATGAACTGTGAAGAGGCTGGTAGTGGTTGAAGGGAAAAGAGTGGGTCCTTTGAATGGGCAGTGGCTGTAGTATAGAGGATCTGGGGCTGACAAAGCATGACTGGGTGAGGGTGTGTGGAGGGTGAGATCTGCCTGGGGAAACCCTGGTGACTCAGGAGAGCAGCCTGAGGAAGGCATGTAGTGAATAAGAAGGTAGAAGCAAAATTAAGGCAAAATGGTGGACTTAGAGAACAGAGACTTGTGGTCATAGTGCAGGTGGGTCTTGAAAAAAGAAATATTTATGTAAAAAATTTAAGTGAATCCCAAGGTTGCAAGGAGTGTGAGTTAATGTGGCATTTGTGCTTGACCGGATACAGGGGAGGGTAAGAGAGGCAGCTCTGAAATGTCCAAGGCAGTTTGGGACAGGAGGCAAGGAGATAGGAAGGGTCAAAATGAAACTCTTTCTTGCGCATGGGCCTGGAGAGTCACTCAGGGACGGTCTCGTGAGGAGAATTCTTATTTAATATCTCGTTTGCTTCAGGTCCTTCTTAGAATGAGGTTGGACATGAGGTTAATATGTGGTGGCTTCAGAGAAGGTGGCCCTGTTGCCATCAGGAAAAGACTAGCTTAAAATGAAACAAAAGAATTCCTTAGAATTCATTAGCTACTAAAAAGTCAACCATTCACCAGATCATGATAGAGTCTTTTGATGTCCCTTGTTCATATCAAGTTAAATTTCAGGGGATTTCTGTTAACAGTTCCAAATCTATGGTTGCATGTCATACACTAAGATACTTGCTAATAGCTGCCTTTTGATTGTCTGTGTGCTTGGTTTAGCCTGATTCCCAGGGCATCTTGACTCTGACCAGCAGCCTCAATTACCTTAATTAGAAGACAAGTTTATTTGTTTACTTATTTTAAGGGTTTACTTTTTATTAAGACACAGCATTTGTATGACAATGTCTTGTTAACTATAGAACTTCATAGTACTGAGTACCTTTTATAAAGATTGATATAGTTCCATATTTATGGGAATAATTTTTTTGTTCAAGCCAAGAATTACACTGTATGTAAGTCCACAGATCATACAAGTTATTTTAGAACAAAAAAGATATTGGGAGGCTTTAAACTGCAAGTGTATCTTGATCACAAGAAGTACTGAGCAAAATGACTTCTGGGTACATGCGAAAGAATTTCCAAAAGGACATTTCCTCTCCACTACTATCTTAGTAGAGTGCTGAGCACATGGGCTTTGGAGTCATACAGCCTGCGTTCATATGCTGGGTCATGCACTTACTTCAGTCCGTTGCTCAGTTTCTGTTCCCTCAGTTTGTAAGATGGGGATAATTAAAGTACCTCCCCTGAAGGGTTGTAGCTAGGATCAAGTGTGATGGGGCCTGGCATATAATAAGTGTTCAACATGTATGAGTCATTTCTATTAATGATAGTGACCATGTTAGTAGCAGGGTAAGAGGGAACATTGCCAAACCTGATTAAGGCTTTTGGAAACATTTTCCAGTATCTTTGGAGCTGCTTATGGACTTTAAGGATATCACCATGAATTTTTTAAATGAGAATCAGCAAGCATTAGTCAAAAGCCACTTAGATTTTTGCCTAATGTGCATTCAGATCCATTGGGGATACTACTCTCCAGAAATTCTTCCTATGAGAGTTCTTTGTTTTGCCTGAGTGTTAGTTGCAGATTGCCTTGCTGAAGTGTTCATGTGTTTGTTATCTTGTGACATCAAGATGTCAGCAAAGAAAACTCACACTGATGCCACCCACTTTTGGATGCTGCAGGAGATAATTAAGACTGGTAGGTCTCATGGTCCTGGGCCCTTTCTCATACCTGTTTTGCTGTGAAATGATTAGGTGCATTATTTATAGAATTTGTTAAAGGATTTTTGACAGTTCAAATAATTTTTAGGAGAGCTGTAGAAATAGATTTATAAACTTTGGGGAGGACAACACCTACAATTTAACCACAGTATCACATCAGCTTCATGACCTTACAATGATTGCTCTGTTCCATAAATAGGCAGCTATCTCTGTCTACACTATTAAAAAAAAAGTCTACATGAAGTCTGGTTACCTGTCCTGCTCACTTCTGAATCAAAGTCCTATATTAGTGCATTACATTAGCACAGCAACCTAGCTGTAAGGGAGGCTGGGAATTTGAGTCTGTCTTCTTTGGGGCAGTGAGGCTGAAAATGTGAGATAATTATTACAAAGACAATAAATAGCCACCAAATGACACAGGTCCCATAGACTTTTCCACCTGCCCCTATTATTCCACCTCTCCCCTTTAGTCTACTTCTCTGGTTTCCATACATGGAAGCCTTCCATGAACTGACTTTTACTGGAGGAATCTCCCTTGATGCCCTAGACTAGAGTGGCTTGCCATATAGTAATGTCATCAGGGTGGGGACTGTGTCTGTTTTGCTCAGTGCTGTAGTCTCAGTATCTAACGTAATGTGCGTGGCACTCAGTAGTTACTCAATAAGTTGGTTGAGTGACTATGTATCTGTTTCTTCTCTTCTGTAGATCCACCCTAATACCACTGCAACTACCAATTCAGTGTTACATTATAATTAGGACATATGAAATGTTGTCATATTTATAGATAATATATATTTTGGAGCTGTTATATATCTCAATATGATGGTAAATCACACACTTGGAATGCCATTCTTTGTCAAGGTACTGAACTGCTCAGGGCAGGCAATATGTTGGTCACGCTTTTACACCATTTGGACTGTATTTCAAAGTTCACGTGTGAAACCCCTCTCAAACAATAACACAGCCCTCTTAACCTCACTGACTTTATGAGGCTGAGATCATTAGGTCAGAGTCAAAGAAACCAGCAAAAAAAAAAAAAAATTGAAAATATCAAAAATACCACCAATAATACCACTTATATTTACTAGGTTTGCTTTATAGTTGAGAAATCACTTTTATATATATTATGCCATTGATCCTCAGAACAATTCCATGCATAAATCAGGGCATGTGTTATTTCATTTTGCAGACGGGAAGATTAAAGCTCAGTGAGGTTAAGTGACTTAATGGTGACTACTGGAAAGATCATGGTGGGGATCTAGCCTTCCAGCTCTGTGTAGGGCATTTGCCATGTTGCCATACAGCCAGAGTGACATTGAGACATAGGATGTGTCCATTCTCAAAAGATATGAGTAGGGAACACTGTACCCACAGAGGAGAAGATCCCTTTTGATTCAGCCAATTTAGTATCCCAGAACAAACAGTATGGAAGCTTGAGGCAGCAGTCTATCCAACTGAACTGTTCCCTGGACTCAACATGCACTTGCAGAAGAGCATCTTGTTGGAATGTGAAGCTGGAGAGTGGCCCACTGGTGTGCTCATGCTCTGTGTCTCTGAGGAACTTTTAGCCCATGTGGAACAGAGTGTGAGTACAGCCTACAAGGGACAGGAAGAATGCTCCTGTGTGGCCCACAGATCCGATTTAGCAAACATCTGATGTCTAATAAGCCAGGTCCTGTGTTAATCACTGCAGGGGAAAGAGATGACTAAAACATGTCTGCTGCCCATGGTGCACGTTTGTGTGGATGAGGGCAGCAGGTATGGCACTGGTCTAACATTGGTTTCACCTTTATCACTGGTTTTATTTTTTAACGTTTATGTATTTATTTTGAGAGAGAGAGTGAGCAGGGGAGGGGCAGAGAAAGAGGGAGAGAGAGACTATCCGAGCAGGCTCCATACTCCAGCCTGACTGGAACCACGAGATCATGACCTGAGCCGAAATCAAGAGTTGGACGCTTAACGGAATGAGTCACCTAGGTGCCCTCACCTTTTTCATTTGTAAGTGTAGCAGCTAGTAATGTATTTTGAAGGAGAAACCTTCAGAGAGGCTTCTTAGAATTCTTTTATGATGGATTCTGTTTGATTTCTGTGTGCCTATGAACCAAGGACAAAGGGAAGTTTTAAGATGATGAGAGTATCGCTTCTCAGCCTTTTGGCTAAGATCAAGTGTAAGATGATGTGGGCATATTGCTGGCATTCCAAGTTGGCATTCTTTGTTTTCTCACTTTGATTTCCTTGCTTATCTTCTTTCTGTTCTGGGCATGAAATATTAGCTATATCGAACATTTACTTATATACCATGATTAAATTAGGAGATTCTCCGGGCTTTTTTAAGGCAGCACATCTAATAGGTAAAATGCTGGCATGGGGGAAAATTTTCATGCAGTATAAACCTAGTTAACTCTGTCACTGAAGGCAAATACTGTCACCCAAATTTAAGCTTCAGAGATATCTGAGAAACACTCAATATTCTTTGGCATAAATCTACAAGTCAAATGACTGTCATTGATCATCAAGTTATTAGTTCAAGTTTATTAGGTGCAATTAAGCAAAGAAAAGATTTACAATTGCACAAGTGGCTCAATGTTTGTTGTAAAAAAATGATTAGATGCCACTTATCTCCCAATGTGGCATAACAGCAAAAACATGTTAGTAGAATCTAGACTTCAGTCTCTTTTCCCTTCCAACCTGCTGTTCCTTGCTCTTGCTCTCTGATTCCTACCCCCATCCTTGCCATCAGACCCATATTTAATACATTGTGGGTACCTAATCTTGACTCAATGCTTTGGACATGAATTTTGTTTTTTCCCTCTGGCCCCACTTATTTTCTTTCATCCTCCCTATTCTGCTCCCTAGGGACCGGCCATCTAGGCCAGGACATGAATTACGTGTATTCAGTCAGCATTAAAATGAAGTGAGTATAAAACATGTTTTCTCAATCATATGTGGCTTTTAAATTTAAGGTTATTTTGTAATGACGGCAAATGATACTGTATTATTGCTGTGATTCTACCTCTCATTCAAAAGCAAGGGCATAGAGTATGCAGTCCCAATTATATAATCCCTAGAGCCAGCCTACCTGGCTTTGCAAATCACATCTAAATTCCTTGACTATGTAACTTTGGGAAAGTCACTTAATTTCTCTGTGCTGTTTTCTCATCTGTAAAATAGGAATGATGGGGATAAAACTGCTTTTCAGGGTTGCATTAGAAGTATTTCCCATTGGGGCACCTGAGTGGCTCAGTCAATTGAGTGTCTGACTTCAGCTCAGGTCATGATCTCATGGCTCATGGGTTCGAGCCCCACATCAGGCTCCATGCTGGCAATGTGGAGGCTGCTTGGGATTCTCTTTCTCTCGCCCTCTCTCTCTCAAAAATAAATAAATTAATTAAGTAAATAAATGCAATAATAAAAGATAAACATTTTAAATCAGTATTACCTATTTTTTATTGACATATAATTAACACTCAATGTTACATTAGTTTCAGGTGTACTGCATGGTGATTCCACACGTCTGTATATTATGCTGTGCTCACCACAAGTGTAGCTAGCATCAATCACCATATGACATTATTACAGGAAGTATTCCTATTTTTATTACGCTTGTCGTTGCAACTCATTACACTAAAATTTACTGAGAGTTTTTTATGTGCCAGGCACTGTGCTAGATGTCGAGGATAAAATGATCACAAGATGCAGTTTCTTCTCTCAAAGTACTCACTTCTAGCCAGGGAAACGGTCAAACAAAACGATGACAATACACAAAGTGATAAATTTACCAGGAGTAAGACAGGATGCTTTGAGACCACATGGGAGGCTAACCTCCTGGAATTTGCATGGGAGAAACTCGGGAGACCAGGATGGTGGTCTAGAGACTTGTGGATCCAGGGAGATTATATGGAAGTATTTCAACATTTTAATGACTGGAACAACTATAATGTGTATACCTGTTAACTATCAGGCCTATGACCTAGAAAACTACTGAGTTCTCCCATTCTTGAACCCAGCTCTGCACTTCGTGGTGGTAACAGATGTGCAGGGACAGAAAGGCAGATAGATAGTCCACATGTGATATGTTGGGTTTATACTTGAGAAGGAAAACACATATCCATCAACCCACGTGTGCACATATGTGCATAGGTGTGTTTGCACTAATTATCAGAGAACTGAAAATTACCTTCTTCTGCATCTTTTTATTCCTTTCTATTCCTATAAGGACAAGAAGGGAATGTCTTGGGCCTCAAATTCACTGGACTACAAAAACAGATCTAAGTGTGGCTCAAGCAGTTGAGTAAGTGATAGAGAGGTAGAAATGATCTAAGGGCAGCCAAAGTTTGGTTGCAATATTCTTAGACTGGAGGTGAACCAAGGTTTAAAAAATGTCATCATACCTTTTTTTTTTTTTTTTTTTTTTGAACAGAGTGTGTGGTTGCTGTGAGTTATGTCCTTACCCTGAAATCAGAAGTTGCTGTGCAATTCACTAGGGAAGCCCCACCAGGGGCATTGATCTGGTCATACCCATTTGGGTTGACTTTTCCTCCAAAGCCTTCTTGATACACTATTGTTTCAAGAGTGAGAGATGCAAGGTATGCTGTGAAAGTATTTTGACATAATTACTGTTTATATTCTTGCAGTTCCACTTCATTGGATATTTATTCAACTTCCCTCATCATTGACTGAAAGTATTTTTCTACAGGCAAGAAGGAATAATGGTGAGTACCATCATTATTACATTTGTTATCATAATCGTGATGATGCAAACATATAGTCTCTTCTCCTCCAGTGTGTTTTTCTTTAATACTAATTTACACGTATGTGTTAAAAGGTAAACCAAGGCATATTAAACATTTTAAGCATTTATTTGAGCAACACTCAATCTGAATCAGGCAGCATCAAACTGCAAGTAGTCAGGAATGTTCCATTGACAGAATCTAGAGGAAACACTTTTAGAGAGAAGAGGTGGAAGCAAAGCAAGAAAATTATTTGGCTATATAGCTTATGCAGTTACATTATTTGGGAAAGTGTAATTGGCTTGTGATTGGGTTGTGATTGATTTGTCCTTACATTTGTGATCGGCTTGTCATTGGTCATTAGGATTGTCCTTAGGTTTCCATTTCTTAACCTTGAGGCATTTACAGGTTTAGGTTTGGGATTGCCTACATAGGCTGCTAAGGTATTAGAATCACCTCAGTCTAATGGCCTCCTGGTTTAATTAATTTCACATACATGATATACGAATTGGAGAATGAGGTCAGTGTATTGGGGAAGTTGTGTGTAAGTTGTGTGAAGTCCACTCTTGGATTGTATTTTAAATTTTGGTCAAACTGATTTCTGTGGAAGTGCCTGTCTTCAGGGACATGTATTTCAAAAGAGGAAGTAAGCATGACTCCAGGGTAAAAGGTCACAAAGGTTGGAACGACTGAGATTCTTTGGCAAATGCCCATGGAAATTTACCCATTCTAGTATAACTTCTTATTAGGATTTTAATTAGTTCTGTTTAGGGCATTGGTTTCAAACTTTCATTGGTTTTGAGTATTCTGCTGTTAATGCTATTTTTCCCTACAGACCCTGTTATTTTTAGTGTACAATTTTTGCAAAATGCAAAGTTGTTCAGGAACACATAATGGTGTTATTATTGTAAATGCCTCTATTTGTCGCTTGAACATAAAAGATGAAAATAAAAACCAAGAGTTCACAGTTTTGGGTTTTTTTTTACAACATTGGTCATTGATTTGAGTGCATAAATCTGCTTAATCCAATTTGTTTATAGATCCAAGTAAAATTATGGGCCATAGACCACTTTATCAACATCTGTTTACATCTTTCAGTGTCAATTGAATTAAAAACATAGCACTAATTTGTGTCAATGACTACAATATTTATTGATATTTGCTACCTTCTAGATGGTCACTATGCTAAATGTGTTGCATGATCATCTCATTTGTTCTCACAACAGATTTAGGAGGTTGATACTATTACTCCCGTTTTATAGATGAGAAAAGAAACTTTTAAGAAAATTAAGTAAGTAGGGGCGTCTGGGTGGCTCAGTTGGTTAAGTGTCCCACTTCTGCTCAGGTCATGATCTCGTGGTTTGTGAGTTTAAGCCCTGCACCAGGCTCTGTGCTGACAGCTCAGAGCCTGGAACCTGCTTTGGATTCTGTGTCTCCCTCTCTCTCTGCCCTTCCCCTGCTCATGCTTTGTCTGTCTCTCAATAATAAATAAATGTTAATTTTTTTTAAAGAAAAGTAAGTAGCTCAGGTAACACAGCTGTATGTGTGTGTATTCAAGACTGCTCAGGAACAAGAGAGCAGGATTATTGAACTCAAGATAGGGTAAAAATGGCAGTGACTACAGATTTTCTCCAATGAGGTAATGTCCTTCAAAAACCCATCCTTTACTGTTCTGTTTGTTTGTTTGTTTTTTGTTTTGTTTTCTGAGAGAGTGTGCAAGTGAGGAGAGGGGCACAGGAAAAGAGACTCTGAACCCCATCGGGAGGTGTGGGGCTCAATCCCACGACTCTGGGATCATGACCTGAGCTGAAATCAAGAGTCAGACACTCAACTCCTCAACCAACTGAGCCACCCAGTTGCCCCTATTGTTCTTTTTTAAGTGAATACTTCCTCTCTTTGGGCACAAATGCAATTCCTACCACTATTAAGAGTCTGCACCACTTTGCTTACCTTTCTAAGGTACAGGAAAATTATCTTTTCTTAGTCCTTTTAAGTACTTTGAGGTTGATTGGACTACAAATTTGAAACACTATTTCCTGTTACCTTAGGCACTCTGCTCACAAAACAAATGTTGAAACCCTGCATGGGGAAAACAATCTTCCCAAAGCCACATTTCACTGTGAGTTCCAAATTTACATCTGTCACTGGCCTGTGTGGGAAAGGAAATTTGCCTTAACAGGTTTGTTCCCTAGTTTACAGTGTGAATGAATACAACTCAGATTATCCAATCCCTTGATGGAAGAAAATGGGTCCACTGGGCTAAACTGAGTTGATAACAGTTGCCCTTCTTACCTAAAGGGTGCCTTTATATCTTCCAGTTCTTGACATTTGCCTATCTGTACACACTTCTAACTAGAGATAAGAATACAAAGCATTGGTACTGACTTTTGGAATAATTTTTCTAAACTTAATAGTGTACATATTCTCAATATGTGTGAGGTTAAAGCAATTGTAGCCTTTCTGTGTTAGATGACATCATTAGATTTACCTGCAGCTTTCCAATCTATTTCTGCTACAATCTAGATTCTGTTCTCCCCTACCTTCTGTCCACAGGTTGTTTCAAACCAGAAAGAGAGCAAACAATATCTCCCCTGGAATCATTGGCACCAGTCCTGACTTTAGAGAATACAGCTTGGCCCTTCCTTCCTCAGTATCTTCTAGACTTGAAGACTGATTTGCTCTTCTTTGTGTTAGCAGCTTTCTGGCCTCAATCCTTTATCTGCTTAACTCTTTATTTGTTGAATGAATGAACAAGTGCACATACTACCAGCTCAGTCCAGTCTCCCAACTCTGCCCATAAAGTGAATCAAGGGGCATTATTTTTAGCCACGTAAGAGAAATGTTTTAATAAAATATTTCTAGACAATCAAATTTAAAGTAATCTAACATCTACTACATATTATTCTGTCTTATTGTGAGTACAGTGCATTCATATTTCAAGGTAGATGAATCATAAGATAATTTAAAGCAGTTTAGCCATGAAAATCCCTGCAGCATGTGAAGAACTAAGATTAAATTTAAGGCAATAATAATTCCTTGTCAGAAGAAAATGAATATATTCATCAAGGTACTTATTTGAAAAGTAATTGAGTTACCGTTTCTATTCACATTACCATCTGAACATTGTAAAACTAAATTTAAAACTATGGGACTGTAATATGGTTTTTTGAAAAATCTATTTTAATTGTCAGACTTGAATATAAGACTCTGCATCTAAAATAAGTTATTTTTTCAAAAGTAGGAGAGCACTAAATTATATTTATGGGAACATAATATCATTTTTTGGTTGTTAAATAGAGTTCCTATAACTTGTCATAAAATTTTAACTAGAAAATTCTAAGAATGAGGTTTTTTTCAATATTTACTTCAAAACAAATTTGAAAACATACGTTTCTTGAGCCACAAATCTAGATATGCAAAAATTGTATTTTTTGTCTATATGTGATTTGAACTGACTGAACTATCTTGAGACCCAAATCCACCCAATTTAGAAATTCAGGAGTCAGATCATGGTTTTCCTAGCGAATTCTGGGATTGTGTCTTTCTCATTCAGGGTTTTTATTTTCTACTTGGAGGTCAGGGATGAGCCTTATGGTTCACACAGATCGGGAAGGTTAGAGATAGCAGTCTTGTCTTCAGTCAGCATTCATCCTTACTGTCACTCCCTTTTCATAACAATAATGTTGTTCATCTACATTATCTGTGTCAGACATGATGCTCCTGAGTATATAAGGCCAGAAAAATGTACTGACCCTCTCTTTGTTGTAGTAAATCAGGGAATCTAAGAGCCTTGATCCATGGTAATAGAAGTGGGAATCTGGAAAAAAGTCAAGTGAAGGATTCCCCCAGAGAGAACGCACTGTTGGATGCATGAAATGAACAAATGAATGAATAATGAATGAACAAACAAATGCGTAAATAAGTGAATGTTTTCATGGAGGCCTAGGAGTCTGTTTGCTCCTCTTTTCACATAATACAACCACTCTAAGTTGATGGCTTTTTCTCTTCTCTGCTGTCAGAGGACTTGCTGCTTGCCTTCTGTACCACGATTATTATCTGTGCTGTCCTTGCGATTGGTCTCCTTTACACTTCCTGTTTTTTTCTTCTTTGGTATTTCCTCTGGCTCTTGTCCTCTTTCCTGTGTCTCAGCTTTCCTGAGAAAAGGTTAATGCTTCATTGCCATTTTCAGCTAGAGCAATCAAGCACTGCTGGCCCCAGCATACGATGCACTGTTGTGTTCTTTGGCTCCTCTGCTGCTTCCGTGCTAGAGAGGCCTGTCATTGTAACTGCTCCCATTCCAGGGCTGGAGAGGAGGCTTGCCAGAAAACAGATATTGTACTTATTGTCCTAGATTGAAAACATAAAGTGAAATCAGAATCTGGGTGTAGGTCTGCTTCATCATGCCTGTAGATTGCATGGACAAAAACCCACAGGACCTAGGCTGAAAAAAGAAAGAAACCAAAGAAAAGCAGCATCAAAAAAATGTTTGACATTATCGATCAATCAAGCAGTCCAGTTTAACTGTGGTGGTAGACCATGCCAACACTGCTCTGTGTCCCGAGTATACAGAGGGCTCTAGACTTTTGTTTTTCCTTGGTGTTTTGTTTATAATCTAATTCACTTGTAGATTCTGGTATCCCTGCTCATTCTTTATCAGTAAAAGGAGACACACCATGTAAGTCACCATGCAGTCTGATGAAGTTCACCCACTTCTCAAATTCGTGCTTCAACAGAGACAGAATTATTGCTTAGAAAATTACTTTCAGATAATCAAATCTCAAAGTCATGCCTTCAGTTAGAGAAAAGTTTAATTACTATAAAGCGTTAATTAAATATAGACCATAACTTAATTATCACAGGCTTTTAATTACCTGAAAGCCTTTCTTATCAGAAATAATTTTCATGGATGCTGTTTATATATTAAAATAGATATTTTTGAGGGAGTAGGAAGCGAAAGAAACTGAACGTGCCAAAATGGTTTCTGACACCCTCAGCTGTATTATCAGGTCTGTGATTCTAAAGCAGCGTTCTACAAAGTGGGCACCATAGGATACTCATGTGTGGTGCTGGGGTGGGGGCAGGTGGACCATGGGGAGGTTTCTATGGACTAATAGGTTAGGAAAGCAGTGGGAGAGTTGAGGAGTTTAATTTATTATTTTTATTTCGTACAAGCTTTAGTAACAGACCCTTTAGTAGCATGCAATATATGCAATAATGCAATATAAATCTCCAAGAGAAAGAAATACATGCAGCATTTCCTGGTTTTATTTCAACAGAATGGTAGAAGATCTTTGTCCTGGTGTTCTATGGAGCACGTTTTGGTATATCTACACTGTAAATTAATAAAAGTAATTACCAGGATACATATAAATGTGGTGTTTACATATAAAGGACATATCAAAGTTAAAAATTGACAACAGAAGCATGTCATAAAGAGCTATGACTGGAGCAAGTGTGCTTGGTACAATTTCACAGAATTCATTTGTACATGTATCAGTCTTGCCAGTGTTAGTAGGTTGCTAAACAAATACATGACATTGAAGTATGCATTCCGCAGAAAATCAGATGAGTTATTTTGAAAATCAGCAAGACTTAATGGAAATCAATCTTATTTAGTTGCTTATTATTGTTCAATCAAGTGAAGATTTATTTCAATAGATTGAGGGAACTTCTATTTCAGTGTTATAATATATAGTAATCACAAAATTAAGCTTAAAGCATTCATAGGAGCCTTTGCTCCAAATTCAAGTTCTTTATTACAATATGAAGGTATCATCAGGAAAAGTTTTTCATAAGCAATATTTTAGCATCCATTTATTTCTCTCAACTCTTGTTACTTACAAATATTGGCTTTCAGATTATCTTTGTCTAGCACATTTTAAAAAAAGATTTATTTCATGTCGACTTAACTTTTTTTTTTTTTAATTTAATGTTTTTGTTTATTTTTGAGAGACAGAGAGAGACAGAGCATGAGTGAGGAGGGGCAGAGAGAGAGGGAGACACAGAATCCGAAGGAGGCTTCAGGCTCTGAGCTGTCAGCACAGAGCCTAATGCAAGACTAGAACTCATGAACCGCAAGATCATGACCTGAGCTGAAGTCGGACGCTTAACCGACTGAGTCACCCAGGCACCCCTTGACTTAACTTTTACATGGCATTTTCCTGGACAGTCATCATGCCATTTCAATGACCATCTGATTATGGCATGCAAATAGGACCTTAAATTCATCATTTGTTCCATTTTTAAACTTATTTACATCAGCAGAAGCAGTCTCCAAGTCAACTAATTCTTTTACCATGCTTCTCTATTTCTGAATTCTGAATTTTGATTCATTTTCTGATTGTCTGGATAGGGGAGAAGATGCAGGGGGTTGGGAAAGAGAACAAAATATAAAACTGTCATCCATGACTTTACTACTCATTGTGTGATCCCGGACTTGCAGCAGCAGCAACAGCATCTCTTGGGAGTTTGTTAGAAATGAAGAAATTCATGCCCATCCCAGACCTACTGAATCAGAATCTTCATATTAACAAGATGCCTAGGAAATTCATATGCATATTAAAGTTTAAGAACTGGTAGAGGACATCAGTTCTCAAACTGGGCAGTATATTGCAATCACCTTGGGAGTTTAAAAAGGTACTGATGTCTAGCTTCCTGTGGAAATTCTGATTCAGTTGGTATAGAGTCTGGCCTCAGTATCAATTTTTTTTTTAAATTTTAATTCCAGTATAATTAACATAGTGTTTTGTTGGTTTCGGGTGTACAATGTAGTGATTCAACAATTCTATACATTACTTAGTGCTCATCAAGATAAGTGTACTCTTAGTTCCCTTCATCTGTTTCACCTTGCCCATCTCCCCTCTGGCAACCATCAGTTCATTCTCTATAATTAAAAGTCTGTTTTTTGGTTTGTCTCTTTTTTCCTTGGTCCTTTGTTTTTTAAACTCCACATATGAGTGAAATCACATTTGGCTTTTCCTGACTGGCTTATTGCTCTTAGCATTATACCCTCTAGTTGTTACAAATGGCAAGATTTTATTCTTTTTTATGATTGAGTAATAGTCGTGTGTGTGTGTGTGTGTGTGTGTGTGTGTGTGTGTGTGTGTGTGTGTGTGTTTACCACATCTTTACCATTTTTCTGTTGATGGACCTTGGGTTGCTTCCACAATTTGGCAATTGTAAATAATGCTGCCACAAATACGGGGGTGAATACATCTTTTCAAATTAGTGTTTTTGTATTCTTGGGTAAATACCTGATAGTGGGATTAACAGATCATATGGTAATTCCATTTCTAATTTTTTGAGAAATTTCTGGACTCGTTTCCAAGGTGCTACACCAGTTTGCATTCCTACCAACAGTGCAAGAGGGTTCCTTTTTCTCCATATCCTTGCCAACACTTGTTGTTTCTTGTGTTTTTTATTTTAGCCATTCTGTCAGGTGTGAGGTGATCTCTTATTGTAGTTTTTGTTTGTGTTTCCCTAATAACGAGTGATCTTGAGCACCTTTTCATATGTCTCTTGACCATCTGGATGTCTTCAGAGAAATGTCTGCTAATGTCTTCTATTTTTTTTAAGTTTATTTATTTATTTTGAGAGAGACAGAGACTGTGCAAGTGGGGAGGGGCAGTGTGTGTGTGTGTTTGTGTGTGTGTGTGAGAGAGAGAGAGAGAGAGAGAGAGAGAGAGAGAGAGAGAGAGAATCCCAAGCAGATTCCGTGCTGCCAGCACAGAGCCCCATGCAGTGCTCAAACCCATAAAACCATGAGAGCATGACCTGAGCCAAAACTAAGAGTCAGATGCTCAACTGACTGAGGTACCCAGGCGTCCATGTCTTCTGTCCATTTTTAAATTGGATCATTTGTTTTTGGGGATGGAGTTGTATAAGTTCTTTATATATTTTAAAAACTAACCCTTTATCAGATATATCATTTGCAAATATCTACTCCCATTTCGTAGGTTGCCTTTTAGTTTTCTTAAGTGTTTCCTTCCCTGTGCAGAAGTTTTTTATTTTGATGAAGTCCCAAAGTTTATTTTTGCTTTTGTTTCCCTTGCCTTAGATGACGTATCTAGTATCTAGTAAGAAGTTGCTGCAGCCAGTGTCAAAGAGGTTACTGTCTGTTTTCTGCTTTAGGATTTTAATGGTTCCAGGTCTAACAATTAGGGTCTTAATCCATTTTGAGTTTATTTCTGTGTATGGTATAACAAAGTGGTCCAGTTTCATTCTTTTGTATGTAGCTGTCCGGTTTTCCCAAAACCATTTGCTGAAGAGACTATCTTTTCCCCATTGCATGTTTTTTTTCCTCCTTTGTCAAAGATTAATTGACCATATAATCATGGGTTTATTTTTGGGCTTTCTATTCTTTTCTAAAGATCTATATGTCTATTTTTGTACCGGTACCGTATTATTTTGATTACTATAGAGTTGTAGTATATCTTGTAATCTGGGATTGTAAGACCGTCAGTTTTTATCTTTTCAAGATTTCTTTGGCTATTCAGAGTCTTTTGTGTTTCCATACAAATTTTAGAATTATTTGGTCTAGTTCTGTGAAAAAATGTTGTTGGCATTTTGATAGGGATTGCGTCCAATTTGTAGAGTACTTGGGAGTAGTATGGACATTTTAACAATATTTGTTCCTCTAATCCATGAGCGTGGAATTTCTTTCCAATTGTTTGTGTCATCTTCAATTTCTTTCACCAGTGTTTTATAATTTTCAGAGTACAGGTCTTTCACCTCCTTGATTAAATTTATTCCTGAGTATTTTATTATTTTTGGTGCAATTGTAAATGGGACTGTTTTCTTAATTTCTCTTTTTCCTACTTCATTCTTAGTGTATAGGAATGCAATGATTTCTGCACATTGATTTTGTATCCTACAACCTTCCTAAATTCATTTATCAGTTCTGGTAATTTTTGGTAGAGTTTTTGGGTTTTATATATGTAGTATTATGTCATCTGCAAATAGTGAAAGTTTTACTTCTTCCTCACTAATTTGGATGCCTTTATTTTTGTGTGTGTGTTGTCTGTTGTTGTGGCTAGGACTTCTAGTACTCTGTTGAATAAAACTGATGAGAGTGTGAATCTTTGTCTTTTTCCTGATCCTAGAGGGAAAGCTTTCAGTTTTTCACCATTGAGTATGTTGAGTATGTTGAGTATTATGTTAACTGTGGGTTTTTCATATCTGATTTTTTTTAAGTAGGCTTCATACCCAGTATGGAGCCCAATGTGGGGCCCAAACTCACAACCCTGAGACTAAAACCCAAGCCAAGATCAAGAGTTGGATACTCAAATGACTGAGCTACCCATGTACCCCCATATATGACCTTTGTTGAAGTATGTTCCCTCTAAACCTACTTTGTTGAGCATTTTTATCATAAATAGTTATTGTACTTTGTCAAATTATTTCTCTGCATCTATTGATGCGACCATACTGTTTTTATCCTTTCTTTTGTTGATGTGATGTATCACACTGATTGATTTGCAAACATTCAATTTTGCATGCAAACAATAAACCCCACTTGTTTGTAGTGAATCATTTTTCTAATGTATTATTATATTCAGTTGGCTAATATTTTGTTGAAGGTTTTTACACTTATGTTCATCTAAGATATTGGCCTGTAGTTCTCTTTTTTGGTAGTGTCTTTATCTGGTTTTGGTTTGGGGTAATGTTGGCCTCATAGAATAAATTTGGAATCTTTCCTTCCTCTTCTATTTTTTGGAATAGTTTGAGAAGAATAGGCATGAACTCTTCCTTAAATTTTTTTTGATGTTTATTTATTTTTTGAAAGAGAGACAGACAGACAGACTGTGAGCAGGGAAGGGACAGAGAGAGAGGGAGACACAGAATCCGAAGCAAACTCCAGGATCTGAGCTGTCAGCATGAGAGTGATGTGGGGCTTGACCTCACGTACTATGAAATCATGACCTGAGCTGAAATTGGAAGCTTAACTGACTGAACCACCCAGGCACCCCTGAACTCTTCTTTAAATGTTTGGTCAAATTCACCTGTGAAGCCATCTGGTTCTGGACTTATGTGTGTTGGGAGTTTTTTGATTACTGATTTAATTTTGTTAGGGGTAATCAGTCTGTTAAAATTTTCTATTTCCTCCTGATTCAGTTTTGGTAGGTTATATGTTTCCAGGAATTTATCTATTCTAGGTTGTCCAATTTATTGGCATATATTTTTCATAATATTCTCTTATAATTGTTTTTCTGTGGTATTTGTTGTTATTTCTCCTCTTTCATTTGTGATTTTGTTTGAATCCTCTTTTTTTTTAAAAATTTTTTAACGTTTATTTATTTTTGAGACAGAGAGAGACACAGCATGAACGGGGGAGGGGCAGAGAGAGAGGGAGACACAGAATTGGAAGCAGGCTCCAGGCTCCGAGCCATCAGCCCAGAGCCTGACGCGGGGCTCGAACTCACGGACCGCGAGATCGTGACCTGAGTTGAAGTCGGACGCTTAACCGACTGAGCCACCCAGGCGCCCCCTTTTTTTTTTTTTTTAATGAATGTGGCTAGAGGTTTATCAGTTTTGTTGATCTTTTCAAAGAACTAGCTCCTGGCTTCATTGATCTGTTCTGCTGTTTTGTTTGTTTGTTGGGTCGGTTGGTTTTGTTTTTAGTTTCTATATCATTTATTTCTGTTCTAACCTTAATTATATCCTTGTTTTTGCTGTTATGGGTTTTGTTTGTTCTTTTTCTAGCTCCTTTAGGTGTAAGGTTAGGTTGTTTATTTGAGATTTTTCTTGCTTCTTGAAGTAGGCCTGTATTGCCATAAACTCCCTCTTAGAATAGCTTTTGCTGCATCCCAAAAATTTTTAAAAAAATTAATGTTTATTTATTTTTGAGAGAGAGAGAGACAGACAGAGCGTGAGTGGGGGAGGGGCAGAGAGAAAGACACACACACACACACACACACACACAGAGAATCTGAATCAGGCTCCAGGCTCTGAGCTGTCAGCACAGAGCCCGATGCAAGGCTTACATGAGGTATGAGATCATGACCTGAGCCGAAGTCAGATGCTTAGCTGACTGAGCCACTCAGGTGCCCCTACATCCCCCAAATTTTAAACCATTGTATTTTCATTTGTCTCCAAGGAGTTTTTTATTTCTTTTTTATTTCTTTATTGATCATTCATTTTTTTTTTTTTGTAGCATGTTATTTAACTTCTATACATTTGTGTTCTTTCCAAATTTTTTCTTGTGGTTGATTTCTAGTTCCATGGCATTATGGTCAGAAAACAGGCATGATATTACTTCTATCTTTCTGAATTTGTTGAGACTTATTTTGTGGTCTAATATGTGATCTACTCTGGAGAATGTTCCATGTGCTCCTGAAAATAATGTGTATTTCATTGTTTTAGGATGGAATATTCTGAATACATCTGTTATATCTATCTGGTCCAATGTGTCATTCAAAGCCTCTGTTTCCTTGTTGAATTTCTGTTTGGATTATCTATCCATTGATTTAAGTGAGGTGTTAAAGTCCTCTACAATTATTTATTACTATCTGTTACTTCCTTTATGTTTGTTATTAGCTGCTTTATGTATTTGGTTTCTCTCATGTTGAGTGCATAAATATTTATAATTATTATATCTTCTTGTTGGATTATTCCCTTTATGATTATTATATAGTGTCCTTCTTTGGCTCCTGTTACAGTATGTTTTAAAGTCTATTTTATCCAATATAAGTATTGCTACTTCAGCTTTCATTTCACTTCCATTGGCATGAAAATGCTTTTCCATCCCCTCACTTCCATCTGTGTGTGTCTTTAGGTCTAAAATGTGTCTTTTGTAGACAGCATACAGATGAGTCTTCCTTTTATTTCATTCTGTCACCCTATGTCTTTGATTAAAACATTTAGTCTATGTTCAAAGTAATTTTTGATAGTTATGTTTTATTGCCATTTTGTTACTTGTTTTATGGTTGTTTTTGTAGTTCCTCTCTGTTACTTTCTTCTCTTGCTCTCTTCTCTCACAGTTTAGTGATTATTTGGATTCTTTCTCTTGATTTTTTGCCTATTACTGGTTTTGATTTTCAGTTATTATCAGGTTTATATATATCATCTTATTCATGTAGCAGTCTATGTTAAGTTAATGATCACTTAAGTTTGAACCCCTTCTAAAAGCACTAAATTTTTATCTCTCTCCCCTCCAAGTTTTAGGTATATGGTGTCATATTTTACATTTTTTTATTCAGTGAGTGCTTTAACTGATTTCTTTAGGATACACTTAATTTTATTGCTTTTGTGCTTCCTACTTTTCTTACTCCTTCATATGGTCTTTCTTTTCTACTCAAGGAGTCCCCTTTAACATTTCTTTCCTTATTATTTTTTAATTTTTTCAATGTTTGTTTATTATTGAGAGGAGAGACAGCATGAGTGGGGAGGGGCAGAAAGAGAAGGAGACACGGAATCTGAACCAGGCTGCAGGCTTTAAGCTGTCAGCACAGAGCCTGTTCCAGGACTTGAACCCACAAACTATGAGATCATGACCTCAGCCAAAGTGGAGGCTTAACTGACTGAGCCACCCAGGGGCCCCACTTTTATTATTATTATTTTTTTAACATTTCTTATAAGCTGGTTTAGTGGTGATGAATTCCTTTAACTTTTGTTTGGGAAACTTTTTATCTCTCCTATTCTGAATGCTAGTCTTACTGGATAGAGTATTCTTGGTTGCAGGTTTTTCCTCTTTCGGCACTTTGAATATATCATGCCACTCTCTTCTGGCCTGCAAAGTTTCTGCTGTGAAACTAAGGAAACTTAGTTTCCTTAATCTATTTTCATTTTTTATTTTTCTTTTCTCTCTCTCCTGTTCAGCTCAATTGCTTTCCATTACTTTGTCCTCCAGGTTGCTAATTCATTCTTCTGTTTCCTCTAGTCTACTATTTATTCACTGTAATGGGTTTTTAATTTCAGTTATTGAGTTCTTCATCCTTGATTGGTTGTTTTTTATGTTTTCTAACTCTTTGTTAAGTGTTTCACTGAGGTCCACCACTCTTCTCAAGTCCAGTGAGTGTCTTTATGGTCATTATTTTATTTATTTTTTTAAATTTTTAAATGTTTATTTATTTTTGAGAAAAAGAGAGAGAGAGAGAGAGAGAGAGAGAGAGAGAGAGAGAGAATGAGCAGGGAAGGGGCAGAGAGAAAGGGAGACACAGAATCCAAAGCAGGCTCCAGTCTCTGTGCTGTCACACAGAACCTAATATGGGGCTTGGACCTATGAACCATGAGATCATGACCTGAGCTGAAGTTGGATGCTCAACCTACTGAGCCACCCAGGTGCGCCCCTATAGTCATTACTTTAAATTCTCTATCAAACATATTACTTATCTCTGTTTCATTTAGCTCTATTGCTGTAATTTTGTCCTGTTATTTCATTTGGGATATATTCCTCTGTCTTCTCATTTTGTCTAAGTCTCTGTGTCTGTTTCTATGTGTTAAGAAAGTCAGCTATGTTTCCTGGTCTTAAAAGTCATGGTCTTGTGAAGAAGAGGTCTTGTAGTGCCCTACAGTGCAATATCCCCTGTTTATCAGAAACTGATGTCTCCAATGTGTATTGTGTGTGCCCTACTGTTGTGACTAAAGTGTATTTACCTTTAGTCCAGTCATCTTCAATGGCTCTCTTTGCCTGTTGTGAGCAGTGTTTGGTCCCTGTGTTGTTGTTAGATGGCCAGTTTGGGGCTGCCTGGGGCTGCCTGGGGCTGCCTAGGACTTGAGTTTAGTCAAAACTTGAGTTTTAATGCCAAAACTGTAGTAGAACCAAACAGAACACTATTTCTATGTTGTCCCTATGTTCTATGGGTGGGTCCTGCAGTAAGACCAGATGTCAGCCCCCAGCCCACTGCTGGTGCCACTGTCTGACTGGTGTGTGTGGTTATCTTCACTTTGTAGTAGTGCTGGCCCTTGTTGGGGCTGCTTGCACACTGCTAGGCTTATGGTACTCCTTTCTATGCATTCCTGCCACAGGCTTGTTAGAGGGGGTGGGTCCATAGGAGAACGTGGTGGCAGGCCGGGTACCTGATGCATCAAGGTCTGCACAGGTTCGCTGTGGGAGGGGACTCACAGCTACACAGGAGAACATCTGCTGAAATTAGGATGGAGAGGGCATTTCCACAGGAGAATGCAGGGGAAGGACATTGCTGCTAGCAGGGGAGGTAGAGAGTGTTCAGCTGCACTCATTTTTGTATATGTAGTCTGGGGGTGGGGGGACAGATGAGAAAAATGGCACCTGCAGCTCTTTTGTTTTTGGGGAAGTATCTCAAAGATCCATGCCTCTGAAGCCAGCATACACTCTGAGATTAGTAAATAAATCTTCCCCAGATGTTTTCCAAACTGTTGCTTCTATGCTATATCTCAGCAGAGATGTTTTTTATGCTATCTCTTTAAGGACAGTTTCCTATTGCCCCTCTAGCTCTCCTGGAGTTGAGCCTACTGGCTTTCAAAGTTTCATGTGTTATGCTCACTGATTTTAAGAACTCACAAAGTTAGGCCCCTCTGTTTTACAAAGCCACATGTTATGGGGATTGGTCTTCCTAGTGGGGCTCCTCTGTGCCTTGGGTGCCTCTCCCTTCTTTAAGCCTGTGGTGTCTCTCACTCCTGTGGACAGTCCCGTGGGTCACTTTGACTCCTGACTGTGTCTCTGCCCTTCCTACCCTCTTTGATATGGCCTCTTCTCTACAGTTCGCTTTGAAGAGTCTTTTCTGCCAGTTTTTGGGTCATTTTCTGGGTTGTGTACACTGATGTGAGTGTTATCTAGGTGTAGCTGTGTGATGAGGTGAGGCTAGGATCCTCCTATTTCACCACCTTCCCCAGAAGTCTAGGTGTCAGGATATTTAAAAGTGGCCCAGGTCATTTCAATGTGCAGGAAACTTTAAGAACCACTGGTCAAGGACAGCGGAAGGCCAAATAGGTCAGAGCAGTGGATCTCAACCTTTGGTGTATATCACTACCAAATCAAGTAATACAAAGGGTCAGGCTGCTAACGTAGGACAGATCCTGAGCCTTTGTATATGCCTCTTTTCCCAGTTAACAAACACCAGTATCTAAGAACCACTGCACCAGGAAAGTATAATGTAATTACAGGGCAGCTTTAAGGACCTCTTTGAAGTTCCTGGAGATCTTCCTTTGGTTCTGTTTTTTATGACCAAATTAGAACATTGATAAAAGCTTCTCTGTAAGCATCTCTGTGACCATTCTACTACCTTTCTGTTTTACATTCTAATATGTATCAAGAATGGATTCTTCCAGGGGTTAATTTATACCCTGATTGTTTGTGAGACTATTATTACCAAGAGCATTTTAAAATATGAGAACTTCAAGGGAAAAAATCAGAAGGTTTTCTTTTCTTTTCTTTTCTTTTCTTTTTCTTTTTCTTTTCTTTTCTTTTCTTTTCTTTTCTTTTCTTTTCTTTTCTTTTCTGGTAGAATATCTCCATTGGGAGACTCCTCTCATTTCATTCTAAATATTCAGAAAATTAGAATCATTGTCTTCCCTCCTGAATGAGAAAATCAGAAGATTTTAAATGATGTAGTAACATAATTTCTTTCTCTCTGAACAATATATGAAACTTTTCATGTCCAAATATATTTAGATTCATGGACTCTTACAGCTACAGTGGGTCTTAGGCATGATCTAATGTAATTGTTATTTTCAGTTGAGGAAAAGGAAGACTGGAAGGAGTCAGTGAATACCCAAGGTCACACAGAGAATGTCAGAATATGAGCAACAGTTCTGATCATTTTTATTCTTTTATTTTTATTTTTTTGTTTTATTTTATATTTGAGAGAGACAGAGACAGAGACAGAGAGCAAGCAGGGGAGGGACAGAGAGATGGAGACAGAATCTGAAGCAGGCTCCAGGCTCTGAACTGTTAGCTCAGAGCCCAACGCGGGGCTGGAACTCACGAGCAGTGAGATCATGACCTGAGCCAAAGTTGGATGCTGAACTAACTGAACCACCCAGGTGCCCCAGTTCTGATATATTTTTTTAAAGTTTGAGTACACAAAACTGCCACATCAGCCTGAAGTATGTGGGCTAAGTATTATAAGGATAAATTAGTCAAATAAAAGAACCAAGTTTATAGGTAATATACTTACTGATGTGCATATAATTAATGCTTTGCAACATAATGAAGCCTGAATGGTAAGGAGTTTGAATAAATGACTATACTTAGTGTTACTTCACACTGACATCCTTATTATTCTATTCCCAGTTTAATTCTCTATTCTACGTTAGCAGCATTAGAGCTTCATTTTTTCCCTACTAACATGGATTGTCATAGTCAATATATATGCCATTCTGCAGACAAGTTTATAAACTTTGAGGAATAGAATGCCTTAACACCCCAGCGTATTTGGGAAGAGATTCAGACATAATTGTCTTTACCCTATTTGTTATTTCTGATTTCCCTGCCTCTCTTCCCTACTCCTCAAAGGTATAGTATCTCAGCTTCTTTCGTGAGATTGAAGATGAATACTTGTAAATAAACAACCCTAGCTTCCATAGTGCTTGAGTCAATAGCCCTTTTAAAATGTTTGATAAATTCTCTCTAAAGGAGGTAGACAGTGCCAGAAGCCATGCTGGGCAGAATTCTGAAAATAAGCTCTGTTTTTAGCACTCTCCCATCTTGCACTCCACCTGTGACCCTCTCTTTTTAAAAAAAAAATTAATGTTTATTAATTTTTGAGAGAGAGAGACAGAGACAGAGACAGAGTGCGAGCTGGGGAGGGTGACCCTCTTAGTGTCTCCCGACAAGCACACAGATTCTGCCTGCTACCAGCTGCTTGCTCAGCCTTCCTTCCCTGGAATCCTTCTACCATGCCTGGCCTGTTTCCTACTTCTCTCAGGAACCAGGACATCTGATAAACCTACTCAAACTGAAGTGTTAATATCCTAAAGAGTGACCCCCATTATTTTAGGGTCTTTTTACTGCATGTAGGAAAGGCTGGTTGTAAATAGCTTAAGCCAAAAAAAAAGTGTTTACTGGAAGGAAGATGAATGAGAGGAATGTCTCCGAGAATTTCAGAGTTGCATCACTTATCTCTGGAAAATTCAGGGAACAGGGTAGGAAGTATATTTGAATCTTATCTGAGGGGCAGACATTAAAATGACAGCTCTATCGATGTGTTGGAGCTGGCTCATCACAACTGGGGAGAACCACTTGTTATATTTTCAGAAGTTTTGCAAACCAAATAGTATTACATTAATAGCTTGAAATTGACCACGATGTTTTAACACCAAGGAAATCATCAAAAGCTGCAAAAAGCATTTCTAGCATATTGTTATTCAGCTCTAACTTTGTTCCAAGATTCAAATTTGAAAGAGAGATTGTTGGAATAACACGGTTGTAGTGTCCATTTCTCACGTATGGCCAGGAATACAGGGTTATAATATACAAACATAGCAAACTTGGTGTATCAATGGTGTCCTCAGAGAAGGGAATTTTTATGAATTGGGCACTCACCCAAGACCTTTCTGCACAGTTACTATCTCTTTCTCAGGTAATATATTTGCATCCCAACCAGGGTTAAGCAATTAGAAAATTAGGAAATGTGACATGGGTTCTTGATGGGAGCAAATTTATGTACCTACCCATGACCATGATGAACACTGTAGCTACTCCTGTGGGTCACAACTGACTGCACATTACAATAACCTGGGACTTTAAAAATAGACCCACGCCTGGGCTGCATCAGAGATTCTGCTTTAACTGAGTATCAGTTGGTTTAAAAGCACCCCAACGAGGTGAGTAGTTAACAATACTGTTTTTGTATGTTTGAAAGTGGCTAAGAGAGTAGATCTTAAAAATTGCTCATCACAAGAAAAAAATTGTAATTATATGTGGTGATGGAGGTTAACTAATCTTATGGTGGTAATCATTTTACAATATGTACATGTATCAAATCATTATGTTATATAACTAATATAATCCAATGTTATAGGTCAATTATATCTCAATTTTTAAAAAAGCACCCTATATAATTCCAGTATGCAACCAGGATTGAGAAAAACTAAGATTATGGGTTAACATCATGAAGGGTCTTACATGAATTCTTAAGTGAAATCTTTACATGTTTGTCCCTTGTTGCTAAGTCAGAACTATTATCTATAGACTTTTATACTATAATATATGACAGACTTAAATTTTATATTATGTTACAGACTGTAAAGTGGACTCTGATTCATCATGGAAAAGGAAGAAAGAGTGGTAATAAAGCAGTTGATGTGTCCAGGGTCAGGGACAGCCTTGCTCTCTGGAGAATGAGAATGTAATTTGGGGCTGATAACTGAACCGAGATGGCTCCAATAACTTGGCAGTGATGTGTCAGGCACCCTGTTGGGGTTAATAAGTCAAAGTGAAAAGTTTTGAGACAGATGGTGCAGATTAGGGGGTTTTCATTACTGGAAAGAGAGGAGTTCTTAAGAATGCTTACAAGCAGCATTTACTCATTTATTGATTCCATTCTTTCTTTCGGGCAGCAATTATCTATTGAGCAAGTATTATATGTAAGGTACTGTGCTAAGTCCTGGTAACATAGTACACGGTCTTATTGAATTTCCATTTTAGCAGAGGAGACAAGAAATAAACAAATCATTACAGATTTAAGCATTTACAAGATTTAAGATTTATAAATGTAAATAGTGCTATGAAAGAGAGGCTCAGATTTTCTGAAGCCAAACAATAGGAAGACTTGAGACCTATTCTGGGAAGTCAGGTGAGGTCGGGGGAGACTTCTGGAAGTATATTAGAATATTTGTGGGACTTATTAAAGAACGTTGAAGATAGAGATTGTTTCAGGAAGCTGAAATATCATGTGGCAAGGGCTGTTTTGCTGGAAGGTGGCAAATGTATTTGAGAAACTGAAAGAAACCCAGGGTATCTGTTGGGCAGGGAATGATGGAGAATACAAGACTGATAAAGAAGGCTGAAAAATGACCATGCAGGGCCCTCTAGACTATTGTGACATATATCCTAAAGGTAATGAAAACAATGAAAGCATTTTAAGAATAATATTGTATAATAAAGAATTTGGCCAGTCTTTGTCCCTGGTTCCTGAGAGATAACCTCTAAATCCTTGGAATTTCTTGGGGCGCCTGGGTGGCTCAGTCAGTTAAGTGTCCAACTCTAAGTTTCAGCTCAGGTCATGATCTCATGGTTTTGTGAGTTCAAGCCCCACATTGGGCTCTGTGCTGACAGTGCAGAGCCTGCTTGGGATTCTCTCTCTCTCCCTCTCTCTCTCCTTCTCCCCCACTCACTCTGTTTCTCTCAAAAAAAATAAATAAACTTTGAAAAAAAACAACAAAAAAAGAAAATCCTCTAAATTCCTGGAATTTCTTGAGCAATAGGACTGTTTGTTTTTCATAGTGACCCCCTTGACCACACCCGAGTTAAGGCTGATGAGATGACTCAGGATAGGGGCTGCTTGCAACAGAAAAAACAACCATGTCCTTAGAGACTTGGGGTGTAAAGCCATGTGGTGTCAGCCTGACCTCTGAGGAGAAGAGTGAGCCTGGAGATTGACTTCTTTCACTTAGCCAGTGATTTACTGATGCCTCAGTAATAAAACTCCAGTAAAAACTCTAGATGTAGAGGAGTGTATCTGGTCAATGATACACATCCATGTGCCATGATAGTGAAATGTCCTGAGGACACAGATGTTTCATGTTGGGACCCTCTCAAACCTCGTCCATATGTTTCTTCATTTTGGTTGCTCCTGATTTTCATCCTTTATAGTAAAGCTATAATTTTAAGTATAAGATATGCCTGAGTTCCATGAGTTATTTTTAGCAAATTATCAAACTTAAGAATGGTGTGGGAACCCCTGAATGTATAGCCAATTGGTTAGAAATGTGGGTGACGGGGAATCCCCAAACTTGCGATTGATGTGTAAAGTGAGGGCAGTTCTGTGGGAAGCTATGCCCTTAACCTGTGAATTCTGTACAAATTCCAGATAGTTGATGTAAGAATTGCAATGCAAATAGGTGTGTGTGTGCATACATGCATGTGCATGTATGTGCCTGCACATGTGCGTGTATGTGCCTGCACATGTGCATGCATGTGCATGAGTGTGTGTGCATATGTGTGTGTGTTATAGCAAGTGATTTGCTCTCATGTTACAGTTTTAGGCTCAAACTTAGATCTCTCACTTCCTCTTAGAAACTTTTCCAACTCTTCAAGGCAGCGTTTGTAGCTTATTACTTGGGTTCCCAAAGGCTTTCATTCTTTTCTCTGTTCTGATGTCTACCCAATGTAATAAAATTATTTGTTCACGTGGCTGAATCACTCACTTGACTGATCACTCCTTGAGGACAAAGAGCTTGTCTGATTCTTCTTCAGATCCTCAGGCCCCACCCTAGGCCTTGAAAGAATGAATGAATGAATGAATGAATGTTCAGGTGGAGGGCAAGAGAAGTGAAGCCCTGCTCACTGAACCTCAGCGGTTTTTATGGCTTCTTACATAGCTTCAAGCTGTTGTCATGGATGGCCTTTGGGAGGAAATAAATGGACAGCAGTAAGGAAGTAATACAGTAGGGCAAATCTGTCCCACAAATTCAAGAATTCAAATAGCAAGGTAGTAACTATTATATGCAAATAGATAAATCTATATATCTAAGTCACTATGTTTCTCGAAACTGGGAAGAAAGGAAGCCTAGATCAAAGTGTGTCTCTTCAATGGTAATCTTTGGACTACTGGTATGAGAATATTCCCAAGGGCTGCCTAATCCATCTCAGGAATTGGTCCACCTCAGACCTCCCAGCCTAAGCCTATGGCTGGGCTGGGACCTAACTTCTGCAGTTGTGGCAACCCATTTAACAATCTAGACATTTGCAGATTTGCAGATCCAAATACCTGCAGATATTTGCAGACTACTACTGGCCTACCAGTGGTCTCTGTTTTGCTGCCATGTCCTAAAAAATAATTTTTAAACACTATATATCTTCCTAACATTTAAAACATTTAAATCTAGGGGTGCCTGGGTGGTTCAGTCGGTTAAATATCTGACTCCAGCTCAGGTCATGATCTCATGGTTTGAGTTTGAGCCTGGCAGCAGGCTCTTTGCTGTCTGGGAAAAGCCTGCTTCAGATTCTCTGTTCCCCCATCTCACTCTGCACCTCCCCTACTCATGCTCTTTCTCTCAAAAATAAACATTAAAAAATGTTTAACAAACATAATTCTTTGAAAAAAATTTTAATTAGAAAATAAAAAATTTATATCTACGTCTAAATTTTAAACATCTAAAACACTTGGATACTATTAATAGTTACAAATGATGTAAATTTTGGCATGTTGTAAATATTGACATTTAAAACTCTTATCTTACATTTTAAAATATGTTCAGTGGAGTATGAATGCCATAAAAATTTGATATCTATCATATTTATACTAAAAAAGATAAACATGTTATTTTCAAACAGTTGTAAATTTCTCCTTCCTCAACACTTCACTTCCCCCCCAGAATTTTAACCTAATATAATATATTTTGTGATTGAAAGTCTTTATCCGATTGTGATTTCCTGAAACAAAAATATGCATATAAATGGAAATATAAATGAAAATTTAATTTCCAGTGACCATACGGCTTAAGTATTTTAAGCATCTTCTGGTTTGCACTATCATTATAATCATAATCAGTACACCATTGATCAAAACAATGTAAATATGTTACAAATTCTGATGATTAAATTATTTAACATCATACATCTATTAAGGAAATGAATGAGTCTTATTCTTCAGTCAATGCATCTGTGCACAACTATTGCTAGAATGAGTCAGGATTCAGCATCAATTTTATTCCTATTTTGAATTATTTTTTATGTAAATGCTGAGGAACTTGGTTCACATAAGTAATATTAGTTGAGAACGTAATGAGCTTTGTTCTGGTAATGTCACACAATTCTTTGAGCTCCTTGCCATTTAGATGCCAAAAAAATCACACAGCAATGTATCATTAAGAAATCTTTTTAGATAGGGGCCCCTGGGTGGCTCAGTAGGTTGAGCGTCCGACTTTGGCTTAGGTCATGATCTCACAGCTCGTGAGTTTGAGCCCCGCGTTGGGCTCTGTGCTGACAGCTCAGAGCCTGGAGCCTGCTTCGGATTCTGTGTCACCCTCTCACTCTGCCCCTAACCCACTCACACTCTATCTCTGTCTCTCTCAAAAATAAATAAACATTAAAAAAAAATTTTTTTTAAAGAAGTATTTTTAATTATCTAGCAATGAGATTTTGCTTTAATTTTATTGAGAGGAAGGATTTGAAATCATTTTGAATAAAAAAGGATTTATTGCCCAATCATTAGAGGCATTCACTTTCTCAATATCAACAAAATATTTCACCTTTCTCTTTATTTGCATCATGGAGGTTTTTCAATCTTCAGGAATTGATGTATAGTAAGATTAGCCATGGAGAAGTTGTTGGGCTTTTTTTTTTTTTTTTTTTTTTTTTTTTTGTAAAGTGAAAGCAAAGGTGGAAAGGAGATCCTCTATCCCCTCTAACCCACAGGAGTGTTTTCAGACCATGTTTAGTTAGGGTGCATATGTAGCTGAAGCTCTGGAAACTGATCATCTGGGAGCCACCTGTTTTTCTGGGTGTCCATTACGTAGTCCTTGTCTGTTCCCAGAGGCCTGATTACTCCTTTTGGAGACCTTGACCTACCTAATGATGTTTGTGGTAACTAACAATTAGGATGGGCCTTCCTTACCTGTAAGCCTTGCTACTGCTGGCTTTTGAAGGGTTTGTTCATGTTACTACAACTGAATTTAACTCTCAGTGCAATTTAAAACATGGTTATATAGAAAAAACACACTTTAAAATCTTAAACTTAGACTTTAAAATCATGCATAGAGATACCAAATAACAAAATAACCACTAATCTTTAAAACATCTTGTATTCCTTTACATGATTTCATACAAATAGATTTTCTATTTCTACTAGGAATATTCTATTTTATTGTTGTTGTTAAATGATATATGATGAGAAATCCGGACCACAGGATTGGTATTTGAGACCGGCATTTGAGCTTCTATCTGGCTTTCATTTATGTTTTTCAAGATCATGATTCATGCACTTAATAGGACAGTGTCCTGTCCTCCATGTCCTCAGGGCACTTGACATGTCCCTGAGGACTCCATCATGTGATAAGAATCACTCAGTAAGTCTCAAAGCACCTCCAAATTGGCTTTTGTTATAAGCTACTTGGCAGCTCTAATTATCCTTGAACCTTCTGGGTCAGTCAACAGAAGGGCTTTACCTTTCTCAAGAGGCAATGTCTTAATTTTACTTCAAGCCACAGACAATGTCATAGTGATATCTTTTCCACTGATACCAAAACAAACTTCTCAACCACCATTATATTCCTAGAAGCCCTGTAGTACTCCTTATGATCTGAAAGGGTTCAACATATAGTAATTACTAAAATAAAAAGCCCTAGGGGCGCCTGTGTGACTTGGTCAGTTAAGCATCTGACTCTTGGTTTGGACTCAGTTGTTTATCTCATAGTTTGTGAGTTCAAGCCCCACGTTGGACTCTGCATTAACAACGAGGAATCTGCTTGGAATTCTCCCTCTCTCTCTCTGCCCCTTCCCTGCTCATACACACACACGCAGACACACACACACACACACACACACACACACACTCCCTCTCTCTCTCTCTCAAAATGAATAAATAAACTAAAAATAATAACAAAATAATAAACAGCCCTATTTCTGGTGGTTCTAAACTGGTTTTGTGCATAAGAATTATATGGGGTGCTTCTTTAAAATGTACATTTGGGCGCGCCTGGGTGGCTCAGTCGGTTGAGTGTCAGACTTCGGCTTAGGTCACGATCTCACAGTTTGTGGGTTTGAGCCCCAAGTCGGTCTCTGTGCTGGCAGCTCAGAGCCTGGGGCCTGCTTTGGATTCTGTGTCTCCCTCTCTGTCTGCCCCTCCCCTGCTCACTCTCTATCTCTGTCTCTCAAAAATAAATAAAAATGTTAAAAAAAATTTTTAAATATACATTTATAGCCCCTGAATCAGATCTTGATTTAGTAGGTCTGAAATACTACCTATTACTAAGTAATTATTATCTTACATTTCTTGGGGTTATCAACATTTGTATCTCATAGCAAAAATTCAGATAGAAATGAATTTTCATAAGATGTTGTATACAGTATGGGTTAAGCACAACGTAGCAATGTTTTAGTAATAAGAGTGAAGTGAAAAAACTACTCCTTCACAACATTGAACACTTCCAGTGATCATTTCCCCAAGTCTGTTTCTATGTTCTTCATTAAAGAGTGTCAGCAAATTGTAGCTACCACTGATGTGGATTAATTTTATTTTGATTATGTTCCCAAATCTTTCTTTATTCTTCTTCTTCAGGTAATTCCTTTTACTGTTAACCAGGACAAATGTGAAAATTCTGGCTCAGTGGAAATGTCTGTTCATCAAACCCAGGACCCCATTTACCATGCCACAATTTAGCAATTAATTGAAAGTCCCTCATATTGGATATGGTCTGATAGCCATGTTGAAATGAAATAAGAAATCAACATTAGTGACACCTTCACTATGCACAGAACTCTTTTTGGTTGACATGATTATTTCCATTTCACAGATTAGAAAATCCAGGCTAGAAAGCTGAATGAATTCTTAAAGATACAAAATGACAGAGCTGGAATAAGAACCCAGCCTGTTAACTGCAAAGCCATGCATTAAACATGTTGACAAACTACACATATATTCTAGCAAAAAGAAAATTAACTTACTAATACGTTTCTTGTGACAGCGAGGTTATTAAAAACAATTTTCTTTAATCAAATCTCACTTTAATTGTAGATGTAGTTGAATTACTGAGGAGCCAAAACTCCACTGATACTAACAATTTAGCACAACTCTTTATTCATTCTGTGAAGCTATATCTAAGATTTCAAGTTTTAGTTTTTCATATATAATTTTTACTTGGGGCTATCTCGTTAATAACTTTACTCTAAATGACATGCCTTTTTGCTACAATCAGCAAGTAATTATTATTACTACATTAATGTTGGGAGTGTCCTACTATATTTACAAATACAGAGACAAAGATGTATGGATAGGAAACACAGAAGACACATAAAAGGTTGAAAGTGGAAAAAAGAAAATCCTGTAAATGAAGTTGTATGATGTTTTCTTATGCAAAGTGAGGTCAGGAGCCATGTGACTAAATTCTTTTTATTTTGATGTCTTCTCAGTCCCTGAAGTAGTGATATATGAATAGTAGTACATCAGTGAATCAAAATTTTGAATTGACTTTATAATGGAGAACACATTTTTAAAAATATTTATGTTTTTTACAAAATGGATGGTTTAGGGAAAGGAAAGCTCACAGTCCTTGAGAGAAAATGAGAGAATTGTAGAAGGTTAGAAATGGAAGGGCCTTAGGTATTATCTAGAAGAGTAGTTTCATGCTTTTTTTCTTTTTTTTAATCTGGGAAACTCCCTTTCCACAATCCACCATTTTGATCTCAGTAAACAAATCTACACTTCCAAAAAAAACTTATTAAGGAATATTTATGTGATCAAAACACACAGGAATGAAAACATTGTACTTTTGAAGCTTAGGACCTCATTTTTTGGAGAAGTATCATGGATCATAAAGAGATAATCAATAGGACAAAAGCAATCGTAAAAATGTCATCATTCACAGATTGAATAATGCAATCAATACTTTTAGCTTCTGTCAAAATATTTACTGGTCCAGAAGCTTATTAGCCTAAAGGGATCATGAATTCAATTCAAGCAGTATTTCAAGAGCATTTATATGGAGAAACCTAAAACCTAAGATATTTGTAGCAACATTCTTCCCTTGTATGTAGAAAGTTATCTGTTACATAGAGCACATTTTTGGAGACTAAATGTATGTTATAAATCTTGTTTATTTTTGTAAAGATGACATAAATATTTTCATGTGTAAAAATCATAAAATGACACAGCTGGAAAGGACTTGGAAATAATTTCCTCAGATTCTTTGATTTTTATACATTGCTCAGTTAAGAGGAAGACTGAAGAGATATTTGTGAAACAATCTAAACACAGCACCCTTGTATATTTTTACATTTCTCTCAGTCTTTTGCAGTTGTTGTATGCACACCCAATTCGATTCAACTTTATCAAGACTTTACAAAATAATCAGCATGGTCTTCATTGATGCAACAACAACTGCTTTTTACCACCCATTTGTTCCATAACATTTCGTTAACCTAAGTAACTATATTGACACAATTGGCGTCAACAGGTTGGGGACAAATACAAGTGACTCCTGGCCAGCATTTTCCTCAGGTGAGGGGACACAGTTCTCTGGCACATCAGGAGCTAAGTGTGCTGTGCTATCTATCTGTCAGCATGTTTTCCAGGGGGAATAGAGAGCTTGGGTTAATCTACTGGATCAGTTTGTGTACCCAATTACTGTGAAATTGTTATGTTAGGTTGGACTCTTGTTTAAGCAAATTTACTCTTCATCCCCTTCCCCCCATATCTGAATGCTTGGACTCTGTAGAGCTAGCTCTTCCCCATCTCTTGGATAAAATCACAGACAGTCTCCATAGTTTCCTCTGGTTATTCACAGACAAGAAAAAGTTCTAATTCCATCTCAAAATATTCTCATTGCAGTCATCATACAGGAAAGTTTACTGTAATAATAATTTTAGAAAACCTCAAACCTCATTTGAAGTGACAGCTCTCCTCAACCTCAGCTTGATCCCACTCTAGAAGACAAATCTGCAGTGGGAACAGAGGTGGGTATAGGCTAGCTTCTTCTCTTCTTCCTCTAGTCCAATTTGCCTATTCTTTCATTAACAGAAGTAGAAATTCCACACTTCCAACTGTACCAGCTAATGCCAATTTGCTGTTCAAAATGGTTTACATACTCACTAACAGGGAATAGCATTTCCACTGATGAGGGATATTGACTTTTCCCTGCATACCATTTTGTACTCTTGGCCTTTTGTGCTCTGAGTATATATTACTTATTCAAAAAATACATATAAAATTATTAAAAATAATAACAATGAATCATCATTAATTTGGAAGGCAGATGCCCTCAAGGAAACTAAGCCACATGTTGTAATTTCTTAACCCTACTTCCTAGTGTTTTCTTTAATTCAATATTGAGCTGATTATTATGTCAGCCAGAAAATTTTCTTATAGATGACTATGTCTATAGTCACAGAATCTAAAATGATTAGTTTCACTGGATTAGAATGGATCAAAAGATAACAGTGATGAGAAGAATTCAATCAGGAAGTCTTAATGTATATCAGAGAAATGACTAGTTCATTTGTTGCTATGGGGAAAGTGATGTTTTCAATTCCTTTCCCATTAAGGGCATTCTTGGGTTTAGTAAAATCCAAAACAGGCCAGCATTCCAGGAGTACTACTAGCTCTGTAGCATGCAATGTTGTAAATAAACTCAGGTGAATTTTGGAAATCCACTGTATTTTATTTAGCGTATGAAAGAAACAAAGAACCGTTTATTAGGGTAATAATAATAAGTTATTTGGGATTGGACCCAAGGGGACTTCAGAGTTTGTTTAAATTCATGGATGTGCAAAATTGCAATGTCATGAAGAAGAAACTGTTAATTATGATTGCCAGTGACTGAATGATTTCTTAAGATCTAGATTATTTTGAAACGTATTGGCCTTGTCTCCCTCCCCCAGGTGTCTAGAATTGCTGAACTCTAAAATATTAAAAACTAGGACAGATTCCCACTCATCTAGGATGATGTCAGGATGAGCTCTCTTCTCACACAGAAGGGTGGTTCTGAAAGTCTCTCACTCTCTCTTTACCCTGAGGATTCTGTAATTATCCAAATGCCTCCCCCAAAATGATAGGTGCATCACTATGCGGGTTGAAAGACAAAATTGCTCAATTAGAGGATCTGTCTGTAATAAACTTAAAAAAAAAAAGCTACTAATGTCATCAATTCTCATTTATTTAATTTTTTTCTCTTAATACATATTTACCTAAGAAATATTTATAATTGAGAATGTAATATTAGAAAACTGACCTAATAAGTGCTCACTATGTGTTTGCATTATTATTATTATTACTAACATATTTTCATAATGAATCTACAGCCTTTTATATTCTTAGTAATATATTTACATTCAATAATTGGATTTTTAAAATGTATTAATCTTTACTTTGTGGTCGTAATTTACATGTAATGATCTTTAAAAGATTTATAAATCAGGTAATCTAAGTAGATGCAGAAAAAGCATTTGACAAAATACCACATCCTTTCTTTTTTTTTAATATGAAATTTATTGTCAAATTGGTTTCCATAACAACACCCAGTGCTCATCCCAACAGGTGCCTTCCTCAATGCCCATCACCCACTTTCCCCTTCCTCTCACCCCCTATCAAACCTCAGTTTATTCTCAGTTTTTAAGAGTCTCTTATGGTTTGCCTCCTTCCCTGTCTGTAACTTTTTTTTTCCCCTTCCCCTCCCCCATGGTCTTCTGTTAAGTTTCTCAGGATCCACATAAGAGTGAAAACATATGGTATCTGTCTTTCTCTGTATGACTTATTTCACTTAGCATAACATTCTCCAATTCCATCCATGTTGCTACAAAGGGCCATATTTCATTCTTTCTCATTGCCAAGTAGTATTCCATTGTATATATAAACCACAACTTCTTTATCATTCATCAGTTGATGGACATTTAGGCTCTTTCCATAATTTGGCTATTGTTGACAGTGCTGCTATAAACATTGAGATACATGTGCCCCTATGCATTAGCACTCTGTATCTCTTGGGTAAATTCCTAGCAGTGCTATTGCTGGGTCATTGGGTAGATCTATTTTTAATTTTTTGAGGAATCTCCACACTGTTTTTCCAGAGTGGCTACACCAATTTGCATTCCCACCAACAGTGCAAGAGCGTTCCCGTTTCTCCACATCCTCTCCAGCATCTATAGTCTCCTGATTTGTTCATTTTAGCCACTCTGACTGGCATGAGGTGATATCTCAGTGTGGTTTTGATTTGTATTTCCCTGATGAGGAGTGACGTTGAGCATCTTTTCATGTGCCTATTGGCCATCTGGATGTCTTTTTTAGAGAAGTGCCTATTCATGCGTCTGCCCATTTCTTCACTGGATTATTTGCTTTTCAGGTGTGGAGTTTGGTGAATTCTTTATAGATTTTGGATACTAGCCCTTTGTCTGATATGTCGTTTGGAAATATCTTTTCCCATTCTGTCGGTTGCCTTGTAGTTTTGTTGATTGTTTTCTTTGCAGTGCAGAAGCTTTTTATCTTGATGAGGTCCCAATAGTTCATTTTTGCTTTTAATTCCCTTGCCTTTGGAGATGTGTCAAGTAAGAAATTGCTGCGGCTGAGGTCAAAGAGGTTTTTCCCGGCTTTCTCCTTTAGGGTTTTGATGGTTTCCTGTCTCACATTCAGGTTCTTCATCCATTTTGAGTTTATTTTTGTGAATGGTGTAAGAAACTGGTTTAGTTTCATTCTTCTGCATGTTGCTGTCCAGTTCTCCCAGCACCATTTTTTAAAGAGACTGTCTTTTTCCATTGGATATTCTTTCCTGCTTTGTCAAAGATTAGTTGGCCATACTTTTGAGGTTCCAATTCTGGAGTCTTTATTCTATTCCATTGGTCTATGTGTCTGTTTTTGTGCCAATACCATGCTGTCTTGATGATTACAGCTTTGTAGTAGAGACTGAAGTCTGGGATTGTGATGCTTGCTGCTTTGGTCTTCTTCAATCTTACTTTGGTTATTCAGGGTCTTTTGTGGTTCCATACAAATTTTAGGATTGCTTGTTCTAGCTTCGAGAAGAATGCTGGTACAATTTTGATTGGGATTGCACTGAATGTGTAGATAGCTTTGGGTAGTATTGACATTTTAACAACATTTATTCTTCCAATCCATGAGCAGGGAATGTCTTTCCATTTCTTTGTATCTTCTTCAATTTCCTTCATAAGCTTTCTATAGTTTTCAGCATACAGATCTTTTACATCTTTGGTTAGGTTTATTCCTAGGTATTTTATGCTTCTTGGTACAATTGTGAATGGGATCAGTTTTTTTATTTATCTTTCTGTTGCTTCATTATTAGTGTAGAAGAATGCAACTCACTTCTGCACATTAATTTTGTATCCTGTGACTTTGCTGAATTCATGTATCAGTTCTAGCAGACTTTTGGTGGAGTCTATCAAGTATTCCATGTATAATATCATGTCATCTGCAAAAAGTGAAAGCTTAACTTCATCTTTGCCAATTTTGGTGCCTTTGATTTCCTTTTGTTGTCTGATTGCTGATGCTAGAACTTCCAACTCTATGTTAAACAACAGCGGTGAGAGTGGACATCCCTGTCATGTTCCTGATCTCAGGGGGAAAGCTCTCAGTTTTTCCCCATTGAGGATGATATTAGCTGTGGGCTTTTCATAAATGGCTTTTATGATGTTTAAGTATGTTCCTTCTACCCTGACTTTCTTGAGGGTTTTTATTAATAGAGGATGCTGAATTTTGTCAAATGCTTTTTCTGCATTGATTGACAGGATCATATGGTTCTTATCTTTTCTTTTGTTAATGTGATGTATCACATTGATTGATTTGTGAATATTGAACCAGCCCTGCAGCCCAGGAATGAATCCCACTTGATCATGGTGAACAATTCTTTTTATATGCTGTTGAATTCGATTTGCTAGTATCTTGTTGAGAATTTTTGCATCCCTATTCATCAGGGATATTGGCCTGTAGTTCTCTTTTTTTTTGCTGGGTCTCTGTCTGGTTTTGGAATCAAAGTCATGCTGGCTTCATAGAATGAGTCTGGAAGTTTTCCTTCCCTTTCTATTTTTTGGAATAGCTTGAGAAGGATAGGTATTATCTCTGCTTTAAATGTCTGGTAGAATTCCCCAGGGAAGCCATCTGATCCTGGACTCTTATTTGTTGGGAGATTTTCCATAACTGATTCAATTTCTTCGCTGGTTATGGGTCTGTTCAAATTTTCTATTTCTTCCTGTTTGAGTTTTGGAAGTGTGTGGGTGCTTAGGAATTTGCCCATTTCTTCCAGGTTGTCCAGTTTGTTGGCATATAATTTTTCATAGTGTTCCCTGATAATTGCTTGTATTTCTGAGGGATTGGTTGTAATAATTCCATGTTCATTCATGATTTTATCTATTTGGGTCCTTCCCCATTTCTTTTTGAGAAGCCTGGCTAGAGGTTTATCAATTTTGTTTATTTTTTCAAAAAAACAACTCTTGGTTTCATTCATCTGCTCTACTGTGTTTTTTATATTCTATATTGTTTATTCTGCTCTGATCTTTATTATTTCTCTTCTTCTGCTGGGTTTGGGGTGTCTTGGCTGTTTTGCTTCTATTCCCTTTAGGTGTGTTGTTAGATTTCATATTTGGGATTTTTCATGTTTCTTGAGATAGGCCTGGATTGCAATGTATTTTACTCTCAGGACTGCCTTTGCTGCATCCCAAAGTTTTTGGATTGTTGTGTTTTCATTTTCATTTGTTTCCATATATTTTTTAATTTCTTCTCTAATTGCCTGGTTGACCCATTCACTCCTTAGTAAGGTGTTCTTTAACCTCCATGCTTTTGGAGGTTTTCCAGACTTTTTCCTGTGGTTGATTTCAAGTTTTATAGCATTGTAGTCTGAAAGTGTGCATAGTATGATCTCAATTCTTTTATATTTATGAAGGGTTGTTTTGTGACTCAGTATGTGATCTATCTTGGAGAATGTTCCATGTGCACTAGAGAAGAGAGTATATTCTGTTGCTTTGGGATGCAGAGTTCTAAATATGTCTGTCAAGTCCATCTGATACAATGTATCACTCAGGGCCCTTGTCTTTATTGATTCTGTGTCTAGATGATCTATCCATTTTTGTAAGTGGAGTATTAAAGTCCCTTGCAATTACCACATTCTTATCAATAAGGTTACTTACTTTTGTGATTAATTGCTTTATATATTTGGGGGCTCCGGTATTCGGCGCATAGACATTTTTAACTTTTAGCTCTTCCTGATGGATAGATCCTGTAATTATTATATAATGCCCTTCTTCATCTCTTGTTACAGCCTTCAATTTAAAGTCTAGTTTGTCTGATATAAGTATGGCTACTCCAGCTTTCTTTTGACTTCCAGTAGCATGATAGATAGTTCTCCATCCCCTCACTTTCAATCTGAAGGTGTCCTTAGGCCTAAAATGAGTCTTCTGTAGACAGAAAATAGATGGGTCTTGTTTTTTTATCCATTCTGATACCCTATGTCTTTTGGTTGGAACATTTAGTCCATTTACATTCAGTGTTATTATTGAAAGATACGGGTTTAGAGTCATTGTGATGTCTGTAGGTTTCGTGCTTGTAGTGATGTCTCTGGTACTTTGTGGTCCTTGCAACATTTCACTCACAGAGTTCCCCTTAGGATCTCTTGTAAGGCTGGTTTAGTGGTGATGAATTCCTTCAGTTTTTGTTTGTTTGGGAAAACCTTTATCTCTCTTTCTATTCTGAATGACAGACTTGCTGGATAAAGGATTCTTGGCTGCATATTTTTTCTGTTCATCGCATTCAAGATTTCCTGCCACTCCTTTCTGGCCTGCCAAGTTTCAGTAGATAGGTCTGTCACTAGTCTTATTGGTCTCCCTTTATATGTTAGAGCGTGTTTATCCCTAGCTGCTTTCTGAATTCTCTCTTTATCCTTGTGTTTTGCCAGTTTCACTATGATATGTCGTGCAGAAGATCAATTCAAGGTACACCTGAAGGAAGTTCTCTGTGCCTCCTGGATTTCAATGCGTGTTTCCTTCCCTAGATCAGGGAAGTTCTCATCTATGATTTGTTCAAGTACACCTTCAGCTGCTTTCTCTCTCTCTTCTTCTTCTGGAATTCCTATGATATGGATATTGTTCCGTTTGATTGCATCACTTAGTTCTATTAATTCTCCCCTCATACTCCTGGCTTTTTTTATCTTTTCCTCAGCTTCCTCTTTTTCCATAATTTTATCTTCTAATTCACCTATTCTCTCCTCTGCCTCTTCAATCCGTGCTATGGCTGCCTCCATTTTATTTTACACCTCATTTATAGCATTTTTTAGTGCTTCACGACTATTTTTAGTCTCTAGATCTCTGTAGCAATAGATTCTCTGCTGTCCTCTATGCTTTTTTCAAGCCCAGAAATTAATTTTATGACTATTATTCTAAATTCTTGTTCAGTTATATTGCTTAAATTGTTTTTGATCATTAGCTGTCGCTACTTCCTGGAGTTTCTTTTGAGGAGAATTCTTCCATTTCATAATTTTGGCTAGTTTTCTGTCCCTTATGTGTTTTAAAAGCTTGTGTGCTCTGCACCTGCAAACACTGCCATATTAAAGGAGGGTCATACACTTTCCAGGGCCTGGCCCTTCAGGAGCTGTTTTTCGGGGATTGTTACTTGCTCTCTGTTGTTGTGACTTTGGTTATTTTATTACCCTACTCGTAGTAATATTTTGTACCCTCCACCAGGTGTGCTTTGATTTGTTCCTTGGAGTAGCCCACGGGGGCTCAGTCACAGGTCTGAGCTTGTACAACAAGTTGCAAACCTCAGGACAGATCAACACACATCATGTTAGCAAACAGCAAGAAGTTGGTGGACTTGCCAGGTTGTCCCGCCAGCTCTGAGTGGTCCTACCACCTCCCATCTCCTTTCATTATGAAAAACCCTCAACAAACTGGATATATAAGGATATACTTCAACATAATAAAGGGCATATATAACACACTCACATTATACTCAACAATGGAAGGTTAAAAGCTTTTCCTTTAAGATCAGAAACAATACAAAGGTGTCCTCTCTCACCACTCTTATTCAATACAGTACTGCATGTCCTAGCTAGAGCAATCAGGCAAGCTAAATATCTGAAAAAGAAATTTTTAAAAAATTCCATTTGTAATAGTATCAAAAGAAATAAAATGCTTAGGAGAAAATTTAACCAAAGTGAAAGATTTGTAAACTGAAAACTATAAAATTTTGATGAAAGTACAAACAAACTGAAGCAGACACAAACAAATGGAAAGATACCCATTATCTTAATATTATTAGAATGTCCATACCATGCAAAACCATCTATAGTTTCAACACAATCCTTATCAAAATTTTGATAGCATTTTCCCAGAAATAGAAAAAAATTTCCTAAAATTTGTATGGAACCACAAAAGATCCGAAGTAGCTGAAGCAATCCTAAAAAAGGAGAACAAAAAGAGAGCAAAAAAGGAGAATTACACTTCCTGATTTCAAACTATATTATAAAGCTATAGTAATTCAAACAGTATAGTGCTGGCACAAAAATAGACACATCAATGAAACAGAATCAAGAGCCGAGAAATAAACCCCTGCATAATCAGTCAGCTAATAATTGACAAGGAAGCCAAGAATGCTCAATGGGGAAAGGATAGTCTCTTTAATAAATCATGCTGGGAAAACTGGATGATCAGATGCAGAAAAATGAATTTGGGCCCCCATCTTACCCCACTCACAAAAATTAAATTAAAGAAATAGATTAAATAGATTAAAGACTTAAGCATAAGCATAAGACTGGAAACCATAAAACCCCCAGAAGAAAACATAGGGAAAAAGCTCATTGATTGGGTCTTGTCAATGATTTTTTGCATATGACACCAAAAGCACAACAACAAAAGCAAAAATCAATAAGCAGGGCTACGTCAAAATAAAAAGCTCCTGCAGAACAAAAGATATTACTAAAATGAAAAGGCAAGGTACAGAATGGAGAAAATATTTGCAATACATGTATATGATAAGCGGTTAATATCCAAAATATATAAAGAACTCATTCAACTCAACAACAAAAACAGCAACAACAAAACTTGATTCAAAAATGAGCAGAGGGACTGAAAGAAGGCGTACAGATGGCCAACAGGTACATGAAAAGATGCTCACATCACTAATCATCAGGGAAGTGCAGATCAAAATCACGAGATATCACCTCATAGCTGTTAGAATGGCTGACATCTTAAAGCCAAGTGTTGATGAGGATATGAAAAAAAAGGGAACCCTTGTGCACTGTTGGTGGGAATATAAATTGGTACAGCCACTAGAGAAAACAGTATAAAATTTCCTTAAAATATTAAATATAGAACTACTATACAATCCAGCATTCCCACCTCTGGGTATATATCCAAAGAAAATGAAAACAGGATATTGGAAAGATATCTGCACTTTATGTGTATTTCAGCATTATTAACAATAGCCAAGATATGGAAACAATCTAAGTATCTGTCAATGGATGAATGGCTAAAAAAGTTGTGGTATATACACATAATGGAATATTCAGCCACGAGGAAGAAGGAAAGGCCATTTGTGATCATATGGATGGACTTCAAGGGCAGTATGTTAAATGAGATAAGTCAGAGAGAAAGACAAATACTGTATGATATCACTTATATGTGGAATCTAAAAAAAAAAAAAAAAAAAAAAAAGAAAGAACCTGTAGATACAGAGAGTAGAATGGCGGTTACCAGGGGCTGGGGATGTAGAAACTGGGTACATGCTGGCCAACATACACAAATTTGTAGCTCCAAGATGAATAAGTTCTGGGGATCTAGTACACAGCATAATGATTATAATTGGCATTACCATATTAGATACTTGAAAGTTGCTAAGAGACTACTAATCTTAAATGTTCTTACCACAAAAAAAAAGAAATGATAATTACATGACATGATGGAGGTGTTAGCTAGTGGTACCATGGCAATATGCAATCTGTAAGTGTATCAAATCATCATGTTGCACATCTTAAACCTACACAAATTTATATGTTAATTATATCTCCACAGTGAAGAAGACCTATCAATTAAAGGCTTGACTCTGTAATAGAAAATAAGAAGTAATTGGGGTTAGATACTACAAAACACAGCAGAGATGGTGTCTACATTTTCAGTGGTTCTGTTCTTTTTGCGCTTAGTAGAAAATGTTTACTTTTTTTTTTTTGAAAATGTTTACTTTTATATAAATTCCAGGAAAATAGCAGGTTTAAAATTTTAAATAATTTATAAGATGAGTGTGGTTCATTTCTAATAGGCCGAACCTATCACTCTAGATTTTTTTGTAATTTTTGAAAAATGTTTATTTATTTTTGAGAGAGAGAGAGAGAGAGAGAGAGAGAGAGATCACAAGTGGGGAGAAGGACAGAGTAAAAGGAGAGAGAGCATCCCAAGCAGACTCCATGCTGTCAGCTTAGAGCCCTCTGCAGGGCTAGAACTCATGAACCACGAGGTTATGACCTGAGCTGAAATCAAGAGGCTTAACTGAGTGAGTCATTCAGGTGCCCCTAATAGCTTTAAATAGGTTAGTCTGTGAATTAAAAAGTCTTACTTGGAAAATAATTATGAAACGTAATAAATTTGACTTTAAATTGGCCCAGTAGGAAAAATAATGGTCACTGTCTCAGGACTCACTACTCTTCTATTATACTCATGGGGTTTCAGCCCATACAGGGGTCTCTGTGTTCTTCAAATCTGCATTTGGGAACTTTCTTTTTTTCAGGGAGGTGAGTGGCATGCCATGGGTAGAAGTCAGGGGAAAGGTGAAGTGGAGGGGAAAAGTAAAATGGGAACTACTATTACTACTTTAAGATTAAAAGCACCCAATTCCAGAAAACATGTTTGTATTTTTGCTTCATAAACAGAGGGAAATATTTCAGTGTTATTTTTAACTTCTTACTCAAGTGTCTTCCACCTCCAACTGACTTAAAAAGGGAGATAGAAGGGAGATAAAAGACCATGTGTCCCTTGTGGTCATGAATTAAAGGGCTCACTAGAACTTCTCCAAGGTTCTGCACTTTTATCCGCCTCTACCCTCCTCTGCCTGTGCTGGACTAAACCCACGCCAGAACACAGGGAATATGTGTTTGGAAAGATGTGAGCAAGAGCTGGGGTTACAAGGCAGGTCTCAGATCCCAGAATTGTTAATAAAATACTAAATGTTAACGTTTTAGCACTATTTGTTAACTCCATCCATCCCCTTCCTTCTCAATACTGCCTCATAAATATCATGGGTATTTGAGTGTGGTAAAAAAAAAAAAAAAAAAACAGGGATTATTTTTATAGCTATACTCTGCACCAATAAATATATCTAATAAACATTTCTATAACCAGTTTCTTTCATCTTCAGGGAATAGTTTTCCTTACAGTTAGAGAACCTGACCCATCTCTAATGTCCAATTAATCTTAAAATGAAGGTAAGAAAATGAAGGGGACATGGTGAGGTGGAGGTCCTTCTGGAGAAGAAAAAACACACCTTCAAGGCAGGGGTTAAAAATTCAGATACTTTGAAGGGTCCAGTGGGTAATAGGAATACAGTATATGAATCTACCGCAGTAAAATGGTTAGGAAATGATGTGCTGGCCAACTAGAGAATGCATAGCCAATTCACACATGTTTAAAACAAACAAACAAACAAACAAAATAAAACACCAGGCTGGCTGAACCAAGAGGCTACTTTCATGCCACCAATATACCCATTGTGGATCATTCTTTTTAAAAAGTTTTAGGGGCACCTGGGTGGCTCAGTCGATTAAGTATCCTACTCTTGATTTTGGCTCAGGTCATGATGTCATAGTTTGTGAGTTCAAGACCTGTGTCAGGCCCTGCATGGACAGTGCAGGAGCCTGCTTGGGATTCTCTCTCCCTCTCTCTCTGTTTCCCCTCAGCTTGTCCTCTTTCTCTCAAAATAAATAAATAAGCTTAAAAAAAAAGTCCTATGTAAAAGGCATATTTTACATATTATGCCTTTACATTATTTGACTAGGTTGAAGATCCCTGAGTTTCACTTATTTCTTTTTGTTTTCCCTAACTAGATATTAAAAATAGATAAAGCTGGGGCGCCTGGGTGGCTTGGTCGGTTAAGCATCCATCTTTGGCTCAGGTCATGATCTCACGGTCTGTGAGTTCGAGCCCCGTGTCGGGCTCTGTGCTGACAGCTCAGAGCCTGGAGCCTGTTTCAGATTCTGTGTCTCCCTCTCTCTCTGCCCCTCCCCTGTTCATGCTCTGTCTCTCTCTGTCTCAAAAATAAAACGTTAAAAAAAATTTTTTTTTAAAAAGAAAAAAAAAATAGATAAAGCTTAGAGAAAGGCCATCCCTGTGAATAAACAGGAATAATTAACAACTTATCTGAAGCGTCCCAAAGTTCTCCCCGCCCAAATTTTCTTTCCCACTGGTTTGCCACAGAGCCTACAACCTCACTGGCAACTGTCACCAGGCTGGAAGCAATGGCCTGGAGGGAGTGGGCAGAGCAGGGGAGGAGGTCACTTTCCCACAGTAGCTTCCAGAAGACACCTGTGAGTTCCGTAGATACTTAGCTGTCATGTAGCCAACAGCCTCCAGCAAAGTCATGAGAAAAGTGAAAAAGTATCAGGTTTTTATATAGACAATGCATTTCAAAAGAAATTAAAATCTCTGGTCAGCCAGGAACACTAACAGCTTTGGAGCACAAAAGGTAGGAGGCCAGGGAATGAAGGAGAGCCAGGCGCCTGGTGGCGGGGAATGAGGGACACATCAAATATCTGAACTAATGTTATTGAGTGTCTATTCGATGCCATTTACTTTGGTGCTGGGGACACAAAGAGAAACAAGCTATGAATCCATCCATCAGGTAGGACAGAAATGTAGCTAGTTACAAGATTTTTATAAACTCCATGACTCAAGTTTTTTCATATTTAAACATCTCCAAAATTGATGTCATCTCACAATTTTTTTGGCAGTGGTTTTTTGTTTTTTGTTTTTTTGTTTTTTTTGTTTTTTTTGTTTTTTTACCCCTTCTACAGTGGTACTTAAAATAATTGTGTTTGTTACAACAGAAGAAAGAGAGGAAACAGGTTGGGACATGTTACTATTGAACGGGAAGAACACTAGAGTTAAAATGTATTGTATAGATTATAGTGAACTGCTGAAAGCTTTGGATCAGGGGAGTCACATGTGAAATCTCTGTATCCATTCTTCCTCTTGCTTGATCCTTCTCCTCTTATTCAATTACCTTTTGGAGCACATTCTATGGGTCATGTTCTCTGTTACATCCCAAGGATTCAATGGTGAAAAAGGGACATAGCCATTAATCAACTGGGTCTAATTGACATTTATAGAATACTTCATTTAATGGTAGCAGGGTACATATTCTCCAGCTCACATGGAACATTTGCCAAGACCACAGTCTGAACCATAAAACATGGTTTACCAAATTTAAAAGAATAAATATCATATAAAGTATGCTTTCAGACTACAATGGGATTGAACTAAAAATTGATAATAGAAAGATAGCCAGAAATCCTAAAGTATCTGAAGACCAAATAACACACTTCTAAATAACACATAGGTCAAAGAAGTTATCTCAAAAGAAATTAAAATGGGGGGGAGCCTGGGTGGTTCAGTCAGTTAAGCATCTGATTTCGGCTCAGGTCATGATCTTATGGTTTGTGAGTTTGAGCCCCGTGTAGGGCTCTGTGCTGACAGCTCAGAGCCTGGAGCCTGCTTTGGATTCTGTGTCTCCCTCTCTCTCTCTGCTCCTTCCCCACTCACACTCTGTCCCTCTTGGTCTCTTAAAAATGAATAAATGTTTAAAAAATTTTTTTAAAGAAATTGAGAAGGAGGTGCCTGGTGGCTCAGTTGGGTAAGTGTCCAACTCTTGATTTCAGCTCAAGTCATGACCTCACGGTTCCGTAAGTTTGAGCCCCACATTGGGCTCCGTGCTGGCAGTGTGGAGCCTGCTTGGGATTCTCTATTTCTGTTTCTCTCTCTGTCCCTCCCCTGCTTGCTCTTGCTCTTTTTCTAAAATAAATAAATCACCTTATAAAAAAAAATCTTAAAAATAAAAAAAAAGAAATTAAAAGGTATTTTGAACTGAATGAAAATGAAAATATAACCTATCAAAATTTGTGGGATCCAGTGAAAGCTATGCTTAGGTAAAAAGGAGACATAGGTTCTGGCCTCATGGAACTTATGAGCTAGCTGAGGAGACTGACCAAAGATCAAGAAAGCAAAAAATTTTTCAAAGGCGTAGAGGCACCTGGGTGGCTCAATTGGTTAAGTGTCCAACTTCAGTTCAGGTCATGATCTCACGGCTCATGGGTTCAGGTCCTGCGTCAGGCTCTGTGCGGACAGCTTGGAGCCTGGAGCCTGCTTCAGATTCTCTGTTTCCCTCTCATCTGCCCCTCCCCTGCTCATGCTCTGTGTCTCTCTCTCTCTCTCAAAAATAAGTAAACATTAAAAACATTAAAAAGGAGTAAAAAATTGTGATTATAGCTGTGTTAAATAATAAAGGATGTGAGACTACCTTTTGTTAAGGGAGTCAGAAAAGGTAGTGTTTAATTTGAAATCTCATGGTTGCCAGGAGGGAAAAGTTTTCCAGGGTAAGAGAATAGCATGTGTGAAGCAGAAAACTGCTCAGCATGTTTGTAGAAAGAAGATTAGCATGGTAGAAACCTAGCAAAGAGCAGAGATATAGAAGAAAATAAAAGATATTAGAGAAGAGGTATAATGATTTGGAAAGTTGGGATTTGATCACTGAGACTCTTAGACCTTCGGATGTGTCAAGAGAAGCCATTAAGGTATTTTAAGCAGGAAAATTAGGAATCAATTTACATATGGGGACAAAACTTCTAGGTGAGTAAAAGAGATATTTGGGTCCTGGTTCAGGCCTGACCAAGAACTACAGCAGAGGCAGACACCTGGGCACCAAAACAGCCTGCCAGTAGAATGTCTGAGGAATCTAACTTCTGAGGTAATTTGTGTTGTCAAATGAGTTTGACTAAATATTTGCACATCAGGCTTTGGGTATGAACACAGCATATTAATTCTTAAATTCACTCTAGCAAGATGACAAGATTATATCTGCAATTACATAGCCATGATGGGCAGTAGTACAGAAGATTCTGGCCCATTGATCTTTCCTATTTAGAACTTAAAACCGGTTTGGGCAGGAGAAAACTTTGGTGCCACATTCTGCTTTAAGCTCAGATTGACTGAACTCAACACCCCTCTGAATCTCCACTTCAACTGTTCAGGCGAGGGAAACCAGCCCAGATGTGTCCATTTTAGTAACTCCAGCCATGGTCCTATTTCTTCAGAAAGAAAGAGACTTAGTAGGGGAACACTGACTATTTCTGAGCCAGATTTTGGACTCCAGAATTGGAGAACCCTTCCATAGATTCCCAAAGAGCTGGCTGTGAAGTAAAGAGTTGCTCAGCACCCACCAAATCAGTCTATTAATATACTGTAGGAGCACATGGTAAGAAACTAACTTGGATAGGATACCAAAGCCACAGGAAGACTAGATATGGTACTGCTCAGAGTTAGAAGCAAAACAAATCCAAGACAGCCAGTAACAGAAGTGCTAGGGACTTGTGGGAAAGCCAAGACAGTCAATAATAGAAGTGCCAAAGGCTTGTGAGAAAAATGGAAATTTCGTTGTAGATGACACTCAGAGAGAACCCTTAGTGATTGAACTATATTCACAGTGTTTGATTGCTTTAGTTGGGTGCTGGGTCAAAGATGTGTCATATATCTCTTAAATATTTCATGGTATTTTTTTTTTCTTTAAAAAGTGGGAACTCACTCCTAGCAATGACAGAGCTAAGTAATTAATTACTTGATAGGGTACAGGGTGATCTTGGGAAATCAGAGACAGACCAGACAGTGGAACTCCTCTGGTTTCTCAAAGGGTAGATATGGTTGGCACCTATGCCCTCTTGCCCTCTCAGAGAGATAAAGCAGAGACACCTGAGAATTGGATGAATAAGAGTAGGTTAGGAGAAGCAGGGGCTAGGGAGATTCAGGTGGCTAGAATAGCATGTAGTAAGGTCGTGAAGCTGGAAGAACAGTGCACTAGAAAAACTAGAAGGCTAGTGTAGCTGAAGTGCAGAGGGGAAGGTGGGAAATGAGGCTCTTGAGGTATGGGTGGAGGAAAGGACAACAGACTTTAGGGAGTCTCATCTAACAGGGGTAAAAAGAAACAGGGAAAGGCCCTAGCCACTCACAGAGCAGCCACTCTCTGGCTTTCCTCCTTAATGTGGGCTATGTCCTAGTTTGGGTGAGTTAATGTGGGGTGGTTCATGAGAGAAGGGCCCCGAGAATAGGTGACATTACTGGAGATTCAAATTGGAAGGCAGACCTCTATTTGTAGTCTCACCTGGTGCAGGTAAAGTTCCTCTGAGGCTTACTACCCTCAGAAAATAATGGGTCTGGGCCTAATGGCCTACATGGGATGGAGCCAATGCCAAGAAGGACTATTTCCAAGGGAATTGTCTCTAGGAAGTGGGTCTGCTAGAGTGAGAAATTCACCTGTGCCTACATTCACCTGCCTGCCTTGGGAGTTCAGGACTCTTGTCCTCCACAAGCAGGTGTCATTTTTTTAAGAGTTCCTGTCCAGGGCAAGATGCTTCAGAATAGAAACTTGAGTTCCATCCTCTTGGAGGAAGTTAGAAGGGGTGGGATTTTTCTCTCTGAATATGCAGATTTACTGATGGAAGATAGTAAAAGAAAAGTAATTAAAGTGTTAATTTGTGTGTTTTTCTCCCCATATTGTTTAGTCCTCTATCTCAAGTAGATAACTGAGATAGTTTAATTTCCCTGTTGCAGGGTCATTTGTATACCCTAAGGCAGAACTTGCTTGAAAGCAACATCTAAGTTGATAAAATCTGAACATTTTGGTGAATCAGCTGGGGGCAGAGGAAAGGGAAAATAGCAAGAGAGATTTTTAAATTCCCAGCTTAGGTTAAGTTGAAGGTATGTACATTCCAAAGGTACACATGTATCACTAACTGACAGTGTTCCTGCAGAGATCTCAAGATCTCAAGATCTCAGATCCTTTAGGAAGGATAGACCCTAGGGCTGAAGCTCTCTCTGAACTGCCTGGAGGCAGCAGATCCCCTGGACTGGAAGCTTAGGAAGCATCTCCATGGTAACCAGTAGGAACCTAAGACTAGGCTGCTTACGACCCTGGGATATTTTGACAGTGCTTAAGACCTTGGGACAATGGTCGTGCTCTGGGGAAGTGTGGAATGAAGGCAGTAATAATTGAGATCAGATATCCCAACAATCTGCTGGGACGGAATCTTAGAATAGAATTTGTTACCTTAAATAAAATTTTAAAATGTGTTGCTTTTACACACTTGAGTGAGAGGCTAAGATTCTAATCCATTTTGTCCATTTTGCCTGCTTTGTGGAATGCCTTATAAGGAGGCAAGCATGAAAATGAGGGGAATTTGGAGGCTGTTGTAGTATCTAGGCAAGAAATAGTGTGGCCCTGGATTAGGGTAACGGGATTGGACGTTAGGAAAAGTGGAAAGGTAACAAGTGGTGTCAAGTTTTTTTGATACCTGTGATGGATAGACTCCTAAGGTGGCCCCCAGACCCCTGCCTCCTGGTAGCCATGTCCCTGTGTGACCCCTGACCTGAGAGTATGAGCAAGACCTGCCACTTGCTTCTAACTAAAAGGTGATGGGATGTAAACGGTTATGTGATTGTGTTATTTAAGAGTGTAAAGCTCACTTCGACTCAGTTGCTCCCTCCTTAGCTGGCTTTGAGAAGGCAGACAGCCATGCTGGGGGAACCCACATGGTAAAGAACTGCAGGTAGTCTCTGGGAGATGAGGGCAGACTTCAGTCAACAGCTCCAAGAAACTGATGTGCTCAGTCCTATAAACTAATGGAACTGAATTCTACCAACAGTGAAGTGAGCTTGGAAGGGGATCCTTCCTTAGTCAAGCCTTGGATGAGACCACAGTCTTGGATGTCGTCTTAATCGCTGCCTGTGAGACCCCCAGCAAAGGACTCAGATAGGTTGCACCTGTACTCCAGACCCACAGAAACAGTGAGGCAATAAATGTGTGTTGTTTCCGGGGGCTAAAGTTGTTACATAGCATAGTAGAGCATAATAGCATGTTCTTAAGGGCACCCATCTCTTCCCACTCACAGGCATAATAAAGTCCTATATAAGAAATCATTATGTCTATTGGCATACTTTCTCAACTTGTTTTTCTGGCTGAATCTAGTTATAGCCTCTCTGCTTGAGAGCCAGTGCTTGGATTTCTGCTGGTTCTAGATGAAATGGTACCTTCTCTGCACTTTATTTAGGTTTCTGACCCCAACTTTTCACTGGACAATCTTTCTGATTCTGCTTCCCTCCTCATCCACTTCCTGTACCTGTCCTCCTCTCCCCTCCCCCATCATAGTAGTTGTTCTCGTAATCCCTTCCTTGACAACTCTGGCTTCCTGGTTTAGATTTCTGGGCCCCACGCTTGTCTAGGATAGTGGTTTAGACAGATGACAGTATAGGAACCAGATTGAAGAAGAGGAAGTTAGAAGTTAAAGCACTAGTTAAGAGGATATTTACAAAAGCACAGGTGAGAGGACTGGAGGCAACAGGAATGAAGAGGAAGAGAAAGATTCAAGACACCTTTTAGAAGTAATATTGACAGGCCCTGGTAAGGTTGAGGGGTAAATGGACAAAGGCCCTAGATGATAATGTATGAATGGCTCATAGGTTGGGTGACTAGACTGAGGGTAAGATCATAACCACACTTGGAAGCATCCACCCCTCACTGATCCCTTTTAAACTAAGATGTTACATAAGTAACCCTACACTAGGAGAGATTTGAAAAGCACAGAATCTGAAATAGGCTCTAGGCTCTGAGCTGTCAGCACAGAACCTGATGCAGGGCTCGAACCCATGAACCGCGAGATCATGACCTGAGCCAAAGTTGGATGCTTAACCGACTGAGCCACCCAGGTGCCCCTCACTGATCCCTTTTAAACTAAGATGTTACATAAGTAAACCTACACTAGGAGAGATGTGAAAAGCAGAAGCACATAATCTCTAGAATTCATCCTGGGTCCACCACTAACCTGGCTCCTGTCACTTCCTAGCCATATATCCCACAAGTTACTTACCTTACAGAGCCTCAGTTTTATTGATGGGAATGAAAATGGAACATACCCTAGAGTGTTGTTGTTAGAATTAAATGACACACTTCATAGCGCTTAACACACATGAAATGTTCAAAATATGCCAGTTTTTATTACTGAGATGTGCTCCTTTTAAACACTCATGCTTTTACCAGGTTCAGATTTCCTACTGCTTTGAGATCTCCTTTCTGAACTATATGTTTCATCTCCTAGTTTTCACAGAGCTCCTAGTTTTGACTTTTTCTTGCTTTGACTTTGGTACTCATCTAGGTATAGGACATGACTGCCAGTACCTGGTAATAGATAAGGAATCCCTCTGCCCCTTTCTTCACCTTGTGTTTCAGCTGGGTCCATGGGACTAAAGGGCCAGGCCTGCTTTTCTTCTCGATCTGCCCACAGAGAAGTCTGTACAGGACTCTTGCAAGGCTTTTGCATGACTCCCAATTTTAAATACATTTGAGTACATATTTTCTCTTGGAAAATGGAGTAAGATGAATTTTTAAAATTTGTGACACCTTCAAGATCCTTAATGAAATTTTAGAAATGCAGCTTATTTTTTTTTTAATGTTTATTCATTTATTTTGAGAGTAAGAGAGGGGCAGAGAAAGAGAGAGAATGAGAGAATCCCAAGCAGGTGCTGCACTGCCAGCACAGAGCCCGACATGGGGCTCGATCCCACGAACTGTAAGATCATGACCTGAGCTGAAATCAAGAGTCAGACACTTAACTAAGTTACCCAGGTGCCCTGTTTGTTGTTTTGAGACTTTTATCACTTCAGAAATTGACTGCACCTGTGATGATGAATGGAGAACAACAGGATTGGATTGGGGTATGGATTCTGCATGGTTGGACAGGTCCACTCAAGGGTCAAGTGGCTCCTTCTCTGGCATTAGTTCATTATAATTCTAATTCACATCTTAGTGAAATTACCAACTATTCAAGTTCTAGACATTCAAGTCACCCCCAAATAGTCAAAACTGTTAATATTAAATCCATAGCTAATGAAAGTCTATATGCTCAGTTTTTTGGTGATGTCATGGAAGGCAACAATATCATTCACAAAATATTAGAATATTGTGCTGAATGCACACAGTATTTAGAAAAAGGTGGATGTCAATACTCAGCACTCATTCCTTATTTATTTATAATTTTTTAAAGTTTATTTATTCTTAAGAGACAGAGACAGAACAAGCAGGGGAGGGGCAGAGAAAGAAGGAGAGAGAGAGAATGCCAAGCAGGCTCCTGTCAGCACAGAGCCCAATGCTCCGTAAGACAGTGAGATAGTGACCTGAGGTGAAACCAAGAGTTGGACTCTTAACTGAGTCACCCAGTTGCCCCCATCCCTAATTTAAACCATTTTTGAGAGTGATTATTTCATGTGCCGTATTTCTTTTTTTATGTTTATTTATTTTTTTTTGAGAGAGAGAGAGTACGAGCAGGGGAGGGGCAGAGAGAGACGAGACACAGAATCTGAAGCAGGCTCTGTGCTGTCAGCGCAGAGCCGGACATGGGGCTTGAACTCACAAACTGTGAGATCATGACCTGAGCCGAAATCAGATGCTTAACTGATTGAGCCACCCAGGTGTTCCTCATATGCCATATTTCTAAATGCTGATCTGATCTGGTCTTGTAGTGTCTGAAAAGACAGATTCTGGGGCAGGTTTTTGGTCATTCAAACTTACAGTATAACCGACCTTTGAGGAAGCTTAAAGGCAAGTAATACGTGAGTGTTATTGGTAGGAAAAGTTTTGATTCCATTTTTTCCCCTCTCTCTGTCACATATACACACTCCAAAACTTACAAAGCCTGACCCATGGAGCCATAGGCTCTTCTCCCTTCCTGGGGTCACAGTACTTTTCCTTTGCCTGCTTCCCATTGCCAGGGAAATTTCCGGGGCTCTCCAGACTACACAGCAAGCAATCGTAAAGACTGGGCGATTGTGCTGTCCCAGCTTTATCAATGAGTCTTTGAAAAAATGGAGTTGTTCTTAGAGGATGCTTATCTGAAATTGAGTGACATTCTCAAAATTACTTACATCAAGTTGGTTGATTAGAAATGTAGTTCAGGTTTAGGCTTCATTGGAATTTGGATTAATCAACTTCAAACAATGTATGGGAAGCAAAGAAAAAAAAATCTCACGTTTCCCACAGAACACAAAAGACACTACACTACCTTCCTTCAAGTGAGTAGTGGAGTTAGTGGGTTATAAAATTGAGACTATGATTTGTTTCCTGTCTTAAAATTGCATGCAGCTGATACCCAATTCAACCAACCTTAATTCAAAACGGCTGCTTTATTGGAAAGATGCGGGATGGCCCACAAAACTGAAGAACTAGCCTCAGGAAGGAGGTAGTTTCATGCCAAGAGGGTGAAATCAGAAAATCTGCACAACAAAGGAATCTCTCAAACTCTGCCTCTAATTTCTTCTTTCCCTCTTTTGTGTGGGTTTCATATTCATAGGCAATGCCCCACAGTGGGAATTTGGCCAGGAACTCTAAGGCCATATTCTTATAGCATTGGGCTCACAAAGAAAAAGGGAAAAAAAAGAGGCTTCTCGGCTAGCATCAGCCAGAATAATGCTGGGCAAAGCCTCTGAATGTCCTGGCTTTTGTCATGTGCCAATCCTTGTGAGACAGGGAAACTGTAGGGACTCCATGAAGAACGGCTGTTTTTGCTCCTTTTCCTGCTTCTTTTCTTCCTGCACCCCCACCTTACACATGCCTTATAGTTAAGTACAGTGTATCTCCTGCTTGTAAGGGTCAAGGAGTTAATGATTTTTTTTTTTTTTTTTTTGGAGTCTTCCAGCACAATAGATAGCATCTAAGGAGTGACTAGGCGAGGTCATCATTTATGTTTTCCAGACACCTTGACGCCAAGACCCTTGGCTCCAGGGGGTAAATGATTCGTGTAGGACACTTGAGCACTTGCCACCTTGTTTTGACCAGTTCCTAGGTGCCTGAGAGGATACCTACACCAGACCACAATTCTCAATAAAAACCCTAGACCTCAAGCAAAGACGAGACTCACTCTTCTTTCTTTTCTGAATCTTCAAAATGCTCTGTATCTATACCCTCTCCATATCCTCAGTAAACTCTGCTCTCACTTCCTCCTGGCTTACATTTGATTTCTATTCTGCATGAAGACAAGGACTCTGTTGGCTCGTCCTGTGGGATGCCCTCTGGGTTCTCAGACCCAGCCAGATTCGGTCACTTGGACCAGTCACTGTGGCCAGAGAATGGGGTTGCTATGTTCATCCTAGACTAAGACTGAGTCATGTGACTATGAATTTACCAGAAGGAGGAAAAGAATGGGTGCTGAACAGACAAAAGTGGGAAAGAAAAGCCCCTAGAGACATTTCAAAGGTAGCAAAGTGTAACACTTGATGCTTGGCAAAGTGTTTGTCACAGAGGCAAACATACATCATACTTCCAAGTGCTCCATGCCTCTTATAAGTTAGATTTACAATCAATTTTACAATTATTATTTTTTGTCCATAAAATATTCAAAATTACTTGAGGCTTCCTCATAATTATTTTTTTATTTGCTCAGCTTCAATACAGTTTAATATTTGTGGTGAATATTGTGATTGGCTTACTCAGTACATCTTCCAACCTTGTTTCAGAATTCCTCACTCCATTGCAATCTGGAAAGCAAATACTTCTTTGCCCAGATCTTCTTGCTCCAGAGCTCTGGGTGTGCATTAGGCTCCGCCAAACAGAAGCACTGGCAGGAGAGTAGAATTTGAAACTGAGTTTTAAGTGGAAAGAGAGGCCAGGCTTGAGAGGTTGATTTTGCTGGGCAGACTGTAACATCATGACATGATTCTGAAGCCAGCGGCTGGGCTAACAACTGCCCAGTTTAGCAGATGGCTTCTGAGTTGTGACAAGAGAACCAGTTTCAATGGTGGCCAGGTTCTACATTGTGGTTTTGGAATTTGTTCTTGGAAGCTCCTCCTAGTGTGTGTTCTTTAAGCCTTCCCACTGATTAGGTGCCTCATGTAAAAGCCTGCAACAAATCCTTTTTAAATTAAATACCTTGAATGGATTCTCTTCTCTGTGATTGAACCCTGATACAACATACAAATTAGTCTTTAAAATGTCACTGGTCATTTTGGTTATTTTTCCTTTCTGCCTTTTTAATTACGTGCATACAAAACACAAAATGAGGTTGGCATTATTTGTTGCTTTCAATGAACAGGTGAATTGGGAAGTGATCACAGTCCCTAATGAGACAAGGCTTCCTAGATTCCTAGGGAACACCTGCTATTATTCAAAATGCCTGGTGGGAGATCTTCCATTTGCCTCTCCTGATCCACAAAGCATGCATGAGTTTACTGGACAGTTCTCATGTGAGCAAACTGGATCACTCACTGACATCTGGAGGCCTTGGAGGCTATAGCTATCTGCTCACATTGCCACCACAGCTGCAGATGAAAAACATCACCTGATCCCAAAGCCCATTTCTGGTTGAATTGTAATGAAAAAACTTCCCTTGATCTCACCTTGTTTGGGGCTTGGGACAGGATGTTAATTTTGTATCACAAAATACCCTTGACTGGAGACACTATGCAGAACAAAATCTATTCTGTTATTTTTCTAAAGGAAGAAAAAATTGAGAAACAAAGGTTGAGAAATTCCGTTTGAGTGTGGTACCCCAAATTCTCAAAGGGAAAGAGACTAAACCGAGAGGAGAAAGCCTTAGTAAAAAAAAAAAAAAAAAAAAAAAAAAAAAAAAAAAAAAAAGGTCTCAGAGGGATTGGTCCACTCACCAACTTGTAGCGTTTGGTGAGCATGAAAGCTTGCGTTTTCCTGTCTTATTATTTCATTTACCCTCGATTGTTTAAAGAGGGTTTTTCTCTTCCTTCCTTTCTTTCTCTCTCTCTCTTTCTTTCGACATTTCATCCAGTCTTAATATTCTAAGGGGAGCGTAGAAAATGGTCATTTGATTTGAAAAAGCAGAGGAAGCGTTTTAATATGGGGAACAGCAAATGGGGGGGGGGGGTCCGAGTAGCCCCCTTGGTAGTGGTGGGGAAGTTCCAGGGAGGTATCTAACCCCTTCTTCCTCTGAGGCATCTCCTAGCATAACTCCTGTTCATTAAAAGCCCAGAAGTTTCAGCATTTCACACAACAAAGAATTGTTCTGAGTTCATTTTTCTTTCGGAGGCGGGCCAAGAGCTCCCAGTCCATTTGCAGAGACGAGATGATGGACACCAGTTGAGTCCAACCGGCGTCGAGCCCGTCCAGGCTCCGTAGAGAAGCAAGCTCGAGGCCCCCCGGGGTCACCTACGGCCACACCAGCCCTTTTTTAATGCGCTCAACCCTGGGAGCGCCAAAGGCTAACCACTGTTGGGGGGGAGGGGGGAGGCTTCAAAGACACACTCAGAGAAAATGATCTGCATTCATAAAGGGGTGCTCCTTCCCGCCCGATCTGCCCTGCGTTGCACCTCCTCTGTTTCCCTTACGTGCAGCACTCCTGCGAATTCCCGGCGGGGTTACGGCGGTCCCTCCGCACAGGTTTCCCTTTTCGCAACTCCCGCCTCAGCCGAGGGCTCTCCCGCGCCTGCCGGGAGAGCGCAGGCAGCTGCGCACCTCGCGCCCGCCTGCCTCTGCCCCGGCCCCGCTTTCACTTTCTGTTCCGGGGTAGGCGAGGCAGGCGGCAGCGGCGCTAGGGTGAGTTGGCTCGGTTGCGGACCACCAGGTACAGCGCGCCCGACCCCGGGACACCCCTCCAGGAGCGGGCTGCGGGGCTACAGAAGAGCAACCTCCGCGCGCCCGCCGGGGAGGCCCGAGGGCGCGGGGCGGAGGGCAGCGAGGCGCGTGGGAACGCGGGGCCGGGGGTTGTTGCGGGGCCGGGGGTTGTTGCGGGGCCGGGGGTTGTTGCGGGGCCCGGGGTTGTTGCGGGGCCCGGGCCCGAGTCCTCAGGGAGGGCGGCGGGCTCCGCGGCCTGCGGATCCCGCTCGGGTCCTTCTGGGCCAGGAGAAGGCAGGGGGCGCAGGGCCGGTACTCCTACTCCGCGCGCTCTCGGCCCCCCCACTTCCTGGAAGGCGGGAGCCTCGTCGGTGCTCCGCCTCCCGGCTGGGTTCCTGCCAAACTCCAAGTCCACCCGGCTCCCAAGTAGGGCCCAGTGGAGGGAAGGGGCGGGGTGGACGCGGGTTTGGCCGAGAGGGGTCCCCTGGGGATAGTTACCAGAGAAAAGAACGTGGCTTTGGGTTAACTGCTGGGTTGGGGTGTTGAAGGATCAGAGTGCATAAATGTCAAGAACAGTTTTTTCCCTGCTTGTCTTGTATTGGCTCCCAGCCACTGTCTTCCCTTCACTCTGGCTCTAGCCAAGTTGTATTCAGATAAAGCTGTCCTGTTTGAGCAAATTAAAGTTGCCTGTCTGGGTACCTCACTCGCCAGGTGGACCTGCACGTTAATTTCACGGAAGGAGAAGAAAAGACATTTCCTTAGCGTTTTCTGGAAGGTTCTTTGTGCAGGCCAGGTTCAGAAGGAAATGCTCAGTTTTCTGGTGAATGCCCAGAGAATTTGCTCTCAACTCAGGATGTGGTCAACAATCAAAAACAAGAACAAAAACGTTAAAGAAAAAAAAAAAATTAGCCAGTGTTGTTTCTTTTCCCAAAGATTTGGAATTGTACGGATACACAGCACATTTTCAGGTGGGCCTAAACAGAAAAATTTTAATTGGTTAAAAAAAAATTCAAATTAATTCAGCATTTTTATTGTTACCAGCAGTGACCAACTGTTATCAATGCTTGCTAATTTAATTGTTCAGGACATTTTGGAAGAAAGTCCCATTGCCTCTTGATGATAGATTTCACATTGAGTGGTGTTCAATAAAGGGAAGGGTGTAGTCACCCAGGATCGGTTGTCCCTGACTTCTTTGTGAGTGGGAAAAGTCCTGATCAGCAAAGGGAACCTAAATAAGGTTCTTTCTTTTCTTTTTTCTTTTCTTTTCTCTTCTTTTCTTTTCTTTTCTTTTCTTTTCTTTTCTTCCCTCTAAATAAGGTTTCTAAAGTAACTTCCTGGCAGTGAAGTAAAGTTAGGTACTCTGTTACTGTTGCACTTTCATCTACAGCATTGGCTGTTGAAACATGCTTTATTTAGTAAGATCAGATGCTAAAGGAAGATACTTTTTAAAACTTTAAAGAAATGCAGTAAAGTACAGGAAAGTCCTTGAAAACTTTTATCTCTGTGCTCTAAACCTGTGTGTTCATCTACCTGCTTGATATTTTCCCTTGGATGTCTCAGAGACATCACAAATTAAACATTAAAAAGCGAACCCTTCATTCCCTCTCCTCCTTTGAAAACTGTTGCACCTCTGGTCTTCTCCATCTCAATAAATGGCATGTATGACTAACCAGATGTTCATTATAGAAACCTGGCACCATTCTGATGTGTTCTTTATGTCACTCCCCACTTCTGGTTCACCCCAAGTGTAGATGTTGAGTACATCCATCTCTCTGTCTCTCCCCTCCCTTCTGTCACTCCTTCCCATTTCTGGTGACACCACTAGAGTACAAGCCACTAGCTTACTTTATTGAGACTACTTTCTTTTCTTTTTTTAAAGTTTATTTATTTTGAGAGAGGGAGCACAAGCCAGGGGAGGAACAAAGAGAGAGAGAGAGAGAGAGAGAGAGAGAATATCCCAAGCAGGTTCTGCACTGTCAGTGCAGAGCCCCATGTGGGACTTGAACTCACAAACCTTGGGATCATGACCTGAGCTGAAACCAAGAGCTGGAACCTTAATTGACTGAGCCACCCAGCCACCTCTGTTGAGACTACTATCTAACTGGTTCCTTGGCCTTTACTCATGCTCCTTTCTTGTTCCACGCAGCTTTTAAAAATGTGAACTGGATCCTAAGACCTTCTAGCTCAAAACCCAGTGGCTTCTTATCGTACTTAGGATAGGATCCCAAATCTTTAACATGTCTACAGTCCACATGGTGGTCTGGTCCCATGTGGCCCTTTTCAGGTTCACTAGCCTTTATAACCAGCACTCTCTACTGTCTGAGAGCCTACAAATATGCTTGCTGTTTCCTCTCTGGAAAACTCTCCTTCTCCCTCTTTTCTTAGCTAGTTTGAATTTGTCCTTTAAATCTCAGCTAAAATATCCTCAGAGAGCCCCAATATAAATCGGTCTGCCCTGTTATTCTCTTTTTCGTATGTGTGGGTTTTTCCTACATAGCCCTAATCATGGGGAAAAATTCCTCCCATCCCAGTTCCATAAGCTCTTTGAGGAAGAGGATGCGTGCTATCTTACATTGCCAGTGTCCAGAAAAATCCTTGGCATATAATAAGTCCTCAATAAATATTTGTCAAATGAACGATTGAAAATATTTTAACACAGTCTAGGGGAGCCAGGGTGGTTCAGTGGGCTAAGTGTCCGACTTCAGCTCAGGTCATGATCTTGCAGTTGGTGAGTTCAAGCCCCACATCGGGTTCTGTGCTGATAGCTCAGAGCCTGGAGCCTGTTTTGGAGTCTGTCTGTCTCTCTCTGCCCCTCCCCTGCTTGTGCTCTCTCTCTCTCTCTCAAAAATAAATAAACATTAAAAAAAAGATATTTTAACTCAGTCTTTACAACAATGCTATGAGCGAGGTATTATTATCTCAACTTACAAACAAAACAAAACTGGGATTAAATAACCTGTCCAAGGTCATACAGTAAGTATGCGGCAGAGGAGGAACTCAAAGTCAGGTTTTCTTTTTCTTTACTGTAAGTGTAATATATATCATTATCTTACTGTAAGTGTAATATATATTATCTGACAGTAAGCATTATATATTATTGATATAGCAATAGTTAGAGATATGTACATCTGTATTCTCACATTTATGCTGTCTACATTATGTGTTCCATTTTGGTTTCCTGGCATTACATCCCCCTTTGAGACACAGCCATGTTCTCTTTGACCCCCTCCCCTCATCGACTCAACCTTGCAAAGCCTTTGATATGAGGTCTCCCTGCCAATTCCTTCAGCAGCCTGTAGACCTTGCTGTCAGCTCAGAACCAGTTGGAAATTTTAGATTTCCTCCTGGACTTTTAGAGACCACTTGGGGACTTTTGGAGTCCTCCCATGCCCAAACCTGACACCTTCAATGCACTCTCTACCATCTTGGGGTACAGGTAACATCCACAGAGCTACTGCCATCAGAAATTCAAAATGGAAGCATCACACAAATTCCCTTTATTTCTGCTCTCCCAACTTCAAAAGGAATCCATCATTTTGCCCCTGCGCTGGAATTCTGCCTGAGGAAGTAGAAGTGGGAACTCTTGACCGCTTTGGTGTTAAACTTTACTCTTCTCCTTCAAATTGCTTCACTTCTCATTGGCTGGAAGCATCCTGTAGCTGGCTCCTACATGCACACACACACATAAAACAAGAAACACGTGGACAAACAAACAAAAAAACCTGTTCTTAGAATTGGTGTGAACCTTTGATCCTCTCTTCTCTTGTGCCTCTGTGAGTGATTGTCTCTGCTGTGTTGGTACCCTTTCTGTGGGGAAGGCAGATTTAGGCACCTTTAAATGTGTGTTTGGGAGGGGAGCAGGATGGACGATGAGGGCCTGGGGACAGTGCATCAGTTATTACCTTGAAGTTATATCCCTCTGTGTGGGGCTCAAGGGGTGAGACCAGGGTTTGCCAAGGATTATCTAGGAGGTTCTCAACTTGGCTCTCCAGGAGAATCTCTAGATGAAGGTTTTTAAAAATTCTGATGCCCTGACCTCATCACCATAGATTTCAGTTTAATTATTCTAGACAGGGATCCAGGCACCCGTCATTTTGAAAGCCTCCTAGGTGATGTTAATATGCAGCCGGAGTTGAGAACCGCTGATACAGAGGTAGAATCCCATGTACCACATTGTAGCATTACTACTTTTCTTATGTGATCTGTATATTCAGGAGCCAGAGGAGTTTGGGGGAATTAGGATCACTTACCTGGACTCATCTGGCAGGGATCCTTTCCTGGCAAACAGCCATTAGAGAGGTGTCTCTGTCTAAGAGAAATATACTCAGTTCTCAGGCATGCTTGCCTACTCTCTTAAAATTCACATTCCTTTTGTGTCCTATGACCTTTAAAATAAAGTACAAAATACAGTCTGCAGAATGACTCCCAGCGTGCTTTGAGCATCATTTGGAGTCACTTCCCTCCTTGCCTTGTGAATAATCATTATGCATGCAGTTCTCCTAGGGTTTCTTCTGTCCACATTGATTGTCCAGCCAGCCCTCCACTTTCTCCCTTTGTGCTTTAACTCCCGCCCTGGTTTCCTCTTCCTTCAGTGCCTTTAGTGCCCTCCCTTCATTTTCAAATCCAACCCTTCCTTCCAAACCATGCTCCAATGCTTGTCTTGCAGGAAGGAATCCCAGAGTCACTGTGCAGCCAAAGTCACTCTCTCCCTTCTCCCCCAGCACTGTCTTTTATTATTATTCCTAAAATGCTCCACACTTTCTCTGTTGCATTTCATTGCGCATGAATGTTTCCTGCCTTTCCAGATTTTGAAGTCCTTGATTGTGGGATTTGTGTTGTGTATTATTTTATCCCACACAGTACTCAGCACATGGCCTTGTATGTAGCAGGCATTCAACATATATTTGTTAAATAATTGCAAGAGAGAATCCTGGGGATTGCTATGTTTATCACAGACTATTGGTGTGAACTCTTTAAGTCATTCCTGGCTAAATTAATATTAGATTAACTTTTGGTACGACAATGACAAAGATGCCGACCGCTGTTATTGAAGGTTACTGTTAGGGATACTTGCCTCCCCACAGTCCTGGCCACTCGGCATCTGTGTCTCCTTCCTATGCTTCCTCTATGTTAGTAATTCTCTACTTTGTAAGCTTGGTGGGGAGCCAGACCTGTCCCTTCCTGCAGAAGCTGTGAAATCCAGATTTTTGCTTTTTCCGCCTCCCTGATGGGCAGTGTGGATACCTGACCTCAGCTGAAAGAAGTGTTGCCAAATTGCAGGGGCAGCAGAGACCTCACACTGGCAGTGGCTGCAGCAGTGGCCAGCATCTGATCCCTAGGCAGAAGGGTGGCTTCCTCCAGTGTGGGTCCAGTGTGGGTGGGAGTGGTCACCTGGCCAGTTTCTCTGATATGGTTCTGGTGTCCATCTTTGCTTATTTTATATATTTATTTTAAAAATTTTTTAAACATTGTTTCATTCTTGAGAGAGAGAGTGTGTGAGTGGGGAAGTGGCAGAGAGGACACAGAATCTGAAGCAGGCTCCAGACCTCGAGCTGTCAGCACAGAGCCTGATGCAGGGCTTGAACCCCACTGACCACGACATCATGACCTGAGATGAAGTCAGATGCTCAACTGACTGAGCCACCCAGGCGCCCCAATCTTTGCTGTTTTATGGGGCTGGTTTCCCAAATGTCCTGACAACTCTGTGACACATTTGATGAACTACTTAGTGAGCTTGTTCTTCAACCAAGAACCCTGAATGATAGAGTTCGTTTAAATTTGTAAAGCTAAATGATACTTCTTAAATAGATATTAAGATTGGTGCTAACCATAAACTTCTTTCTTCTATGAATCAGTAACATAGGGAAGGTAATTTTACTTTCGGGAAAAGACCTAAACCTTTTGAAAGTTTGTATCTGTATCTGTTAATCCTGGGTAGATACAATGTGAAATTATGCAATCTTGATAATATTTTAGTGACTCAATTTTTTTTTCCTTGGGTGGGGGGCCTTTTATACATTTGTGCCACTAGGTAGTGTGAGCAAGAAGATGATATCTCTGTCCGTCAAATGGCCACTTGGAACCATGCTGCTTCTGCTGTCCTCACTGTTGATTCTCTTAACTGTGTCAACTCCTTCCTGGTGTCAGAGCAGTGACACCTCGTCTCCAAAAGCTAGTAATGGGTCACCATTCCCTTGGGATAAAATTCGACTTCCTGAGCACATCAGCCCGGTTCATTATGATCTCATGATTCATGCAAATCTCACCACTCTGACTTTCGAGGGAACCACTCAGATAGAAATCACAGCCAGCCAGCCTACCACTACCATCATCCTGCATAGTCACCACCTGCAAATATCTAAGGCCACCCTCAGGAAGAGAGTTGGAGAGAGACTGACTGCAGAACCGTTGAGAGTCCTGGAATACCCGCTTCATGAGCAAATTGCACTTCTGGCTCCCGAGCCTCTGGTTGTTGGGCTCCTGTACACAGTTGTCATTGACTATGCTGGCACCCTTTCTGAGCATTTAAATGGATTTTATAAAAGCACCTACAGAACCAAGGAAGGGGAAGTAAGGTACTTTTTTTCTATTTTTTTAAAAACTTCAAGTGCTGCCCCCATACTAGATTTATGATTTCATATGGATTATCTCTTAGAACTCCCTTGATCATTGAATGCTTTTCCTTGTTTTGATTTTACGTTTCATTTATACAGCTAAACATGGCCAGTAGATTCTTTTTTGTGTTTTTGGATGTCACGTTTCATTCTGTTTTAACCAGTTTTATTTCCTTCAGCTCTGTCAAAGTACCTGTTTGTTTATTTAGTTAGATTTCTGGCATATAATAAATGTTTTTAATTCTCTCGGTCTATGTATTAGTTTTCTACAGCTGCTGTAACAATGTATCATAAACCGAGTGTCTTAACACAACAAAAATTTATTCTCTCACAGTTCTGGAGGCCAGAAATTCAAAATCCAGGGCTACACTCTCTACATCTTTGAGAAGAATCCTTCCCTCCCTCTCTCTATTCTGTGGTGGCCCTCCTTTGTTGGCATTTCTTGGCTTGGAGCTACATCAGTCTGGACTTGGCCTCTGCTGTCACATAGCCATTCCCCCAGCTTCCCTCTTCTTGTAAGGACACTGGTCTTATTAGGGCCCAACCTGATGGCCTCATCTTAATTTGATTACATCTGCAAAGACCCTATTTCCAAATGAAATCACATTCACAGATACTAGGGATTAAGACTTCAACATATTTTTGGAGGATGTAATTCATCCCATACAGCCTATAAGAAAAGTTTTTTTTCTCAGTTAAAACTCTTTTTAGACATCCTCACCTGCCTTTCTATTGTTCTGTTTTTAAGAAGGTATAATCTATTTTGGGAGATCTTATGCTGAATTTTAAAATCAAATTTTATTTGCTAGTAGATTATAGTCACTTATTCTTCTGATTCCATATTATTCTTTTGAGGTTAAAAAAAAGGTCAGATGCTACCAAAAAGAATGTTTTGAAAAGTCAATTTTATCCCTATTATGGCCCCTAGTGATAACCACTACTTTTATTTTGGGGATCATCCTTCTAGAACTTCTTTTTGGATATGGTTATACATTATGTGAGTGGAGCTATGTTATATTTTCTGTTGTATAAGGAATTTTATTTTAATATGTTGAGATGTTTCATATGAATGACTATTCCTATACATCATTTTAATGACTTTATTAAAATGTATGTTTTGCATTGATTTAACTAATCCACCATGATGGATGTTTCCACCTTTTCAACAATAGCAGTATCTTTGAAAATCATTTCCTTGGAATAAATGCCTATAAACAAAATTGCTAAGTTAAAGGGTCTACAATCTTTTGATATTCCTTGCCACAATCCTCATCTCTAACCAATAATGTATCTGGGCAATCCTTTTAGAACCAAAAAGCCAACAGGTATGTCTCTTTAATTTACATTTCATTGGTTATTGAGGAAACTGGGCAATTTTTGATATGTTTATTGACTATTTATAGGCCCTTTCTCAGTGAATTGCCTGTTTATGACCTGCCTGCTATTCCACATGGTTGTTGCATATACTCTTACTCATTTTTAAGTGTTCATTGTCTGTCAAGGCTATTAACCCTTTGTCAGATAACTTGCAATTAATTTTCCCAGATTTTTACTTGTCTTTTTACTTAGTTCTTGATAACTTTTGTTGAAACATTTGTTTTAGTAGTGAAATCAATAATTGTGTGGTATCTCTAGGAATTAAAAACCAAATATACATCTATTTTGGAGTCCCTGGTGCTTTATATTATATTTTGATTTCACTTGCCATAATTTTAGAGTACTTGCATCAACACATTTTGAACCTACTGCAGCCAGAATGGCCTTTCCCTGCTTTGATGAACCTTCCTTCAAAGCAAATTTTTCAGTCAAGATCAGAAGGGAGCCAAGGCACCTGTCCATCTCCAATATGCCACTGGTGAGTCTGAACTCCTGTATATCTACTCACAGGAAACGTCTATCGATAGGCTGTGCCTTGCATTTCCCCAGTGACAGTTATTAACATTCAGGTCACCTGTGTTATTTGGTTTATTGCTTGACTTTTCTTATTTCATTCCCAAGCTATCCTTTTGTTTCAAGCAACAATTTATTTGTAGCCAAAGAAGAAACTGTCCCTAAAACTAGGAAGATTTCAACACAAGTCTCATTCCAGGTCATTGATATTGACAGGAGGGAAACTGTGTAAGGAATCAGGGCAGGTTTAAATGAGAGTGCCCTTTAGGGGTGCCTGGGTGGCTCAGTCGGTTGAGCGGCTGGCTTCGGCTCAGGTCATGATCTCACGGTCCGTGAGTTCGAGCCCCGCGTCAGGCTCTGTGCTGATAGCTCAGAGCCTGGAGCCTGTTTCAGACTCTGTGTCTCCCTCTCTCTGACCCTCCCCCATTCATGCTCTTTCTCTCTCTGTCTCAAAAATAAATAAACGTTAAAAAAAATTTTTTTTTTTAAATAAATGAGAGTGCCCTTCCCAAAGCACTTTTGCCTTCATTTTGTCTTATGACCTTTTGAAAGGATTTTAAAGGGAACACTTTGACAAATAAGGCCATATTTCTAGTATATAGTTATTTTCTATAATTTCTATATATGATAAACTAATACTAGCTATATAATTTGTAACTATATGCATAAAATTGGGCTGACAGAAAAAAAAAGTAATCTTTTTGGAATATCATGGTATAAAAGGTAAGTAGTGATAAAGATAGCTCAGTTCCCTTTAAGGAAACCATTATCCTTCAATACCAAAGCAAATATGGACAGGGTTCCATCTGATTTTCAAAAGTGGTGAGAAAATGGCCATGCCAAATGAATAAAGCTACTCAGTAAGTGCCCCTAACTCTAAGCTGATTCTGGCAGCTCAGAAAAACTCATCTGCAGGTCTATCATTCTGCAGCTGGTGCACATCAGCTCCTAAAGCACACGCAGGCTTTGTTCAGAGAGCTCACTGTGGATGACACTCAGGTGGAACTGACTTGGCCGAGAGTCTTCAAGGGTATACCAGCTCCTTCCTGTGCTGACCAAGGAGGCAAAATCTTAGCACATAGGGACTCTGAGAGCCACAGCCAGCATCTAGGACAGTACCTTGCAACTCTAAAAACTCTGTAGAGCCCCTCCCCCCACTGAATACCATAAAAATCCCTTCCTCAAACAAGATTCTGACAGCCCCCCTCAGAGGGCTGTGCTCTGTTCTGTGAAGAGCAGTCTTCTGCAAATTTCTGCCAGCTAAGAACTTCTGTCTACTCCACCCACATTTGTATATGAAAACACAGGAAACAATTGTGCTGTTTTTCTGATATAAATTTGAGATAGAGAACATGGTGGTTCCAATTAACATTCCATCCCTGGGATGGGAATGTGTTCTCTAATTACAGAATCACAGCTTTAAGAGAAAAAGCACAGAGATACGATGGAATCAAGGGGAATACTGATGACCAAAAAAGATTGGTGGAGAAACTTGTAGGTTTTCAGGGGGTAGGCTAGGAGCTCCAAAGGCTTCACAAAGATGCTAGAGCTAAATCCATAGGTATCTAAGACCTCTAGGAGAGGAAAATCTCTAATGTAATCTTGCCTCTTGGACAGGAAAGCCCTCCCATTGGCAGAAATCTTATAGGATCAGCCTGAACTCAGGCTGCGGACCTGGAGTTTGGGGGAAGGACAATGGGGTCTCAAAGGATCATTACAGTGGCTGGAAAAGCAAATATACCATTGGAATATTGAATTGTTTGGGCAGTGGGCAAGATTTAATCACACTTAAAGGTTAATTAATTAACTTTAATTAATTAATTATTAAAATTTCCTCTGCAATTTCCTAGTAAATAGCACAACTTCAGGAATGAAAATTTTGACTAGGGCAGAAGGCATTTAAAAAGAAGAGGTAATTTGGAGTTTTTTCCAGAGTAAACCTGGGTCAACTATCAGAGTCAGGACTTACGTGAGCAAAGAGTGGCCATCACACACACATAACTGGTGGTTGGTTGGTATTAAAAAGAAGCACAAGGGCACCGAAATAGAGGTGGAAATAAGGTTTCAGGAAAAATGCATGTGCTAACATGGAATTTCCCAGGCTGGTTCTCCTCTTGTTCTCGTTCTCCAAGCTCACACCCCAGTGCTGTGTGTTGCCTGAGGTATTACACTTCCCTTTTTGGAAGCAGACCTCTTAGACTATACCACCATCACCCCCACCCCACTGCAAGGCTTCTCCCTGATTGCACTGAAAGCTGATTCCAATGAAGCAAATCAGAGTTTGGAGGAAGCTTTGCCATGTCAGGCCCAAGCATGGGTTACTTTCAGTTTTTTACGAAAATAGAGGCTCTATTTAAGCTGTACATGGTTACATGTTTTCCCACAGGAAAAAAAAAAAAAATTAGACATTGTATTTCTAGATAATTCTCAAACCTGTATTTATGGTCAGGTGGACTACCTCTTAGCGAAACCACCAATCTCAGGTTTGCTTTGTCCCATTCATATTATTAATCCTCATGTACCAGATATGAGTTAGTTTGCAACCATCTGGGGTATTGAAAAGAAATTTAGTGATGATAGTTGCACAACTGTAAATATAATAAAAAAACACTGAACTATATACTTCAAAATGGTGAATTTTATGATACGTGAATTATATCCCATTTAAAAAAATTGAGTAGAATGGTCTTAATATCTAAATTATAGTCAGGTATTAGAGAACTTTTAAAATAATTATGTAAATATTGTGCTATGTACTTTCACTTTTATGTCTGGTGGTAAGGAGATTTCTGTTTATAAACTGTTTTCAATGCATTGGATAATTGGATTATTTGCTGATTTTATTCTGATTTTAGGTTAAATCTGTGACTATTGCTGAAGGACTCATAGAAGACCATTTTGATGTCACTGTGAAGATGAGCACCTACCTGGTGGCTTTCATTATTTCAGATTTTAAGTCTGTTAGCAAGATGACCAAGAGTGGAATCAAGGTGAACCTGTGATTGTCACGTAGGGTGGCCAGCTTGTCCTGATCTGACACTGTCCTGGTTTTAAAACTAGAAGCCCCACATTTTGGGCACATCCCTGAGTCTTGGCCAAACCAGGAAGGTTGGCATCCTATTGTTACAGATGCTCGTATTTATAATGAAGTTCTAACACAAAAACATGCGGAGAGGCTTGGCCTGGCCTACATCATGGTCCTGGCTCCACCTTTAGCAGGCATTCTGACCTTGACTCTGCTCCCTTTGGAACTTAGTTTATATTTCTTTAAAATGTGTAAGTTGGACCAGATCCTGCAGTGTTTTCTGAGGTTGCCTCTGGCTGTCGCTTCCTGCAGTTTAGAAGTAAATGTCACTGACTACCTGAGCAGAGGATTTCTGGCCTTGAGTAGGAAGTAAAATAGAGCAGTCTGCTTGGAGTATTAAATGACTCTGGGGAGAGCATTTATGCCAGCTAATACTGGAATACTGGAGAAAAGATCTTGTTTCAAGGAGTACTTGCCCCTTTTCTGGGTACCATTGCATAAGGAGCAACCTATTCAACTATATGTTGTTGGGCTCTGAATGCAAATAGGTTTTTTTTTTGTTTTTTGTTTTTTTGTTTTTTTGGTTTTTTTTTTTGGAGAAGAGGAGCTTTAATTTGAAGATGCCTAATTTATTTATGCTGGTTTTCGCTGAGGCCTGAGTAGATAGGACTTCTGGGTTGGTGAAAGTGTGAAGATTTCAGCGAGAGTGGCTTGCCTAGAGATGGTATGGAAACTCTGTGCCTTTTCCCGTACCTTGCCCTGCACATCTCTTTCTCAGTTACGTCCTTTTATAATAAATAAAATATTCCTCTGAGTTTTGTGAGCTGCCCTAGCAAATTAATCGAACCTAAGGGGGAGGTCTTTGCAACCTCTAGTCTGTAGCCTGTGGGTCAGAAGCACAGATGGTAACCTGGACTTGTGAATATCATCTGAAGTGGGGGTGGGGACAACTTTGTAAGACTGAACCTTTATGTTGTGGAATCTGGTGTATCTCTGGGTAGTGTCAGAATCGAGGTGGAACTGTGGGACACTCAGGTGGTGTTGGAGAACTGCTTGGAGGTGTGGGCGTAACACCCCCCAACACACACACACACACACATATATTGGAATTAGGTCCAAGAATTCTTTTTACATATTAGTATTTTTAGGCCTTTTATTTCTTTAAACACATTAAACGTTTTATATTCTAGTTAACTGTCCTATCTGAAGTCTTTACGTGTCTCATTCTGTGATTTGTTGTTTCTGCTGGTTATTGTTTTGTTCCTGTGTGTATATTGAACTTACACTACCTGAGTTGATGGTGGGTTCTTCCACAGAGAATTTGTTTGCTCCTGGCAGATGCCTGGGAGCCCTTACCAGCCCATGAACCGCTTTAAATCAAATTATTAGCTTCAGGTTTTTGAGCCACCTGGTTATTGTGAGTCCAGTTGCTAACCAGCATGAATATTAACTTGCTGATTCACTCAGGACTTCCCACAACCTCCCCCATATGGTACCAAGACTTGAAAAAGGCATTTTTCCCCCTTGCAGTCTCCTTGAGGAAGGGGATGGCTATTTTTAGTTTATCTTTACAGAAAGGGTATGGTCCTATAGGGTTCAACTTTATGCATGGTGCATATTCTGTTGGGCTTTCCCCCCTTGGACGGGCTCTGGACTTTGTCTTCTATCCCCTGAGACCTTCAATGCTGTGAAAACCAAAGCTCAAGTCCATCTGTGTTAGGTTAGTGTCCTCAGGACAAAAGCTGGCTGCAGGGCTCTTCTGTCTAGGAGGGTCCTACTGTTAGTCATTTTTGGCATTTAAGTTTTCTTTACTTTTCCATTATTCCCTAAGAACATTTTTAAAAAGACCTTTTTGTTTACGTTATCCAGGATGTTGTAGTTTTCAGAAGGGGACTTGGTCAGAAATAGGTGGCATTAATACAAGAAATCGAACTTCCAATTTTCTTCCTAAGTGGCAACCATATTCCACAAAATGGAACTGTTGATGTCCATCTTCCATACAATTGTGGAGATGTCATAGACTCTGGATCTGGAGTTCTCTCTTGTCCATCAAGAGAGCGGACACAGGATTAAAATGAGACAGAGACTAATATCCGGGAGGAGACAAGAACCCTGAGTAAGGGTCCTTGCTTCGTTTTTATTAGGATCAGAAGGCTTACAAGTGTGATGACTGTGCACAAAGAGACAGTCAAACTGTGAACATTAACTCGTGTTGGTGAGAAAAGGTGATCTTGAAGATATGCAGTGTTAGGGGTTTGGGTCAATACAAAGCAAAGTCCTGGCACTGGGCAGATGGTTGTTTATGGCAGGCATGAGGCCCAAGTTATGTTAATATGTTGATTTACATAAATTTCACCATGGCTAACAGTATGAGTGAAGAAAGGCCTAGCTTCCAAAGATTAACAAGCCAGGTCCTTTTAATTTCCCTTTATGTGCAGAAATTATAGGGCCAGACAAGCCTCTGTCCTTCCAAAAAATGTTCTGTCTACTAGATTGGTCAAAGGATATGGTCTTATTTGAATATTTTGTTTCAAGATGTCCTCTAGGACCCCTGTCAATAATGGTCCAATTGCCCCAGTGAAGATTATGCTCAGTCTCTCCATAACAGGTTGTCCAAGGAATATTATTCCAGGGGTGGTCTGAATACTTGAGACTAGAGCAAGCTAGAACATTAGGAGTGTGAGATATGTTTGTTTTTTGAGGTATATCAAAGCTTGTGGCTGAGAAAAAGGTAAAATTGGCCTTTTAGAGATTTTGGTCTGTACATGTAAAAGCCAGTTGATTCTTACTTTGAGACAAGCAGATAGGTTGCTAAGTTTGGTAACACACATAGGAGGTGCTGGAATAAGCCACCATTGAGGTCTTGGCATATAAAGCCAATGCTCTTGTTCAGTTTGGAAGGGCAGGTTAAGATTAGCTCCTCCCATGAATTCAGTGTCATTATTGCTAACAGGAATATCCAGGTCTAGGAGTGTTAAGCTGTCAAATATAGGTGGGTTAAGGAGATGAGCCCAATATGAATATTGAGCTTGGCCCGGACAAATGAGGACAAGGAGAAGAATCAGGGTTACCTGTATCGAATTCCTGTCAATGATGGAGATCATGGCCATCAGATGCGAGTCAGGGGTATATGCAATACCATTGTGTTGTAAGAGGATGCCGGCCTGGTTGGACAGGAGATTAAGGCTTCCCCATGTTATGTTGCGTTTGTGGAGTGGCTTCAGGATGAGGAGTCAATGAAGAGGCTTCTTCCATCTTGAAAAAGGGGGGCTGGTGGCTGCTCATTAAGAGTCATTCTCTGGAAGTACTGGTTCGTTGGAAGATATCCAGGGGTCTCCATGGTATGGCTTCACCAACCAACAGAGAGGGGATCCATAGAGGTCCAGAATCTGAAAGAACACAAACATATTCTCCTGAACCCCAGGTGAGAAGTTTAGTGGGTCCAGTCCATGTGGGCCCCCTTTCAGAGGTTTTGTATAGCACCATAGGATGAGAGGGTTTATCTGATTTTGAAGAATGTCACTCAGCTGCTGTTAGTCTTTGAGGATTAAGATTTAAAAAGTTAAGAGTAATCATAGCATGATCAAGAAGGAGCTGAGGTTGTAATGTAGATAGCCATGGGTATCTCTCCCTTTTTTGTTTTTTTAACATGTTTTTGAGCATACTATGTGCTCCTTTTACAATTTCTTGGCCTTGTGGATTATAAGGAATGGGTAATTCCAACCAAGGCTTAAGTAAAACAACTTAAAAAGGGCATGCTGTCCTGTCATTTTACCCTTTTTGTTAAAATTTTATTTATAACCTTTAACAAAAATATATGCTCATTTTTTATATCTTTCTTACATATCTCTTACTTTTTTATATACTGAGTTACTTTCCTTATTTCCATTAGCCTTAATTATATTTAGCAGAATTTTAACTCTTAGAAACCTTAGTCTCCAGTGAAAACAAAGTAGCAACCAATTGTAAACCATCTGTTACATCAGAAATTTTTTAGGTGGCAGACTTATGGATCCATTAAGCATAAAGCATGCTTTTTAATAGATTTAAATGTCCTCAGTATTTTTGTCGTAGAAACCAGAAGCACAAACCTACGGTTAGTAAGCAATGCTTTACCATTCCATTTGATTTGGAAGAGGCCTAAATGTTCAATAGATTTAATTTATCATTTAAGCAAAATGTTAAAGTTTCAGGTTACCAAAGACCCTGAAAGCTATTTTAACAATTACCCATGAAAACTATGAGACAAAGTTAACCATTACTTTAAGTCATCCTTTGGCTGACAAATTGGAAAAGAGATAACATGAACTTATTTGACCTTCAGTGAACCTTAGTAGAATAAAGTTTTATTATTTAATTTTGATAATTTAAAAGACATGTCTGTCTTAATTACATTTTATCTGTGTCCTCTTAAAAGTTTACCATTGTCAATTTTTTCCCGTGGAACCAGTGAGGAATTCTGAAGTGGGTGGCCCTAGTCTAAGGGGGTATTTTTTGCTCTTAGGAGGAAGAGTTGATGCTGCCTGAGGCATTGAAGAGCCAGATATGCAGGTCGCATCCCAGTTGGTGCAGGACCCTGAGGAGTGGGAAGGGAAGGCCTAAAGGGTGAGGTGCCCACAGCTGGCCTGAAGGCAGATAAAGGCATAGAGGGCAGAGAAAGAGTTCTCGTGGTCCTAAAGCCTGTTAGCTCAGATAGATGAGCAGATACAGATTTTTGTTTTGTTTTCCACTTGTGGAATTAGGCAGTCTATGTCAGGCCAGAGAAGACAGAGAAGTTCCCCAAGACAAAAGGAGTTTTGGCAGTTGCTTGGGAATATTCCTTAAAACCTCCATCCTGAGGTAGACTAACCAGAGACAGTTGGCTCTGATTATCGTAGTCATTGACCAAGGAAATGAATGAGGGAGAAACCCCCACGTGTAGTTAGAGTAGCCAGAGTATATTGGGAGTAACAGTGAGAGAGAGAGAGAGAGAGTCCCCTTTAAAAGAGACGGCCTGTGTAAAATAAGTCATACTATTTTAGTGCATTGTTTTGCTGACAATGATTGGAAGCTGAGCTTGTTGCCTTAGTTGGGAACATTGTCCTGTACTGGACAGTTGTTCAAAAGACGCTAGAATAGCAGCATCAAAGTTTTGCATAGCACGAGTTACACAAGCGTCATGAAACTCTTGGGCATAGACAGCATACTGGGCTGGAGTCAAAATGATTTTTATAAGACAGCCCCAGTCCTAGGCATACATGGAATAGTGCCACAAATAGTTTCTAAAATGCAGATCGTAAAAGGGCTGTGGAGCCATACAGCTGAACTGATTTCTGCAATTCCTTTACTATTTGAAAGAGCAGGCCTTCACGGACGTATTGCCCGTTTTGCCCGACAACGGGAAACACCTGGAATTCACCGGCCTTCTGGGCTTCTTAATGCACTTTTGCATTGGGGTGAGGACTTTATCAGAACCAGTCGGTGAGGTTTCTTGAGGCTTGATATCGTCCCACCCTTTGGAGAGAGGGTGTGTATCTTCTGGCTGTAAAGGCAGTGAAGGCACAGGCTGACTATAAAAAAGCCTAGGGTTTTCCTCTTTTTTGGGTAATTCTTTATCTTTATATGCATCGTCTGAACTCAATGGGAGAAGGGCAGTATGGACAATGGACCAAGTAAGGATTACCTCAGGGGAGGACATTAGCCACCTCGGAATGCTGAGATTTTAATGTTTTCCCTACTCGCTCCCAAATATCAAGATCATAAGTTCCTTGTTTTGGGAACCAAAGGCAGTGTTGCTGGGTAATCATAATTCAAGGAGTGCTTTCTGAGTGAAGATAGTGCCAGCCACCTTTCCTAATGATTGTAAAATATGAATGTACTCTTTCTGCTCTGGGGATAGGGAGTCTCCCATAATAAATCTCTCCAAAGTTCCGCGGCAGCAAATCCTAATATAGTTTTGCTTTTCTCTTAGTTCATCAGGAAGAGATTGTAATCTGGTGCGTTTTTCTTGGAGCTCTTTAGTCGGTCCATGGCATCCCGCAGTCCTTGAGTTGCACCGCCTTCTGGCCATGTCAGCCCTGGGTCACGATCTGTTGTAGACTTAGGGTCTGGAGTTCTCTCTTCTCCAGCAAGAAATCAGGATGCAGGATTAAAATGTGAGAGAGGCTAACGTTTGGGAGGAGACAAGAACCCTGAGTAAGGGTCCTTGCTGTGTTTTTATTAGAATCAGAAGGCTTAAAAGCGTGATGGATGTGCACAAAGAGACAGTGAAACCATGAACATTAACTCACAGGTGTGAGGAAAAGGGGGTTTTGCAGATATGCAGTGTTAGGGGTTTTGGTCAACACAAAGCAAAGTCCTGGTGCTGGGCAGCTGGTTGTTTATGGCAGGCATGAGGGGCCTTGTCTGTTTATCTTAGCTTGCATAGGGGACAAGAGAGTGAGAGCATGCTACCTCAGGGACATCAAGGTACCTTTCTTTTGCTAATAAGCTCCCCTCTGGGCAACTTCGGCCTGTTGCGGTTGGGCAGCAGCCCTATATACCTGTTACCTAGGGCTGGGCAACAGCCCTATTTACCTGTTTACCTATTCTGGACCTTCCCTCCCATGAAAGCAGCTTTCTGATTCTGTACTAAATTGGGGTGCTTCGGCCCTGAATATCTAATCTTGGTTACCAAATCTTGGGTGCTTTCATCCTGTGGCTTCCTATTTCTTTATGCCTTGTTAACCCCTGGGTACAAGCTCAGAGAATTTCTAAGTTTATTCCCCACGTGGAGAGAAGCCACTATGGCATTTGAGTAACTAACTGTGCTTTCTCTTCAGGTTTCCATATATGCTGTGCCAGACAAGATACATCAGGCAGATTATGCACTGGATGCTGCAGTGACTCTTCTAGAGTTTTATGAGGATTATTTCAGCATTCCATATCCCTTACCCAAACAAGGTAGAAATTTTGCAAGATTATTTCAAGTTGTGGCATTTAATGACCTCAGCTATGTATTATATCCCCGTAATTGGCATTCCCATGGTATCTCAGCAGCCCTTCAAGTCTAGACCTCTGGCAGGAGAGGGTTGCTCCTTCTCACCCCTAATCTATACAGTAAATTTCTAATAATAGCAGGAGCAGATCTTGATAAGATTTCTGAGGCACATGTCATGGTGATAATTTTACCTTCTGACCTTAAAGATAAACTCAGTTGTATTAGTGGGCAGACAGCAAAGGGCAGAAGCTGCATCTTTTTCATTATTTGCACATATTTGGTAGAAATAGAGAGGGTGCTCAATACATTTTTCTTAATGAACACATTTACACAGTGTAAGGAAAATCTGCAGTTTCCTTCTTAAATGGGCTTTTAAAACTATTATTCGTTTGAGATTTTAGGTGTATGGGAGTCGAGGGCATCCAAAGTCAAGTGTATAATTGAGGAAATTATTATTAAGAGTATCCAATCCCTGAATTCCTTGTCAGAAAGTTAGAAGAGGAGTCAGAAGGCCCGAGGCCCCAATCTGACTTTGTCAGGCAACAGCAGAGCAACCCTGAATCACTGAGCCTCTTTTTCTAGGTTGTGATAAGTTCTTTTCTTTTGATCCCTACACCCATCCATTCTGAAAGTTAGTGTGTTTGGGCAATGTCTAGTTTAGGGACTGTTAATACATTTTTGTGTCCTTTCCAAGATCTTGCTGCTATTCCTGACTTTGAGAGTGGCGCTATGGAAAACTGGGGACTGACCACATACAGAGAATCTGTTCTATTGTTTGATTCTGAAAAGTCTTCTGCATCAAATAAGCTTGGCATTACTTTGACCGTGTCCCATGAACTCGCCCACCAGGTACACAAGATAAATGATGCTTTTAAAAATTGTGGTGAAACTACATCTATTTTGCTTTTATGGGACTTAAAAGACTATTCATATTGATACATGAAGTGTATCGATTCATCTTTACTTTGTCTTTTTTTCTATAGGAAAAATGATTTCTTTTAAAGCACAAGGTCCCATGTTTTAAAATGAACGTCGAAAGGTTTTTCTTCTTATTTTGATAAAAAAATTCTGTAAATGTTACTTATATGCTGACATTGCACATACGAAATCTTTCCTTCTGAATGCTTTATGTCTGTAACTGTGTAGATAATCCAGTCTCCGTAGAAATGTATGAATAATCTAGTACTTTCCTTTTAGTGGTTTGGGAATCTCGTGACTATGGAATGGTGGAATGATCTTTGGCTAAATGAGGGATTTGCGAAGTTTATGGAGTTTGTGTCTGTCACTGTGACTCATCCAGAACTGAAAGTTGTAAGAAGTATTTACTTATTTTTAACAAGTTGATACTGCTGTTTTGTTCGGTGTTGCTGGTCTTTGATTATAGAATTCATGGAAATATTAATAACTCCCTGATAGCTTAGATTAGAATCTGGTTTCTAAAATGCTAGTGAACTTGAAAGGTAACACAAATGCTTATTTCCTAACTGGATTGCTTATTTCCAAATATGTGGTTGTTAGGAAATTATGTTAAATCTTATCCTCCCTTATTATAAAAAAGCTAGAAGTAATGACAGCCTGTCTGTTGCATATCATTTCCTCAACCATTAGGTTCCTCTCTGAAGGATTATGTACAGATTGCTTTTATTTCAATAGTATCCTGCTTGTCAAATCAAATCCGATTCTACTTGTTTTAGGTAACTGCACACTTGTTTATTTATGAGCCTACACTCGGGAGTCCCAAACTTCATGCTTTGGAACCTTTAGATGTTTATTTTATTTTATTTTATTTTATTTTATTTATTTATTTATTTATTTTATTTTTTTAAATTTTGTTAATGTTTATTTATTTTTGAGACAGAGAGAGACAGAGTGTGAGCAGGGGAGGGGCAGAGAAAGAGGGAGACACAGAATCAGAAACAGGCTCTAGGCTCTGAGCTGTCAGCACAGAGCCCGACGCGGGGCTCGAACTCACAGACCGTGAGATCATGACCTGAGCCGAAGTCGGACACTCAACCGACTGAGCCACCCGGGTGCCCCTACATGTTTATTTTAAAAATCAGGTGTTTAACTTGTGAAAATCGCATGTAGTAAAGCTAAAAAAGAAACTTACTTTAAAAACAAACAAAATCCCCCAAACAATCCTTTACCCCACTATAATTTTGACCTAGGCATATATTAACTTCTCATTTTCATCTTCCTGTACACATAATTTATAGTTGTAATGTCTATATAACTATTGTACTACAATGGGTCATAAATATTTTCCCGTTTCCACATATGCCTTAATAATAAAAATGATGATGTGTGTATGTTATTCTGTTGAGTAATATGCCCTAAGAAATTAGATTATATTTGGAATTGGTCCTCCATTTTTTTTTTTTTTGACCACATAGTTTTAAATTTAAATTTCTATGGGGCGCCTGGGTGGCTTAGTCAGTTGAGCGTCCAACTTCAGCTCAGGTCATGATCTCACGGTCTGTGAGTTTGAGCCCCGTGTCAGGCTTTGTGCTGACAGCTCAGAGCCTGGAGCCTGCTTCGGATTCTGTGTCTCCCTCTCTCTCTGCCTCTCCCCCGCTCATGCTCTGTGTCTCTCTCTGTCAAAAATAAATAAACATTAAAAAAAATTTAAATTTCTTTGCCTTAAAATAAGATGATTTGAGATGTTGGAATCACTACACATTTTAGTTTGTTGTTTTGGCACTGTTTGACTATAGGAATGATAGTTCTATTTTTAAGTTAAGAGAAAATTGTCTTCTAAAGTGATAGGCATTTAAGATGAACAAAATCTAAAATGTTCACCTAAATTGTTTCTAGGATGCTCTTTAGAAAACTGCAATTCTGTCTAGCCCAGATAAAACATGTGTCCTTTCATATTTTTTATCTAAAAATAAATCAAGTCTTTGTCTCAATAGGAAGATTATTTCTTTGGCAAGTGTTTTGATGTGATGGAGGTAGACGCATTAAATTCTTCACACCCTGTGTCGACAGCTGTAGAGAATCCTGCTCAGATTCGGGAAATGTTTGATGAAGTTTCTTATGAAAAGGTAAAAATGGATTATAAGGGTACATTTTAGACATCAAACTTATAAAGACTTTGGTGGAGAGATGACAGAGGGTTGTGGGGTGGCTTTCCATAAGGAACAACCCAGATGGAATGCTTTTTATGCTGTCCCATGCTGGCAGGGGCTTAACTTTAAGTTAAACTTAAACTTGACTCTTTAAGGCTTAACTTGAAGTTTGGTTTGTAATCCTAAAGATTATATTATAGTCAGTTTGTCATTTACTCTGTCATAAAGTGAAAATCCATGGTCTACAATAACTTTGTCTTTTATTTATCATTCAACAAATAGGTCTTGATTGAGCATAACTGTTGTACCAGGCAAAAATCCGTGCCCCATGTAGCTTGCCTTTCACTGCCTTCAAAAATGGTTTATATTGTTGAACTGCAAAATACTGTTCTATACAGTGTGTTTAATACAGAATTGGAAATGGTTGCTAACGTCTAGTGGGAAATTTTACATAAAAATCTTGATATCTGGCTTCTCTGGACAAGGAAAAAGAAAAAAAAAAAAGGATTCTTATGACACTGGTTACATGGAACCTGGGTAATTTCCCTTGGCAATGCAACCTGGAGATAAAGTCATAGTTCCTTCTTCATGAGATCAAGGATGCTTTTCCAATTCTCTTTCCATTTCCAACTGTTTCCATTGTTTTTAACGGGCAGAGAAGGTCATTATCATTGTACTAGGCTGTTTTATTTGTAGTAAACAGAACGGTATTCTTCGATATTTCCGTAAGTAGTTCAGGGGAGATAAAAACAACACACAAGTACATAACTTGGTGGAACAAATTAGAAAACCCAAAAACAAACCCACACATACGGTTATTATTTTTTTTTTATCTGTGAAAAAAGAGCCAAGAATATACAATGGGAAAAGGAGAGTCTCTTCAATTAATGGCTGTCCCACGGTTGTTGGACTGAGCCTTGTGTCTAGCTCTATGCTGGATGTGGTGTCTGCTTAAGATTCTATTTCTCTGCCTCCTCTCCTGCTCCCGCACTCTCTGCCTCTAAAAGAAAAACACACACACACATTATATATTTATAATAGAACTACACGCGTAGGGCAGCTCCATTGCTCTTTGTGCAGAATTAAAAAATAGAACTACCGTATGATTCAGCAATTCTGAGTGTTTAAAGAAAACAAAAACACGAATTCAAAGATAATACACACCTTCATACTCATTATAACATTATTTACAATAACCAAGATAAGGAAGCAAGCTAGGTGCCCATCAATGAATGAATGGATGAAAAATGTGATATGTATATACAACAGAATATTATTCACCCGCAAGAAAGAATGACATTTTGCCCTTTGGACAGTGTGGATGGACCTTGAGAGCATTATGCTAAGTGAAATAAGTCAAAGACAAATACCATATGATTTTGCTTATATGTGATATTCTTAAAAAACAAAAAACTTCACCTTTCACAGAACAGATTTGTGGTTGTCAGTGGGTGAAGGGGGTTAAAAGGGTACATATTTTTAGAAAACCTTTAAGTCGCTGGGATGTAATTTACAGCATGGTACTATATAGTTAATAATACTGTATTGCATATTGGGAAGTTGCTAAGAGTACATCTTAAAAGTCCACATCAAAAGAAAAATTGTAACTCTATGTGGTAACAGATGTTAACTAGACTTATTGTAGTAGTCACTTCACAGTATATACAAACATTTAATCATTATACACCTGAAACTGTTACATGTAAATTATACCTCCATAAAAACTTCAAATATTTGTGTTTTTTAAAAGTTTATTTATTTATTTTGAGAGAATGAGCAGTGTGAGTGGGGAAGGGGCAGAGAAAGAGGGAGAGAGAGAATCCCAAGCAGGCTCTGTACTGATAGCCCCAACATGGGGCTCGAACTCAACAACCGTAAGATCATGATCTGAGCAGAAACCAAGAGTCAGAAGCTTATTAACTGATCCACCCAGGCGCCCCATTGATAAAAACTTTAAAAAGTATCCATTCTTTTGGCAGAGATATGCACTCCATGTCGATATTCAGGGGTCCTGACTTTGCCTGTTATCCTCACCATCCCCTAGAGCCACAGAAAAAGGGACAGTCTATGTCTTGAGAAGATATAAGAAATTCTCTCAGAAAAGGAGATTTTGTACTTCTTAAAGGGTGATTTCTTTTTAGGAAGAAAAGGAAGTAGGAAGGGCTTTCAGGGTCAGTGGGATCATTATTGCTTAGAAAAAAGATTTAAGAGAAGATAGTATATACAGGAAGTGAATTGAAGGGTCTGAGGGGAGAAGAAGGATGTTCTTGGGAATTAGAAAGTTACATTGAAAAAAAAGGTGGAGGGGAAGAAACAACCTAAACAGAAAATTTTTTTTTACCCTTGAACGAATTCCCTCATTTATGTCCCTTATCCATTAGAGGCATTTGAGTTTGTGATCTACAATCCACATGAATGGGGGTGGAGGGGAAAAGAGCTCAACCCAGGAACACAGGGTATGTAGGAATTCTCTTTTCTCATTGTTACTCTTGCCTTCTATGCTCCAGCTGTCTGCGCTCCCCTCCCTTCCTTAACCGGTACCTCTGCTTCTATCTCTTGGACCTTCTGCCCCCACTGCTGCACTAGAGTGGCAGTGGGGAAGGCAGGTGGTGGTCCAGGGTTCAGTGTTGATGCTGCACCGTTTGCTGACCTGTGAGTAATGGGAATGGGCCATGATGTTAGTTTGTCCTGTGGGAGACTTGATTGCTTAGTGGACTGAGAAAGAACAAAAACAGTCCTGTTCAATCCCCTCCCTAGACAGGTTTAGGTTTAACCTACTTTCTTTAAAAAAATTTTTTTTAAAGTGTGATGGTGGGTTAGATGATTAAACTATAACCATGCTTGACATTGTCTTTTCAGGGAGCTTGTATTCTGAATATGCTAAGGGATTATCTCAGTGCTGATGCATTTAAAAGTGGTATTGTACAGTATCTCCAGAAGTATAGCTATAAAAACACAAAAAATGAGGACCTGTGGAATAGTCTGGCAAGTGTGAGTATGGTTTTATTTATCTATTTTTGGAATCCACAGGCTTATTATCATGTTTTGTTTTGTTTTTCCTATACCATATTAATCCATCTGAGCAGAATCATGAGTGTTTTCTACAGAACTGAGAATAATATGTTTATTTTTGGTTTTTAGATTTGTCCTGCCGGTGACACACAAAGAATGGATGGCTTTTGCTCCAGGGGTGCACATTCATCCTCATCCTCAGTAAGTTGTTAGATCTCTACATGCTACCCCTAAGCACATATTTTGAGTCCGCATTCTTTGAAGGAAACCTCTGTGCCAAACTCTTTGAGGCCCTTCATTCTGTCATTCTTCTCTACAAAAGATTGTGTTTAAACTATACCAGACCGACAGTCTTTTATAATTTCTTTTGAGAACTATCTACACAAGGGAGTTGGATAGCATTCTTGGGTAACACATATCACTGGTACTAATTTGTTGAGCTTCATTCTCTGTAAAGCAGTGAATGTATGGCATGTTTCTATGGTAGACGGGGTCTGTATCAGTCAGGCTATATGGATCATTTCCATAGGTCTTCATTTGTGAAACAACAAATAAGGGCAGTGAACATTCTGGAGAGCTTACTATGTGTCAGGCAGTGCTAATAAGCACTTAGGTACATTACCTCCTTTACTTTGCAGAATAAGACCATGAGTGGGGTACTTTTACTTCTATTTTAACAGATTGGGAATGTAGAATCCAAAAGTCTATGCTTAGTAAATTACAGAGTGGGGATCTGAATTTAGATTTAATTCACGTGTTTAACTGTTAAGCTGTAAAGAATTCCTAATATTTGAGTCACAAAACAATGTGAGTCTGTTTATCTGGACTTGTGGAGTATTTTCCTAGGTGGTGGAGGTTAAATCCACAGATTCAACTAAACTTTATTCACCATATTTTAATTTTTTTGGCTTTTGGTTTTTAGAGATGGCTTTATTCAGTAATTTCTAGATTGTTATGTAGCATGTTTTGTCTTTTTTTACTAGCTCTTAAATACCTTTAGAAGCTTTTTAATTTTTTTTTATTTTTGAGTGTTATCTTTCTTTTCTTTTAATATAATTTATTGTCAAATTGGCTTACATACAACACCCAGTGCTCATCCCAACAAGTGCCCTCCTCATTGCCCATCACCCACTTTCCCCTCTCCCCAACCCCCCATCCACCCTCAGTTTTTTCTCTGTATTTAAGAGTCTGTTGTGGTTTGCCTCCCTGCCTGTTTGTAACTATTTTTTCCCCTTCCTTTCCCCTATGGTCTTCTGTTAAGTTTCTCAAGTTCCACATATGAGTGAAAGCAGATGATATCTGTCCTTCTTTGGCTGACTTATTTCACTCAGCATAATACCTTCCAGTTCCATCCATGTTGCTGCAAATGGCATGATTTCATTTTTTCTCATTGCTAAGTACTATTCCATTGTATATATAAACCACATCTTCTTTATTCATTCATCAAATGATGGGCATTTAGGCTCTTTCCAGAAGCTTTTTTAGTATCAAAAATGTATTCTCCTTTGAATTTATGACTGTTGTGTGTGGACTATCTTGATGCTACCACTTAGGAAGTACAGGCTGTTGACTGATGATTTCCGCCTCCTCCCGCCCCGCGTTGCTTCTCTGGGAGCCAGTAATGATATATAGGTGTTGAATGCCTGGCCATTTTGTCTCCCTTCTCTGCCTTCATTCCCATGCCTGCTTTGTGTGGTGTGGCAAGCCCAAGGTATGCCTGGTAGAACCAGATACATGCTCTCAAGACATGACCTACACATGTAGATAGAGGAAGAGAATGAAAAGAAGTAATCAGTGCTCTAGTGGGAATGCTATGGCAGAAGGCAGTGTGGGGAAGGGAGGAAGGAGGACAGGGTCTGATGAGCCAAGGAAGGGATGAGGAAAAAGCCTCACAGAGGTTGTCAACAGGAAGTAGCCCTGTGAGCGCAAGCTTGGGTTCTCTATTAGAGTTGGGCGAGTGGTCACATGTCGGTTTTTTTCTGTGTATAAATCAGCACTGGCGTCAGGAAGGCCTTGATGTGAAAACCATGATGAACATGTGGACGCTGCAAAAAGGCTTTCCCCTGATAACCATCACGGTGAGAGGGAGGAATGTACACATGAAGCAAGAGCACTACAGGAAAGGACCTGATGACGCCTCAGAAACTGGGTAACATTCATAGAGAAAAGCTCATTTTGTTGCCTAGGTACCACCTGCCTTGTACGATGAAACCTTATTTTTCAGAATGCTCTTAATAGATGCTGAAATATTTCGATGAAAGCTATGTATCCTATAAAGGTGATTACACAACACTGTCTTCCCAAAAGGATAACAGTGGCTTTAAACCTTGGTTCATCTCACTAAAGCTGATTATATGTAATTATTTTGACATTCTCACATTGTGTAGTTTGATAGGACGGTAATTTCCAGTTACTGACTTGAAGCAACCACTGCTAAGTTACAACAGTGCCTGGCATTTGGGTTTTCACTGAGGGCATAAACATTTAGGTGACTTCTGGGGATTATGAGAGACTCAGATCTCTTTTGGAAGCCCAAGTTAGATCCTGGGACCTGTTCAGCTTTAACACTTCAGAGAGACATCAGTGGAAAGGAGATGTGGCAACTTGATTGACTCTTGATAGGCCGTATGTAAAAAAAATTATTTTGAAATAATTTCACACTTACAGAGAAGTTGCAAGACGAACACAAAGATTCTTTACCCAGGTTAACATATATGTTAACTCTTAACCACATTTGCTTTATCATTCTCGTTCTCCTCCTCCCTCCCCTTTTCTCCTCTGTGTCTTTACAGTTATAACCCAAAGTATGTATATACAACCTAAGATAAAACCTTTCCATGTGTAATCCAAAATACCCAAGAGTTAAAAAAAATATACTCTCTATATCTATATCTTTTATATGGTCTCTAAATAACATGTATTATTGAAGTATAATTAATATCCTAGTAGTTTAGGTGTAAATCCTACTGATTCAATGTATTTTATGCATTACAAAATGATAACAATGATAAGTCCTGTTACCATCTGTCACTAAATAAAGGTATTAAAAAATTATTGACAATATGCTTTATGCTGTAAATTACATCCCATGACTTATTTTATAACTAGAAGTTTGTATCTTTTAATCTTCTTTACCTATTTCATCCCCGGTCTCCACCCCCTGCTTCCTTATTTATGAGTCTTTCTGTTTTGTTTGTTTTGTTTTTCAGATTACAATATAGGTGAAATCTAGTTGTATCTGTCTTTATCTGTATGACTTACTTCACTTGACATAATATGTTCTAGGTCTATGTCTGTTAATTGCATATGGAAAGAGTTCATTCTTTTTTATGGTTAATACTCCACTGTGTGTGTGTATGTATATATGTGTATGTGTATACTATTGTATATGTAGAGACATACACACACCACATCTTCTTCATCCATTTATCAATAGACACTTGGGTTGCTTCTGTATCTTGCTATGATTAAACAATACTGCAGTGAACAATACAGGCGCATTTATCTCTTCAGATGTATGTTTTCATTTTCTTTGAATAAATACCCAGGAGTGGAATTGCTGGATCCATATTGGAGTTCTATTTTTAATTTTGTGAGCAATCTACATACTGTTTATGATAGTGATTGCACCAATTTACATTCTCACCAATAGGAAAATGGAGCCTTCCATTTTCTCAACATTCTTGCCTACTCTTGTTATTTTTTTCTTTTCTTTTCTAATGGAGCCTTCCATTTTCTCAACATTCTTGCCTACTCTTGTTATTCTTTTCTTTTCTTTTCTTTTCTTTTCTTTTCTTTTCTTTTCTTTTCTTTTCTTTTCTTTTCTTTTCTTTTCATCATAGTAAGTGTACTCTTGATTCCCCATCACCTATTTCACCCATCCCCCCACCCATCTTCCATCTGGTAAACATCAGTTTGTTCTCTATAGCTAAGAGGCTACTTTGTGGTTTGTTTCTATCTTTTTTCTTTTCTTCATTTTTTGTTGTTGTTTCTTAAATTCCATATATGAGTGAAATCATATGGTATTTGTGTTTCTCTGACTGACTTACTACACTTAGCATTATACTCCCTAGCTCCATCCACATCTTTGGAAATGGCACGATTTCATTCTTTTTTATGGCTGAGTAATGTTCATACACACACACACACGCACACACACACACACACACACACACCACATCTGTATCCATTCATCTCTTTTTTTTTTTTTTTTAACGTTTATTTATTTTTGAGACAGAGAGAGACAGAGCATGAATGGGGGAGGGTCAGAGAGAGAGGGAGACACAGAATCTGAAACAGGCTCCAGGCTCTGAGCGGTCAGCACAGAGCCCGACGCGGGGCTCGAACTCACGGACCGCGAGACCATGACCTGAGCTGAAGTCGGCTGCTTAACCGACTGAGCCACCCAGGCGCCTCATGTATCCATTCATCTCTTGATGGATACTTGGGCTGTTTCCCTAATTTGGCTATTGTAAATAATGCTGCTATAAACATTATGATTCATGTGTCCCTTCAAATTAGTGTCTTCATATTCCTTCGGTAGATACCCACTACTGTGATTACTGGATCATAGGGTAGTTCTATTTTAAGTTTTTGAGGAATCTCCATACTGCGTTCCACAGTGGCTGCACAAGTTTGCATTTTCACCAATAGTGCACAAAGATTCCTTTTTCTCCACATCTTTGCCAACACTTGTTTCTTGGGTTTTTAATGCTAGCCCTTCTGACAGGTGTAAGGTGAAATCTCATTGTAGTTTTGAATTGCAATTCCCTGATATGTGATGTTGAGCATCTTTTCATGTGTCTGTTAGCCATCTGTATGTCTTGTTTGGAGAAATGTCTGTTCATGTCTTCTCATTTTTTAATTGGATCATTTTTTGGGTGTTGAGCTATAAGTTCTTTATATATTTTGGATACTAACCCTTTATTGGATATGTCATTGGCAAATATTTCCCATTCTGTAGGTTGCACTTTAGTTTTGTTGGTTGTTTCCTTCACCGTGAAGAACCTTTTTATTTTTATGTAGTTCCAATCATTTATTTTTGGTTTTATTTCCCTTGCCTCAGGAGACATCTAGAAAAATGTTGTTGTGGGCAACTGCCTGTGCTCTCTTCTAGGATTTTTATCATTTCAGGTCTCACATTTACATCTTTAATCCATTTTGAGTTTATTATTATGTATGGTGAAAGAAAGTGGCCCAGGTCATTCTTTTGCATGTAGCTGTCCAGTTTTCCCAACACTGTTTTATACCAGTACCATACTGCTTTAATTACTCCCATTTTGTAATATAACCTGAAATCTGGCATTGTGACACCTCCAGTTCTGTTTTTCTTTTTCAAGATTTTTTTTCAAGAGGTCTTTTGTTTCATACAAATTTTAGGATTGTTTGTTCTAACTCTATGAAAAATGCAATTGGTATTTTAATTGGAATTGCATTAAATCCGTAGATTGCTTTGGGTGCTGTAGACATTCTAACAGTATTCTTCCATTCCATGAGCATGGAATGTCTTTCCATTTCTTTCCATTGTCTTGAATTTCTTTCATCAGTGTTTTATATTTTCAGAGTCCAGCTCTTTCACCTGTTTGTTTAAGTTTATTCCTAGATATTTTATTGTTTCTGGTGCAATTGTAAATAGATTGTTTTCTTAATTTCACTTTCTCCTATTTCATTATTAGTGTATAGAGGTGTAACATATCTCTGTCCATTGATTTATATCCTGTGACTTCACTGGATTCATTTATCACTTCTAGTAAGTAGTTTTTTTTTAGTCGAGTCTTCAGGGTTTTCTATGTATGGTATCATGTCATCTGAAAATAATGAGAGTTTTATTTTCTCCTTATCAATTTGGATGCCTTTTATTTCTTTATGTTTAATTGCTGTGGCTAGGACTTCCAGTACTATGTTGAATAAAACTGGTGAGATTAGACATCCTTATCTTTTTCCTGACCTTAGAGAAAAAGCTCTGTTTTTTACCATTGAGTATGATGTTGGTTGTGGGTTTTGCACATAAGGCCTTTACTATATTGAAGCATGTTCCCTCTAGACCTACTTTGCAGATGGTTTTTATCACGGATTGATGTACTTTGCTCAGTGTTTTTTTCCGTATCTATTGAAATGATCATAGGGTTTTTATCTTTTCTCTTATTAATGTGACATATGTTAATTTTTGTGTGAGTGTGTGAATATTGAACCACCTTTGCATCCTGGGAATAAATCTGGCTTGATGGTGGTATATGATTTTTTTAAAATGTATTGTTGGATTAGGTTTGCTAATATTTTATTGAGGATATTTGCATTTATATTCATTAGAGAGATTGGTAGAGATCTACCAATTAGAGAGATTGGTAGAGATTGGTAGAGATTGGAGAGATTGGTAGTTCTCTTTTTCTTATTTCTAATTATGGCCTTTTGTTTTTTTCTTAAAGAAGATTCCTTAACATTTCTTATAATGTTGGATAGTCGTCATGAACTCCTTTATCTTTTGCTTGTGCTAGAAACTCTTTCTGTCTCTTTCTATTCTGAATATTAACCTTGCTTGGTGGGTTATTTTGGCTTTAAGTTTTTCCCTTTCAGCACTTTAAATATATTCTGTCACTCTCTTCTGGTCTGCAAAGATTGTGCTGAAAAATCAGCTGATAGTCTTATGGGTTTCCCTTCTTTGTGACATTTTGTTTTTATATTGCTGCCTTTAATATTTTCTCTTTAACTGTTAACATTGTAATTATAGTATGTCTTGGTGTGAATTTCTTTGGATTCATCTTGTTTGGGAGTTTCTGTGCTTTTTGGACCTGGATGTTTATTTCCTTCCTCAGCATTGTGAAGTTTTAACCATTATTTGTTTAAATACGTTTTCTGCCCCTTTCTTTCCCTCTTCTCCTTCTGGGACCACTATAATGTGAATGTTTGTCAGTTGATGTTGCACCACAGGTCCCTTATATCCTATCCTCATTTTTAATTATTTTTTCTTTTTGCTATTCTGATTGGGTGATTTCCACTATTCTATTTTCCAGATTATTGATCTGCTCTGTATCGTCTAATCTGCTGCTGATTGTTTCTATTGTATTTTTCATTTAAGTTGTTATTCAGCTCTGTGACTTCTATCTGGTACTTTCTTACATTTTCTGAATATTTATTGAAGTTCTCACTGTGTTCTTCCATTCTTCTCCTTAGTTCAGTGAACCTCTCTATGACCATTACTTTGAACTCTTTATCAGGTAAATTATTTACCTGTATTTCATTAGAGTTTTTTTTCTGGAATTTTCTCATTTTCTTTTGTTGGAATTATAATCCTCTGTTTCTTTAGTTTGTTTCATTTCATACGTATATTTCTATGAGTTAGGTGGAAGAGCTACTTCTCCTGGTCTTTAATGGACTGGCCTTACACGGGAGCATCCCCTGTGTAGATTGTGTGTGCCTAGTGGTTTTGGCTGTCCAGCGGAAGCTGAAGTGGGATGGCGGGGAGTGTCCTAGGGCAAATTGCACCAAGGTTGTCTTGGTGGGATGGCTGGAGCTGGATTGGGAATGGGCCCAGAGTTCCCAAACATTCTGTGCTGTGGCTGCCCTGGTGGAATAGCTGGAGCTGGAGTGTGCATGGGCTTGAGGTTCTGAAGCATTCTTTCCCTGGGCTACCCTGGAGAAACAGCTGTAGTTGGAGGGGATGCAGCCCTGGTGGAATGTGTAGACCTGGAGTGGGAACAGGTGCAGTCCATGGGGTCCTAGGCTCCCCTGCCCTAAGGCTGCCAATGGCAAGATGGCTGGGGCTAGAGTGGGCATAAGCCAGGAGGGTCCCAGGGTACCGTTCTGGGGCCACCCTAGCAGGACATCTGGAGCTGGTGTGGGCTAGGGTCCTTAGACTTGCTGGGGTGTCTCTAGCCAGCTGGCTGTAGTGACTGAACCCAGCTCCTGTCCACAATATCATGGTTTAGGGGGAATATAAACAGTGATGCTCAACAGAGCCTATGACTGCAGAGAGTTCTAGAAATTTCCCCACTCTTTGGTAGATTCTCTAGAATTAGTCACTGGATTTTCTTCACTTATAATCTAGTTGTCCTTTAGATTTCTATTTGTCATTTCCAAGGGCAGGCAAGTCTGCCTGTGGAGCCTTTGGTAATATCCTTCCCTCACTGTGTTAGGTTGGGGTTCCTTTTATTATCTTGTCTCTGTCTCTGCCTTCTTTGTGTGGTCCCTCTGTCATTTGTTGTGCAGAAGCTATTCAGGCAGCCCTCCGTTCTTTTTCAGGAGGAGTTGTTCTATATGTAGGCATAGTTTTTTTTTTTTTTTAATATGAAATTTATTGTCAAATTGGTTTCCATACAACATCAGTGCTCATCCCAACAGGTGCCTTTCATACGTAGGTATAGATTTGGTGTATTCACAGGAGGAAGTGAGTTTGGTATCTTCCTATGCTGCCCTCCTGGATCCAGAGGAGCTTGTATTTTTTCTTAGCTGAAGGTAGTTGTACCCTGAAATAGTTCAGTGTGATATTTTCATAAAAACAAGAATGTTGACTTGTGTAAGCACACTATAATTATCAAACTTATGAAATGAAATTGATATAATCCTTTTATCTGTAAAGTTGATTTCAGTTTTCCAGTTGTCATAATACTATATAGCAAAAGAAAAAAAATTCTCATTCAGGATTTAATATAGGATCACATTGTATTGTCACCCATGTTCAGTTTTGTGTTTTTTTTTTCTTTGCTTCCTTAAACAGTTCCTCAACTTTTTTCTTTCTTGACCTTGGCATTTTTGAAGAGTACAGGCCACTTTTCTTAATAGAATGTCCTCCATTTTTTATTTTCTGTTGTTTTCATGATGAGATTCAGGTTATGCATCATTGGCAGGAATTTTACAGAAGTGATGTTGTATTCTTAACAGATTATTTAGGGGCCACATGATGGCAATTTATTCCATTAATAGTGGTCAGAGTTTTTAAGGTAGGACCTCTGAGTTCCAGTCAGCCAACCACTGCAAAGGATGCCAGGGCTCCCTGGAGCTCAAATTCCTAGCTCTACTGAGAAGTCCAAGAAGAATGAACATTGCCCGAGCTGGCATCCCTTGCAAGGCAGGAAAACAGGCTGGTGTTGTTTTGACCTCTTGGCTGTAATAGTTTTGGTACCATCTTTTAAACTAGCCAGTGTCTGGCATATGATAGATGATTTAATAACTGTTGAAGTAAGTCAACAAATAATGCATCCTTTCTTGAAGGTACCTGTGGCATGTTCCATTGACATTCATTACGAGCAAATCAGACTCAGTCCAAAGATTTTTGCTGAAGACAAAAACAGGTAACTTCTTGTAGAAATAACCAGGATAAGTTAAGAAACTGGAAATGTGTAAGACTTAGGTACTCAGTTTGTTGTACTATTTATCTTGGTTAAAACCGAAAGACCAGGTCAACCTTTATTCAATATATTCAATATATTCAAAACCTTTATTGAAAGCAAATCTTTGGCTTTCAATTTTAGTGAAGATAGAAGGTTCAAAATATTCTCTTGTGTCAAAAAGCCAGTAATCTTGCCAGACCAAGATTAAAGCAGTTGAATTATGTAATGCTAAGTAGGAGGGCTTACTAGTGAAAATTCCCTATTATTTTGTTAACATTGCTGGATTATTTTGTATGTATGACCTGAAATGTGGCTGTATTCTTCCCCTAGATCTGTAAATCTGAAAAAAATGGTGTCTCAAGCTAGTATTGGCTTTTACCTATTGGAATGGGCTTTTATGGTTTCTAAAATAAATGTGTTCAATATGAAACTCATTTCAGTATTAAAATTGTTCAATATTAAACTTCCCTTTAGTTTCTTTGTCCAGTCTCTGATCAGAAGAGCTTTCATCAGTGAAGAGAGAAAATGGAACTATGATTTATTTTATTTGCTCTAGATGTGCTCATTCTCCCAGAAGAGGTAGAATGGATCAAATTTAATGTTGGAATGAATGGCTATTACATTGTGCATTATGAGGATGATGGATGGGATTCTTTGAGTGGTCTTTTAAGAGGAGCACATACAACAATCAGCAGCAATGATCGGGCCAGTCTCATTAACAATGCATTTCAGCTTGTCAGGTAATACAAACTCCTCAGGGTCTTGGTTTATTTCTGAAAGCAGCTGTTAGCATTTGAATGCTTGATTTCTGAAGATGAAAATGATTACTTGCTAATTAGAAGTTGAAAGGTGTCTTCCCCTAAGTTCTTCTTACAGTCCAAGGTTGCTTTTAGTCTCATGGTTAGCCATGTGTCTGTGTTTGCAGAGTAAGGTAAAAGAAGTGACCTGTATTTTAATCTTTTTTTTTTTTAATGTTTTTATTTTATTTTTGAGAGACCATGAGAGAGGCAGAATGTAAGCAGGGGAAAGGGAAGGGCACAGAGAGGGAGACACCGAATCCAAAGCAGATTCCAGGCTCTGAGGTGTCAGCACAGAGCCTGACACAGGGCTTGAACTCATGAACTGCGAGATCGTGACCTGAGCTGAAGTCAGACACTTAGCTGACAGAGCCACCCAGGTGCCCCTGATGTTTTTCATTAACAACTCAGACTGATGCAAAAGGGTGTAGAAAATCAGGAGATCAACATTCTGGAGAAGACCTTTGTCCTGCAGCTTTTCTGGCCCTGCTATAATACGGGAGGTTTCTGCCCTGCTGGGTCCTTCACATTCTGGAAACCTTCTTAGAAGACCAAGTGGCTCAGTACCAAGTTTTTGCATTGTGACTCTTTTATTAAAAAATTTCTCCCCCCAACCCTCAAACTGGAAACCTGAACTTCACAGCAGCTGTATGGAACATGCTCATAAAATGTGGACTAACCAAATGATCTTTGAGTTGTTAAGGACAGTGTTCTCTCTAATTTTTTGCCTTATGACAATGGCTTTTAAGGAAATGGTTCCTAGGGCGCTCAGTCAGTTAAGTGCCCAACTCTTGGATTTTGGCTCAGGTCATGATCTCATGGTTCATTTTGTGAGATTGAGTCCTTTGTTGGGCTCTGTGCTGACAGCGAGCAGCCTCCTTAGGATTCCCTCTCTCCCTCTCTCCCTCTCTCCCTCTCCCTATCTCAAAATAAATATTTAAAAATAAATAAACTTAAAGAAAAAAAGGAAATGATTCCTAAACCTGAAACTCAAACTTCTCCAATATTTAGGCAGAACTGAAGTCCTAAGGGGAGTCACCCATGTGAGAAGGAATGATTCTATAGTTCTCATTTCCCATGTACCTTTGCTCTAAATGTTGAGTTCTTCATTTCTGACTTCTCAAGGTGGCAAAAAGCAATGACGATAAGGACAGAAGTTGTTTATCTAGCTGTTTCTGCGTTACTGAGACCATTTCCCTCTATAACATTATTGCTTAATTCTTAGAGGGTTTTGTGTTTACTTACCTAACCATATACCCTGCCACTGAGACTTTTAACCCCTGGCCTCCATAATGAAGGGTTTACATCTATATTCAGTTTCTTTTTGAAATGGAGATAAGAATGTGTTCAATCCAGACACTCAGACTTTTGACTGAGTGGCAATCTCTGCAACCAAGATTACTGATTTTGATGAAAACTGCCATCTTACTCTGGAAGTTGAACACACAATCCACTGTTCCACAGAGGGAGAGATGCTGACCTGTCTCCATTTTTTCTTAACCACAAGTTAGCCCTGGCCCTGTTATTCGAGAAACTTCCTCCACAATGGTAAATAAGCTAGTGTTATATGTGAAAGAAAAGATACTTATATAAAGGTCACTATTATTAAGGGGGCATTAATATCTGACTAATGTTTGGCTGGGAGATGAAAATATCTTTTGAAACAAAAAATTGATTTCCTGCATTTTTTTTTTTAAACTGCTAACCATGGTGTCTCTTGACCAGCAATGGAAAGCTATCAATTGAAAAAGCCTTGGATTTAACCCTATACTTGAAGCATGAAACTGAAATTATGCCCGTGTTCCAAGGTTTGAATGAGCTGATACCTATGTATAAACTGATGGAGAAAAGAGATATGAAGGAAGTGGAAAATCAGTTCAAGGTAGAAGCCTTAAATAAATTGAATAGTTACATAACTGATTTGCTTTTGTGTGGGTGTAGGAAAGCATCCTTACCATTGTTCATGTATGTATGTCCTCACATATATTAAGGAAAAGTAAATCAAAATTAACTCAGTGTTTAGACTAGCAAAAATTTGGGTCTTACTGGCACAGACGGTAAGAATCTGTACTCAATTTTTATGGATTTGTTACTCCTTTCTTTTTGCAAATACTTATTTCATTTTACTACTGCATTTTGATGGTTACTATTAAGATATGCTGAGTCCGGTACTTGAGGAAGAGGCACAAAAGCATTATTTTTGGCAAAATGTCATGAAGTCCTTTTGTATAATTTGCTCTCAAAATTTAGTGCTATCAACTCTCTTAGTTTGTTTCAAAAATGGCAGTTCATCCTGATTTTTAAATAGATGAAGGTATACTTATAAATGTTATGGAAATAGTAAAATCATTTTTTCTTGTTTTTGACCCTTTTATAATTAAATATAAACAGAATTACATGATTTTAAAAATAAGAATTGGATTAAGCTTTAAAAATTAATCCCCATATCCCGAGGGTGTGTTGGTTTGTATAAAACATGAGATGGCCTGGGACCATTGTGGTGACACATGTGGCTTTCTCGCAGGCCTTTCTCATCAGGCTGCTGAGGGACCTCATTGATAATCAGACGTGGACAGATGAGGGCTCAGTCTCACAGCGAATGCTGCGGAGCCAGCTCCTCCTCCTTGCCTGCATGTGCAAGTATCAGCCCTGTGTACAGAGGGCAGAAGCCTATTTCAGAGAGTGGAAGGAAGCTGGTGGAAATTTGAGGTCTGTGTTTACAGAACAACCCATTTGTTCATATGAAGGGTATCTTTTCTGTTTTTCATCATTGGTGCTAAATGTTGGGAGGAAAAAACAACAAGTGTAGATAAGTCTCCTCTGCTGTACTTTTTGAGAAAATAAATTATTTTTTAAGATTTATCTATGTATCTCTCAACTTTCTCTTTTAAGAAATACTAGGAATTTATATATATAAAGATAAATACATATATCAAATATTTGCAGATAAATATAAATATATATGTATCAAATATTTGCAGAGTTAAAATAGGATTAGAATAATTCCAATTTAACAGAGGCAAGGGTCAGAACGAAAACAGCTATCCTGGATAGGAACAGAGGCAGTGCCTGCCATAGAGGTAGCTCCTTTGGGCCTCCAAAGTCCCTGATGGGGTGTGTATAAACACTTGCTGACACTGTCTAAGCAAAGTAGGATCTTCCTGTATTTGGAATTGATTCTTGCTGTACTTAAGGACTGTTATATTTGGGGCTTAAATCTCTCCAGGAAATACTAAGCAAACAAAAAGTATACATGCTTCCATTTAAAGAAATGCTTCCAAGCAGTGCTCCGTTGGATTCCTGACCTTTGTTCATGGATTACTTCTTGAGTCTAGTTTGCATTTCTTTCTTTTGGTTTAAAAAGTGACCACCCGTCGAGTTACCAGCATCATTAACGTATGTTAGATATGTTGGTATTTATCAAAGTGGAATTTCACATGATGTTTTTGAGAACGGGACTTAAAACTGAATTTTAGATGCTTTCTTGTACTTCTTTCTTAAAATCTAACTGAAGGAAAGAGGTTATTTTTGTTGACATTTCCAGGCACATTTCTCTGATCACCAGGCCAGTTTATCAGCTTGTAATTGGTCACCATTATACATTCAAACACACTCCCTACATCTCAGACTCTCACTAGGTATGTTCTTTTCCGCAGCCTGCCCAGTGATGTAACCTTGGCGGTGTTCGCTGTGGGGGTCCAGAACCCTGAAGGATGGGATTTTCTTTATAGTAAATATCAGTCATCTTTGTCCAGTACCGAGAAAAACGAAATTGAATTTGCCCTCAGTATTAGCCAAAATGAGGGAAAGCTTCAGTGGTGAGTAATTCATTCGTGTTTACATGGCCATGAGGAATTAAATGACATCAGATGCTTCTGACGTTGTTTTTGTTCTCTTGGCCAGGAATTGCCTATTCTGCTGGGAACAGTTAAGTGGGCACACATCTAATGAGTATGGTAGTTAATTAGTGAGAAGCAGGTATTAGGAAAAATATTTAAAGGAATATATATTTGTATGTTTTTAAAAGAACATGTTTAGAAGTACATACCTTTAGATATACCTTTCTTATTTATTTTCTCTTATGAACAAATGTGATTATATGAGAATGGGTGTTGTGAACACTATATAAATGTGAATTTTTATTATGTACATCTAGCAGGTTTATTAGCACTCTAGTTACCTATTTGGTCTTTATTATTGACGGATTGGCTTTTTTTCTTTCACGCATTATTTTATTGAAATGACTTACAACTTTTCCAAGGACTATTCGTTGTTACCATTTCTTCTCTCATTCATTTTAGGCTACTAGATGAAAGTTTTAAGGGAGATAAAATAAAAATTCAAGAGTTTCCACATATCCTTAGAGCTGTTGGCAGGAACCCGGTGGGATATCCATTGGCCTGGCAGTTTCTGAGGGAAAATTGGGATAAACTTATACAAAAGTAAGTAGTGCCAAAAATTGTGCCGTGACTAGAAAAGTCCATTAACCTGGCTGTGTTTTAGCTTTGTTTGTAAAACAACAGTGGTGGTCTAAAGGGATTTTGTTTGTTTGTTTGTTTGTGTTTTTTTTTTTTTTTTATTGCAGATAGCACATAGAGATACTTTAAAAATATTCTTAGAAAATATAAAACTCAGAATTTAGTGCTAACTAATGAATCTGGGTAGTCCAGTTTTCCATTCCAATCCCTTTCTGCATCTGCTGACCAATTAGCCTTCCTCGGCACAGTTCAACCCATGTCTTGCTTTAACACTTCTGCTTGTTTGCACCTGCACTTGCCTAGCTCTCATAGCACTTAGTATCTAGCACTTTATTTAGGGTACTGCATCTTTTATTCAGCTGTTGGTGTATTTATATTTTACAGTGGTATGTTAACACATTGGAGGATGCGGATCACGTCATAGATTTTTTTCCTGCCTAACCAGTTTTTAGTTAATTCTTGTAAAATCTATATGGCACTTAAAAACATGTTAAGTGAATAAATACTTTATGATACATCTTGACAACTTCAATTTGCAGGTTTGAACTTGGCTCATCTTCTTTAACAAATATGGTAATAGGAACAACAAATCAGTTCTCCACAAGAGCACGGCTTGAGGAGGTAAACAAAACTTTTAAATTTAAGTGACAATTAGCTAATAAATACGGGGTAGACAAAAGGGTATGAGGAGTTAGGAATGGATTTTGTCACTTAGTAGATGTTCTCTTCGGATGCTGTGGTGTTTTGGACACCAACCAAAATCAGTTACAATAAATTACTGAAAACTATGCCTCTTTGTCAACATGTTAAGAAGTCTTAGCTCTGCCATTAAAATTTTTAGGGCTTAAAAATTACTGGAAGCATTTAATCTCTGTTTATTCAGATGTTAAAAGTGATCATGAGAAATATAAATGCCCTATGTGATCATCTAGCTGTTAGGAAATCTGGAATCTTGGTTCTCCACTATCTAGATTCATGATTTTCTTGTAACTTATTTATATGCCATGTACTTGCAGGAAGAATTTTAGGCAACTTGTAATGTCCATATAATAACAGAAATGTTAAATACCAGAAAGCTGCATGATTGACAGAAAGAGGTAACTGTATGAGGGATTTATGCTGAGGATAATTTATTGCAACTGTAAATGTATCACCACTTCCTAGCAGTCAAGACAAAAAATGAGAAAACCATAGGAGTTATTCCTATTGTCTGGTAAGAGAGAACCTGAAATGTAAAAGTTTTCCACCAAAGCAAACTTTTCTTCTGGCCTTAAACTTTGAGGAAGTGGATGTCCAGGTCATTGTTGTGTGGTGTTCCTTCTCTAATAATGTTTTCTAAAGGTGTAGAACAAATTTTACATGCCTTTAGAAATAGGTTGCCTTTAGATAAAATCTGAGAGCCTAATATTTTTTTTTAGGAATACTTCCATTGTATAGTCTGGTTACACCATGATACAGCTTGATACAGGGAGAATGCTTTGAAAATCAAAAGAACTGTTGCATCCCTGATTTTCTCTAGTTTTCAGTAGTTTCATGCAGGCTTGTAAAATTGCACACAGTTCAGGATTGAACTCTAGTGAGGTCTACAGCAGAGCCATTCTATGTGATGACTGAAGACCAGTCAGGGGCTGTTAGTAGCAAGACAGCTGTCCATAGACCAGATCTATAGCAACAAAACATTTCATTCATTCACTTGCTTTTTCAAGTCTTTTCTCATTATTTCTTTAAAGACATTACATTTTTATTATAAGGCAAACATGGTTTTAGTTTCTGGGGCTATGATGACGAACAGAGTAGACAAAGTCTTGGCCCTCATAGAGCTTAAATTCTACTGGGGAATCAGTTACGGACAGATCAACCTATGTCAGGTGGTTACATGCTCTTAAGATGAATAAGGCAAGGTAAGGAGAGAGTGGGTACGGGATGGAGCTTTGTTCTATGGAATGATTAGGAGACCTTTGAGCAGAAACCGAAGGAAATGCAATTGTCGTGTGCAAAAGAAACATCAGGTGCAAAGGCCCTGAGGTAGAGCATGGAAATGACATCTTGGATGTCATCAGAAGGGAGAGTGTCTTACTGACAGGTAAAATGTGGGAGTCAGTTTGAGCCCTTCTCGGTCCTGACATCCAACTCCTCCCTGAGTCTTGTTGGCTCGGCTTTCAGCATATATATTGTATCTGTGCACTTGTCTGCTTTTACTCCACCCCCAAGACTTTCTGATCTCTGGCCTGGCCTATGGCTATAGCCTCCTGAGTGTCTTCCCAATTTGCTAATACCAAGTCATTTTCCACATTTAATACTGAAAATCAACCCATGACTGACTCCTCCATGAACTCTAACCTATTCAGCTTGGAATAAATCCCAAGACTTTCCTTTGCATGTGCACAAGACCATGATGACTGGGCTCTTGCCCACCTCTCCAGCCCATTTTCACATGCTTTTCTGTGTCACCCTCATACAACAACACTTGAGTCACTCAGCCACTTCGTGTTCCAGGGCTACCAGGTGTTTATTTTGTCTCTAAGCCTCTAAACTTCTTTTTCAATGTTTATTTAATTTTGAGAGAAAGCAAGAGAGCAGGGGAGGGGCAGAGAGAGGGAGACAGAGAATCTGAAGCCCAACATGGGGCTTGAACTCATGAACCATGAGATCATGACCTGAGCTGAAGTTGGACACTTAACTGAGCCACCCAGGTGCCCCGAGCCTCTAAACTTCTTACCTCTGCCTGGCTTGCTCTTTCCCTAGCTTGGATAAAGGAGCCAGTGGAAAGGCTCATTTTATCCTGTAGAGGTCTCAGATCACATGTCACCTTCCCAGACTACTCTGTCTAAAGCAGGCCACCCCCTTCCCCAGTTACTGTCGTAATCTCAGTGTGTTTTGTCCACGGTGGTATATTTAAAGTAATCATAGTTTACCGCTTGTTGTTTTCCCAGCCAGAGTGTAAGCTCCCAGAGGACAGGCTGCTTGCATGGTTCATTGCCTCCTCCTCAGTGTCTAGCACAGTAATTCAGACAGACGGATGAATAAGTGCCAAACAGTCATGAAACAAGGGATGAGGTTGAGTCCCTGATACAAGCTGGGTTTTAAGGTCTGCACTTTATTCACATTATATAACTACATCCTCACCCGTGCTTTGCAAGGCAAAGAGCATCCTCTTGCTACCAAAGTGAAAACTGAGTCCCAGACAAGTTAAGTTGTTTACTAAGGATCAAACAAGTTAGTAGGATAAAACTGTGTCTTTCTGTCTCTATATCACACCACTTATTGCACAGAACATGTTCTCAAGGAGGCAGGTTTGAATCAAATGCTCAGTTGAGAGGATGCATTTCTCAAGGTAGATGAAGATAGGAGAGAGAATTTTGGGTCAAAAGAGTTGAAGGGCAAGGGTTAGCAGCTGGCTTCGTTTACAGGTCTTACAGTTTTTTGTTTTGTTTTTCTTAGTGGTACTATCATGAAGGGCTCCTTCAGGATTATTTTAAATAATTTGAAAACAGTTAAATAACTTATATTAAATAATTAGTAAAATTAATGATGTGATAGGACTGTTGTAAAGTGCCTGGAGTCATTCTTTTAACTGAGTATGGATCTTGAGTTCTGAAAGGATGTAACAGTAGGCTGAGCTCCAACTGAATGCAGGCCCATGAGGCATGCTAAGTGTTGTCTAGGTTGCTACAGCAGAGGGCAGGCCTTCAGCTCGTTGAAAAGTTGTATTGAGGTACCAATTTTAAAACAAACCTGAATCATTTAATATTGGAATTTGATCTTTCAAAAGCCTATTCTTATTCCCAAATTTATAATACGATATTACAGCACAGATTTTTTTAAAATGTTTATTTTTGAGAGAGACATCTCAATCAGAGAGAGCGTGAGCAGAGGAGGGGCAGAGAAAGGGGGGCAGAGGATCTGAAGCAGGCTCTGCACTGACAGCAGCAAGTCCCATATGGGACTCAAACCCAGGAACCATAAAATCATGACCTGAGAGGAAGTTGGATACTCAACCAACTGCCACCCAGACGCCCCTACAACATGGATTTTTAAGAAAATAACTGTCTGGAATCCATGCTTAATAAATACTGCATCTTGACCTAGACTTACCTCCTGTCTACAGAGTCAAAAACTTACGGATTAATGCTGTGAAAACATAAAGGAAAACATAAAGGTGAAACAGAGTACTGCAATAGTCAATGCTGTTGCAAAGCCACACTGTTCCTCATGTGAGCTTAAAGGAGTCGATACCCAGCCATGAAACAGGGAAGGTATTTTTGAGGAGACAGCGGTGTCTTATCTGTTTAAAACCATGGACAACTTTGTGTGGATTTTATCTTGGAGGAACAATACATGAATTGTGGATTAGTGTAAAAAATTTGGCAGTTTGGGAGATTTCCACCATAACCTTCTTGTTTCTGTAATGACCTACAAGGCCAGGCCCAAGGAGAAAGACTGCACTTGTGGGGTTCAAATTGTTTTCCTTGGCAAAGAAGATACTCTGCACATTTAACTTTTTAGATATGTTAAAAAAAACCCCAAAAAACAAAAACTAAGCTTGCATTGGTGTGTATATAACAATATATATTAAATAAACACACTCAAACCTTAATTATAAAACGGTATACAGTGAAGTCTTTTAGAACCTGGCAACTGGGAATAAATAAAACTGCAGAGAAAAATGCAGAATTTGACATCATGACGCATGAGCTCATTTCGTAGAGCTTAAATTTCTGTGTACACAATTCTACCCAGACACGGGGCACTGCCTTCTATGTATAATTTGGGCAAATGCTGCAATTTTGGCTTGTTTTAACTAGCCTGAAAGTTTATTTGTGTAATACAATAAAACAGATTTTTAAAATTTGATTTTTCCTTACAAGGTAAAAGGATTCTTCAGCTCCTTGAAAGAAAACAGTTCTCAGCTCCGTTGTGTCCAGCAAACAATTGAAACCATTGAGGAAAACATACGTTGGATGGATAAGAATTTTGATAAAATCAGAGTGTGGCTCCAAAGCGAGAAGCTTGCACTGCTCTAACAGTTTGTTCCTTGGTGGTTCCTGTGGTAACATTATGCTAAAATTTTGTCAGATGTGATTATTTTCAAACCAGAGATGGCTCTTTTGGCTTCTGCTGAAGATATTTTTCCATTTCCTTCTTACTCATTTGACTATTCCTGTGACAAGACGGGCTACTAAATTGTTCATCAATGGGTTACTGCTACAATGTATTTTATTGAGAGGTGTCACCCTGCAATCTAAACCCAAGCGGTGGGTTCCTTACTGTAGAGGAGTAGCTTATTTCTACCGTTTTATGTCCTATACTTAAGCCTTGTGCTTTCCAAACCCTGTTCTCCATGTGTGTGTCATCCATAAGCTGTTTTGTCACTCTCCTTTAAAGACCTGTGCATAGTGAGGACTGCTGAACAGTGAACCCCTGGATCAGTGACTAAGCATGTTCCACCTTTCCCTTCCCTGCCACATGTCCAGGGGCTGACATGTAGGCACATGTCATCAGGCTTGTTTGCTGACTTCTGTCAGTCTCCCAGGAGGGCAGATGGGAGCTGGGGTAGGGGAGAATAGATGGGGGTGTTGTATTGCCCTGGTGCCCTTGCAGGTTGCCTCGGGTGGCCTCCACCAAAGCTTGGCTCCTGAGAAGCGGCCCTCTTTTTACCCAGCCTTCTCCACCTCTGCCTTCTAGTAACCATTCCTCCTCTCATCCCTCCAGGATGAGGGGAGGGTGAAGTGGGAGTCTGGCTTTTCATAGTCCTAGCAGTACTAGTGGGCTCTTTACATCCATCCCCATACCTTTGTTTAAACAACAAACCTTTTTAGAGAACTCTTCTCAATCCTAATTTGAGTGTGTGGTCTATTTCCTCAAGGACCCTGAGCGATACAGTGTCCCTCTGAAAAAAGCAGAGTACATTCAGGTCTAGAGGAGAAAGCTTTCATTTGAAGTTGAACCTGGGAGCTGTTGATACTTAGGTAGGTGATGCTTCCTCTCTCTGCTCCATATTTGGCCTAGTTTATAATTCCCCAAAACCTTGTTACTGGCACTGCCACTAAGTCATGGCAGAGTCTCCAATAAATAATGTGAAACTGAAATTATTTATATTAGCTTAAGTGTGGCAGTGAGTTGTCTTTGAAGGCCTTTGAGTTTAACATACTATAAAATTTAAAAGAATATATGAAAAATGTCAATGTGTTCTAATATATTGTGGAATAGAGTGACATGAATGTGTTTACAATTCTCTATGTATTGCATAGTCTAATGGTTTGAGAAATAAAACCAGGAATCACTGGTAATTTCCACTCCCAGGTATTAACCTTCTAAAAGACATACAAAGCCAAGATTTTAATGTAAAATACTTTTAATTGTTTTGTATTTTGACTTAATGAAACATGGAAATAGTGGTTTTCATTTTGGTCACCTGAGGAACCTATGTTAATTTGCTTCTGGAGAAGTCCATTTTCTAAATAACAATATTGCTACAACAATGTGCAAATACCTTTTTGGGAATAAAAATTCTATTTACTTCTAAGCAGACATTTGCAATCATTTCCTTCTAATTAGGTAAAAGAAGACTCAGACTCTGTAGCTTAGTCTCATCATTAATTACCAGTAAACGCCCAAGTCTTGAAGACATTGCTAATGAACAAAAAGGCATATTAAGGGTACCTTTAATGTTTACTTTTACAAGCGTTTCTTAAATCTCTGGATTTAAAAATATTTCTGTATATGCAGGGAAATTAGTAATACTGCAGCCATTTCCCTGCAAACACATCTGTCAATGTCAAAGATTTCATTTGGAAAAAAAAGGAAAACTTTATACTACCTAATTAAAAGACTTAGAAATACAGTTGAAATCCCACAGGAGCAGTATTCATTATTTTCTTGTCAGTGCTTTGAAAAGGTCTGTTTACTCTCCCTAGCACTGGCTTATATTTCCCAGATTTAGAGTAATAGAATAATGCCGGCATCTCTCATGGGATAGATACGCAGCATTTAAAGGGGGCTAAGCATGATATCCTATATGTATGTGCATGACTTTTCATGAGAATTTTGGAAGAGTTAGCAATATCATTTTATGCCCCATTATAGGTACTGTTGTTGTTTTTCCTCCCCCCAGTTTCTGGACAGTATTGGTGATATTTCTCATTTTTAGAGAAGTCGGCTAAGTTCTAATAAGAACTTAAAACATATGCTAAGGAAGGCTGTGCTTTCTGAAATGAAGAATTCCAAATCAGTTTTATGACATGTACCTGATATCTTTTCCTGCATCCAGTACCAAGAAATAAAGATGAAATTATTTATCGAAATCCCCTCAAGGATATCAGTGCTATGTTCATAAACAATTCATTCCAAAAGATCTGAGAAACCATTCAAAGTTGTATGACATCAGAACCTAGTTCTTGAATTGCTGTGGGAGAAAAGCAGGTTTTTAAATTTCAGATAGCTTTTTTTTTTTTTTTTAAAGAAGTTTTTATCTTTGGTAAACCTACCTTCCTTAAAGCCAGATGGTACACAGTGCACAGACTAAAGTGGCAGTGGTCTAAGCAGATAATTGCTGCTCTGCTTATATGTAGCAAAATGGAAAGCATAGCTTAACACAGTAACCCAAGTGAGTTCAAGGCATATGAATATTCTAAGGATCATATTTTCTTATTTTTGGAGCTTGCTATGTGGTGACATATAGTCTGCATTTTGCTTTTCTGACTTGATTCTAGTCTTAGTATGTTTTGTGCTGGCTCTAAGGTGTAGAAGTCCTAACCTCTGGCAAAAAAAGAGTACTGGGTGCAGCATGTCCTGGTCTGTCCAGGTTATTAATTTATTAGCAGCCCAAGAGGAGATATGTGCCCACTGTACAATATTTTATGTTTGACTTATAAACATTAACCCAAAGAAACATCAAATACAGTTCTAAAGCCCAAGAGGAGATGGGTAATGAGAAATCAGAACATTAAACACGTTCAAAGCATTGTTTTCCAAATGCTAACAATAAAAGAAGTGCAAATGGCAAATACTAATGAGATTTACAGGCACTGTGTGTAGAATGTGCAAAAGTCTGCAAAGGTTTTTCCTTTTATATGTTGTTTTAAGAAACTATCAAATATATCTCTTAGAAATATAGAGTTCCCGTCTCTCCCAACTGAAGGCAATTTTTAAAAATTCAAAGTTTATCAATACTCAGTACAGTTACACAGATGAACCAGACAAATTCATTTTCTTTCTGGGAAAAGAATAACCAATGTTTAGGATGTCAACAGTCAACAAATAACACTGTCTAGAAACCACCCAGAAAAATTTTCTGTTGTTCAAAGCCTTTTGTCCTTCAAAAGTCACCATTCACCAGCTGAAGATTATATAGGCAGATACCTTGAAAAATTCAAAGAAAAGAAATCCAGTGAACAATACATAATTTTCTTGTTATAGGCATAGTAAATGTAACATTTACTAATAATGCTATGTAACAGATAGCAACAAGGAATCTCCTATGAGTAAACATGAGAATGATTTTAGAAAATTCTAGAATTTAGAAAATAGAAAACTTTAACTTGGGGAAAAATCTTTGGAACAGTTCTAATGAGTATACCTCCCTTGTTATCCAAAACAAAAGTAGACCGTGGTGAGAGAGAGTAACCCAATCTAACCTACATTTTTATTTTCTTTAGGATTTGGTCAGCCAGTGGTCATAAGCTTTAATGGCTTAGATTAACACCTATTCTTATATATAGGAAACATATAAGAAATATAAGGGCTCTCAAGGTACATCTCCTGATTGCCTTATCCAAACAAGTTCTTCAGTCACCATCAGAAGAAAGTACTTGACTTTCGCAAAACTAAGATGAACAAAAGTGGTCAATCATTTCCTTTGCTTTTGTTTCAAAAAAACCCTGTAGTTTCCTTTAGACATAAGAGGTACTTGTGTTCCCCTCACCATGTGTTGGTATTTTGGTAATATCAGTATCATAAGGACATTTCACTGTATGATGTAACAGGCTAACTGGGTAACCTGCAGTCACAAGCATCTGGGTTTCAAAGAGTCCACTAGACTTAGGTGGTCATTTTTAAGAGCCTAGTCTGATATATTAAAGAGCTCTTAATTATAAGATTACTGTTTTTAAACATTCCAGGAGCATATTATTCCATTTGTTGCTTTTCGGTGAATTAACCTATTGACAATGCTATGTGCATTTTATACCAATAGTATGAAAAGAACATGAATAAGAAGTGGGTTTAGTTTCCCTTGCCTATAAACAGGTCTGTAACAAGGTACAGTTGTCTTCATTTACAACAAACCCTGAACTTACCAAATAGTGTGAACTTTAACTTGTATTTTTTTCATCAGCTTTTAGCTTAGAAGTTTCATCCTTTGCCTAAAAGGGAAAGCAGAACCATTACTGAACCCCTCCTTTCCTGGATTAAGTATCAAAAAGCAGATCAATCATAAGATTCTTATGAGTAGATGGGCTTTTCAAAATTAAAGGGTCAAAAGATGACAAAGTGGAGGAAAATTAAATGGGCCTTTCTAAGGATTTTTCATTTAGCCCAAACTATGAACTGTTGACCTTCAAGTTTGTAAACTAAAAATAACCTTAGGTGATTTTAAATTTTTTATTTTTTATTTATTTATTTTTTTTTTTTTGAAGGCTAGGGTTAATTGAAGAAGAACACAGGTATTATTGGATGGTATTCATTCATTTTACAGTGATTGATTCTCTCTTAATTGGGGGCACTACTAAATATGGAGTTATTAAAAACTTCGTTTTGACCATGTACTTTGTATAACTGAAATTAAATATGTGTTTGCTTATTTAACCTATTTGAGATGTAAGTTCATGAGCAGTTAATCATCAATCTGGTTTCCTATATCTTTTATGGATTTCACTTTTTTTTGAGGTTATAAATTGACATATAAGCTGAATTTACACTTTAACATTATTCTAAATTTTACTATATATTTGCCTTTCCAGTGAGATTTGTACTTTCATAAGTTTTCCTGTTACTAATTAGCAACCTTTATTTTCAGCTTGAAGAAGTTGCTTTCACATTTCTTGTAAGGCTGGTTTAGTGCTGATGAACTCCTTTAGCTTTTCCTCATCTGGAAAACTTGCTCTCCTTTTATTCTGAATGACAGCTTTGTTAGGTAGAGCATTCTTCATTGAAGTTTTTTTATTTCAGCACTTTGAACAGGTCCTGCTACTCCCTCAGGCCTGCAAAGTTTCTGCTGAAAATCTGCTGATAGAGACCACTGGTTTTCTTTTGCTGTGTTGAAGATTCTCTCCTTGTCTTTAACTTGGGATTTTTAAATTACAATGTTACTTGGTGTAGGTGTCTTTAGATTCATCTTTTTGGGGGATCTTATGGGCTTCCTGGATCTGAATTTCTGTTTCCTTTCCCAGGTTAGGGAAGGTTTCAGCCATCATTTCAAGTAAGTCTGCTGCCCCTTTCTTTACCTTTTCTTCACCTGGGACCCCTATACTGTTAATGTTTGCCCATATGATGTTGTTCTATAAGTCCTTCAACCTATCTTCACTTTTTTTTCCATTCTTTTTTCTTTTTACTGTTATGATTGGATGAGTTCCACTGCTATGTCTTTATGTTCACTAATCCTTTCTTATGCTTCACCGACTGTTCAATTTTTCAGTTCACATATTGTATTCTTTGGCTCTGTGACTTCTCTTTGGTACTTTGTCATTACTCTCATCTTTAAGTTTTCACTGTGTTCATCCACTCCTCTCCCAAGTTTTGTGACCATCTTTGTAATAACTATTATGTTGACTGCTTCATCAGGTAAATCATTTAGCTCCATTCTGTTAAGGGTGTTTTTTTGTTTTTCCTGAGGTTTGATCTTTTATTTGGAACCTATTCATCTATGCTTCGTTTTCCTTACCTCTGTATTGGTTTCTATGCCTTAAATAGACACCTCTCCTAGTCTTGCACGAATGTCCCCATGTAGGAGATAAACCCTTTTGTTCAACCCTGCTGTAGCTCTTGGCTGTCTCTCAAACCTCTGTGATAGGCTGCTTGGACAATTTTATTTTTAGTGGCTCCTAGTATTTGAGGGTGTGCCAAGATCTGTCAAGGTCACAAAAGGGAGTATCTCTGTCAGCACCTAGAATGAAGCTGATTAGAAGCCAATTCCTTACATAGAACTCTTTAAACAATGCACACATATACAGGCTGGTGAAACCACAAACTAAGTCCTGCTGACTGCCAGAGCCCAGTCATCTAGAGGGGTCCCTTGGGTGACAGTCACAAAAACCGGGTTTTCAGATGAGTGTATTAAACTGCTTTCCAGGAGATGCTGATGACCTGAAGTGAGGAAGAGGGAGACGGGAAAGATGGTGTCCACCAGCCTCTGTCCTAGAAAGTATTTAAGCAGGCCCCTAGGTGAGTGTTAAATAAGATGCCTGATCCTCAGAGGCCAATGCATAACATAAGCCATTACACCTTTCACAGAAATTCTGGGTGCTTTTCAATTGGTTGGACTCTGGAGCAGGTGTGTCTGTGGTCTCAAGCCCTTTAAGAATAGTTCTCAGATCACTAAAGCCTTGTGGGTTTTGTGGACACAAGCCCTATTGGTTTTCAAAGCCAGATATTTGTGGGATTCTCTCTGATGCAGGTCTTAAAAGGTAGGATGCCAAATATGGGGTTTAAACTCTTTGCTCCTCAGGAAGAAGCTGTGGGTTTTGAGTTCCCTTTTGATTATGGGTCATGGTGCCTACAGTTGGGTTTACAGTGAGATTGTGTTCCTGTCCCCTCATTGCTTCCATTTGGGCTGCTCTCATCTGCTAGGTAAGTAAGAGTCACCCAGCTAGTTTTGGGTTTTTGTTTTGTTTTTTTCTCTCCACAGGGCATTGTTCCATATGCAGCTATAGATTTGGTGTGTCTGTGGAAGAAGGTGAGCTCAGGATCTTCCAAGGTCACCATCTTGATTCTTTGAGTTTTGCTATGCCTAGAGTATTATTTTTAAAGCCGTATCTTCAGTTTCTCATTACAGTCTGGGGATCACAGTAATAATCTTTAAATCATATGTTCTTGGAATGGGAAAAGTTCTAGAAATTGTCTAATCCAACTTGCATTCCTTCTGAGCACAATATGAATAATTTTGATAATAAGATCTCAATCATTTTGTCTCCATTAATGCCCAGCTCTAAGAAGTGGGACCCTGTAACTTTTTTAAGATTTTATTTTTAAGTAATCATTACATCCAAGGTGGAGCTCAAACTCACAAACCCAAGATCAAGAGTCACATGCTTCACTGACTGAGGCAGCCAGGTACCTCTGGACACTGTAACTTCTCTTCATTAGTCTTACTACATAATTTTTCAAGTTGCTCTAGAAAGCAGAACTAACAGTTCTCCCTCCAGCTGGCATCTAATGAAAATTCTGGATATAAAAACCCTAAGGTCTTCTCCAATTTTGTATACTGCTTCTGTGTTCTAAAATTTATACAAACCACATTCCCTGGTGTTACCCTCCCCTCCCCCACCATGAATTTGCTATGACTTTTATAGTGAATCATATATCATAATAAGTTGTTGACTTTTTTTCTTCATGGTATATAAAGTAATTGTTTAGTTTATAACTGGCCGTTTAGATTTGGTGAAATACAGTATATGAATCTGTCTTGCCAGTGTGTTATCCACAAGTAGAAAATGTGCAGTAGGCAATTTCAAGTAGTGGTATGAGTCTTTGGAGAGGAGAAGGTGTAAAAAAAATTCACCCTTCCCAATATTTGCTATAGATGTTTGAAGGTTGGTGAAGGGATGGAAGGAGTGGGACTATAGGCAGAAGGGCTTCTAAGTTTGAGAATTGCTTTTAAAATGGCAAAAGAACTGGAATGTGTTTACAATACAAAGGAAAAGTAGATTAAAAGGTTGAAGATACTAGAGAGAGGTGATTATTGACCCCTCAGAAAGAAGGGCCAAATCAGGGCAAGCGGGGGAGAGGATTTGTCTTTGGGTAGGTGGGAAGGGACCTTAGGGATTTTGTGCAAGGTGGCCTCATTTTCCTCTCTAAAGTTGAAGGCAAGGCTATCTGCAGACAGTGGTGGGAAGTGGCTGAAAGAGGGTTTTGGGAGGGGAGGGATCCTACACTGATTATCGGCTAGCACAGATGGCTGGTATCACAAACTGTACAATTATGGTGGGGTCTTCCATACTTTGTGTGATAAAGGGGGGAAATGCAAGAAACTTGAATTGTGTTAAGAATGATCATTTAGATTTCTAAAGTCCCACATACTTTTATAAAGTAAGTTCCTATTTTAATATCAACTTCTTTACCAAGATATGCTACAGGATCGATAGTGCTTAAACTATTATTTTATTCTAAATAGATTCCAGTTAGAAACTAAACTGACTAAAAGGATAAATGCCACTCCATGTAATTTCTAAGCTAATATGTAGTATATTTAGTGCTTTTTACCTTTGCAGAATCCTTTGCTTTACCCCCATTCTTGGGTGCTTTGGAGCTGGGAGCAGTTGTCTTGACTTTGTCCTAAAGCAAAGGAAACACCATAAGGTTATTGTTATCATCAGTCCCTCTAACAGTTAACTCTGGGCTGCAATCAAATCAAGTGTAATTAAAAAATGGGAAACTTTGAATATACATAGAAGTGTTTAAGTTGGGAAGTAAAAACGCTTAAAAATACAGTGGAAAATGTGGGTCACAGTGATGTTCTGCCAATTTCCATGAGGAATTTTGGTCATCAAAACAGAGCTTGCTTCTATCAGGACTGGGTTTTATGTGCCAATAGAGCAAGAATGAGATAACTGTTTTCAGTGTTATGGAAAACAACTTTAACAATGAAATCATCAGAGAAAGTCCCATTCACCAAAAGGCATTATTTATCCAGGAATGAGAAATAGGATGCTGAGGTGGTCTAGAAATTAAATCACCCAATATGGGGAGGACTGACAATTCAGTGATTGGGAGAGGTGTTTAATAAGAGCAAAACAACAGCAAACAGATCTGCAGTTATCAATTCTTCTGAAAATAACAAGGAAGGGCATTAATTCACTTTTCCTTCTATTTGACTTATATATGCCACACACATGTTGTACTACATATTTTTCTCATTCATCTTTAATCACATGTTTTGAGTACCTGCTGTATCCCAGGAATTTTGCTAATGCTGACCACGGCTGCTTTGTAAAGTGCACAGCTCACTGGTACAAATACACAGGCAAAGACCTTCTCCCCCAGGTGCAGGAGAGCATGGAGGAGAGGCCCCTGACCTTGGCCTGGGAAGGGAGAAGCAGTAAGAGCTGATGCTTGAACTGGGCCCAGAGGGAGGGAATCAGCCAGGTGGGCAGGGTAGAAAGGAGAGGGAATCCCAGAGGGCAACAGCCATGAGAAGGTACAGTGCAGGGAGGGACTGCTCTCATTTTAAATGAACATAGACAAACAAAAATAAATAAATAAACGAACACAGACAAAGCATTAGTGTCGAACTCATTAGTATGGAAATCAAACATGGTGGCTATGGAGATTATAGAGCAACATAGAAAACATTTACGAAATAATATTGAGAATGTTTTACATATGCACTTGAATTACTACTGTATTAAACCGATACATATGGAAAAAGATGGCATCATTGCCATTGATGCTATGGCATCATTGAATTCATTATGTAGCCTACAACTCTATGTATTCACACAAAGAAAGGCCATATTAAAGTAGCATAGTACCTTCTCTGCTGTCTTCTCTGAGGTTTCTGGGGGTGTAGGACAGCTGTCAAAATCACCTGAGAGGGCATCGATGGGGTCTTTGTCAGCTGCAGATTTCTGAGATATTAACAGAAATAACCATCAGTGAAGGAGCATAAGGCAAAAATACCATAAGGAACATTTTTCCACATCACTAAAAATATTACAAGAAAAAGGAAACCTTGCTGGCATTCTTTTCCTAAGAAACTAATGTACAATAAAGGAGATATTAAAACATGAAAATCCTTACAGATTTACTTTCTCCTCTTTTATACATGTTTGCTTAGTATTCTGAGCCTCAATTTTTCTATCTGAAACATGGAACTGTCTGAATACGCTCTTGTAAGGGCTAACCAAGAGAAATCACACGCACCCGTTCATACATGTATGTCTTCACATCATTCCAAACACAGGGTAGCCATACAATAAATTTCAGATTTCTAAAATGTAAACTAAAGTTCAGCTAGAATGAAAAAAAAAACTTTCCTTATGGGAATATGCTGCTATGATATTTACCTTTGAGTCCTTGGGTTGCTGTGTAGGTGGCTTTACGGGTTTGCCCTTAAAAATAAGGCAGGTTATTGGTTAAACATAGATCTTAGTAAAAGTTTACTTAGGTGTAGCCAGTAACTGTAAAATCTATTGTCTAACGATCTGAGATACAATGGAGTATTGTTTTGCAGTAACTGATAAACCTCAAGAAAGAGTCTAGTTGTGGAAGAGAAGGGAAGGAAACAATTATTAAGGAACTTTCTGCCATCATATGTTAAATTGCTACTTAGAATATTATTAAAAATAACCTGTGTTTTTCTTTCTTATTTATAAAAGATTAAACTTTGGAATGATTTGAGGGGCTGGAATGGCATATAGAGATTTTTTTTTTTTTTTTCCAGGATTACAAGTACAACTCAGCAGGGACTTTATCCATCTACAAAGGCAAGGGTTTTAAACAATACCTTTCCCACAGAATACAAGCAGGGTAAGGCAGTATTAGCAAGGCAGGGAGGCTTCTAGCACGATGCAGAATTGCTATCTTCGGGAATACTGAATGCAAGCAAGGAGAATGGATTTCTGTAATAAGAGACACTGAAGGTAACACTCTTCAAACCAGGGCATCCTCAAACCCACCAAATGAATCAGTATAGAAAGAGAAGGATGTAACCTGGGCTTCCTTGTTTCTCTTTGAACAGGCCTGGAAAGGTTCTTCGTCATATAACTGACTTACAATGAGGAGCCAAAAGGGAAGGATACAGGCCCAGCTGACCTAAGAAAATCTGGCTTTATGTTAGAAACAGAAGGCCAACGGCTTTTTTTTTTTTTTTGATTTTTTTTTTTTTTTTAATATCTATTTATTATTTTGAGAGAGAGACTGAGTGTAAGCAGGGGAGGGGCAGAGAGAGAGGGAGACACAGAATCCGAAGCAGGCTCCAGGCTCTGAGCTGTCAGCACAGAGCCCGATACGGGGCTGGAACCCATGGACCAAGAGATCATGACCTGAGCCACCCAGGCACCCCTAAAACTTGATAGAGCATATCTAGATATAGAAATAGGACTTGTGGTGAGGAATATAGTGTTGCCTGTCCTTACTCTGAATAGTGCTGGTGGAAGTGTAGAGGAAGACCCCAAGTCATGGAAGGGCCTTATTTATCTGCCCTATTAAATCAGTTCAGTACCAGCTGAAGTCAGACGCTCAACCGACTGAGCCACCCAGGCACCCCACAACTATCATTTTTATAGCCTTTTCTTGCAAAGAGAATTCATCTGTGTACTGCCCTGGAATCACTGTTCAGCACTGGTGAGTGACTGAACATTATTCATCTCTACGCCACAGCACCCAGCACAGTGAACATCATATGGTATTGGTTCAGATGAATATTCAACAGAATTCTAGACAACCTGTTCATCAGAAACACATTAAAAGCACTCAGTCATGTTATAATTTTATGCTATTGTTAAAGTGCACCTCCTATTCATTTCAACTGATATCTGAATTTAAGAAGCTTTGTGATATATATCCAACCTAGACATTTGCCTTCATTTACCTCATCATCATTATCCAGGAGGTGTCTATATTCAGGGGGGATGGTGTCATCTCTTTCTCCCAGCTTGTCTCTATGTTCAGCTTTGGCTTTTTCCTGCAAACATGGAATAGATACAATATTTTCTCCTTCAATTACACAACACTTGTAGCACTCAGTGTTTATTGTACTTTACTGAGGCAAAACAGAATTTTTATTTTCCAAGTAACAACAAAACGGATGACTTCAACAGACTTCAACAATAGTTGATGGAAAACAAAGTAAACTCAGGTGCTTCTCTAGGTCAATCCACACCTAGATTGTGTGAGTTTCTACCTTGTATTTTATTTTATTTTATTTTTTTAATTTTTTTTTTCAACGTTTTTTATTTATTTTTGGGACAGAGAGAGACAGAGCATGAACGGGGGAGGGGCAGAGAGAGAGGGAGACACAGAATCGGAAACAGGCTCCAGGCTCCAAACCATCAGCCCAGAGCCTGACGCGGGGCTCGAACTCACGGACCGTGAGATCGTGACCTGGCTGAAGTCGGACGCTTAACCGACTGCGCCACCCAGGCGCCCCATCTACCTTGTATTTTAAAATAAATGATGAAATATTTATCCTTAGAAACGATGAAAAGAGATAAAGCCCAATGGTATAAACTATCTTTTGTCTTTATGTGAATTTCACTTTTTAAATAAAAAGATCAAGTCTTCGGATCTTGATATTTAGAGGTAAAATACTTACAACTTGGACGTGCATGAGCAAACCTTGAGGGGCCAGCACAAGCAGCAAATGGCATAGCAGGGAGTACCTTTAACCCTCCCCGCATCCTCACCTGACTGGGGCATGTCTGGAACTGGTTCAGTGACATTCACTCCCCACCCCCCACCACCCCCCAGCCACCAGTAGGAGAGAACAGGCTTTATTTTTCTGCCATCATTATCATTTCATTTTTCAAATACAGGTGAAGTTCACATCAATATTCCTGTAACACTGGTGGAATTAAGACTTCAGGATCCTTTGAAATGCCCTGGGACATTCTGGAACATGGATTTGGGTGGCTAGTTACTTCCAGGTTTCAAGGTGAAGGGGTCATTTAGTACCATATACTGTTAGGCAGGAATAAGCCTTTACTCTTGTTCTAGAAGGTGGGTGGGGCTAACAGTGTGTGCCTTGCTGACATGCCCCTCCACAGTGCTTACTCCTGGCTTAGTGCTTCATTTGGGGGTTTGCATGCAGTGTTAATGGTGGCTCAGGAGGCTGATAGGGAAAACTCTGGCAATTAGGGGACCTCTGCCCTTATATGGACCAAATAGGTCATCCTAAAAATGCCATACACCTGATATATGCTTATTACCAGATAAAACTAAGAAAAGTTAATGTGGGAAGAGAATGAAATTAAAGTAGAGCAGCACTTCTCCATCATAACTAAGTGTAGTCTTGCTAATAGGACATGTGCCTGAACCTGTGCACTCGCATAGTCCTCACTGAGGAAATAAATACAACAGACTATAGAGAAGGAAAAAATGAGACTTAAGTCATTCAACTGTTCACTGAAATGCCAGATGTTTTTTTTTTGGTTTGTTTTTCCTTTTATATGCAGTGTAGGATATTCTATGCTTTAAACTTTAAATTTCACTTATTAGTATATACATATTTTTTTTACCTTGACCTTATCCTCTATTGGTTTGTTCTCATCTGGATCAGGCTGCCTTTGTCCTAGACTGTCAGAAAGTTGATCCAAGGCATCGTCCAGTTCCTTGTTGTCGCCCTGCTAAAAAGTCAATCTGAATTAGTCGCTGGCTAGCAAAATCAGGTCACCTACTGGAATGTGGGCCTGCCACGGCCAATAAGACCTCCATCAACTCATGAGACCTTAACCAAGGAGATGGGTAGAATCGTGGAAGGTGGCCCTTGGGTAGAGCTCCTTCTCCCTAATCTCTCCTTCTCCACACTTCCAGATGACTTCCAGTCATCCCAGATGACTTTCTTTTCTAAAAAAAAAAAAAAAAAAAAATAGGCTCCTCCAAAAAATAGGGGGTTCCTGGTCTGATTTGTTGGAAAATGTGCCTTATGATGTGTTCAGTGTATGCAACACAACTGGTGACAGTCTAATGTCCCTAGGGGAAAAAAAAATACATGAATTATGGTAGCTTTTTTTCATTATTCACCTGTATTCATTTAAGTAAAGATAAAGATGTACACCTAGTTTGAGTGATATCTTTAGGTAAAACATGAACTGAAATTAGACTTTCCAATGGGAAAAGTGATGGGAAAGGTGTTCTAAAACATACTTGTGAAAGGCATACAGGTTTTGGATTGCAGATGTTGACCAATCGCCTCACCCAAGGCAGAACCCCTCACCTCACAATTAGGAGCTGAAGCGTAACTGGCAGCCTGAATTAATAATGATTCTTCCTTTCTGTGCACAGGCACATTCATCATTGTGAACACACACACACACACACACACACACACACACAGCATTTTACTGGTTTTAAGTGTTTCGTTGGAGCTCAGGATTATAGCTCTTAATGGAGGAGCTACCCACAGCTGAGTCTGGGCTTTGTCATTTGGGCCTCTGGATATTTTCAGATGATCCTGAGACTGACCCAACGGGATGAAAATTCATTCAGAATCTAAGACTACAGCACTAAGTAAGCTTTGATGCTACATCAAAAGGAAAGTAAGCATAGCTGACTTCACTACAGCTACTTCCTCTCCATCTAGCAAATGAGGCACTTGTTCTCAACCAAAGGAGATGGGGATCTGGTTTAGGGCAATCTCTTTGATGTGCTGCGGTCTCCTCGCCTCGATAGTGTATAATTTCGTACTGCACAGAAAATTAATCAAGGAAGTCTGGGAAAGCTTTGGTCCCACAGCCTCGCCTCAGGACATGTAAATAATTAAAACAATATTGATGCTGAGGTTTTTGTATTGCTAACATGAAGACGACAATGTTTTACTGGTGTGAATGAATGGGAGGAAAACTGCTCTTCCATGACATGCTTGAATTTTGGGGAGAAGCGGCTCGAACACTGAGCAATTCCATAGAATAAACTTGAGGTTAAATAATAGGTAGTATTTATAGCATGTGTCAGGAAAAATCTAAAGGGAGGAGAAAATAATCAGGAAAGCTAAAGGATTTTTTTAAATCTAATAACTCAAATAAATGTGCAATGCACACTACTGCTCTTTCAATTCTAATAAAGTAGCAATAATATTAAGTTCCAGGAAAGTGTGTGAAATATTTCATAAACAGTCTTTAATTTAATTATTTCAGATTATACTGTCATCTCTCCAAATGGCCAGTCTTACACCTCTTCTAAAACAGAAAGTGCTTTATCTTCTCAACAGTTTTGTTTATTTTCATTTACTCTAAGGCAAGGGTCCTATTTTCTTCCTTATTTTGTTGTTGCTGCTGCAAAAATATATTTCTATGTTGCTTACCACATGAGGGGGCGGGCCAGCAGAGTATGTGGTTGGAGCTGGGGTTTGGGAAACCACTTCAGAGATGGCAGCAGAAAGGTTAGCTTCTTCCAATTTCTTTAAAAAGAAAAAGAAAAAAAATTATTACATACAGTATATTACACAAAACTATGCCCGCAATGCCATCGCTTAAATACAGTTTTTAATACTTTATTACTGTTTATTCTCTTCATCCAAATGGATGCAAAGTAACACATAATCTTTTGGGGGAAAGAGACAGAATCTCAAGCAGGCTCCACATCCAGCACAGAGCCCACGATGAGATCATGACCTAAGCCAGAAATCAAGAGTTGGAAGCTTAACTCACTGAGCCACCCAGGTGCTCCTCAAAGTAACAAGTAATCTTAATTTGTATTTTATTTCCTCCTCCATAGTTGCAGTTTACACAATCTCCTGATTTCTATTCCTATTTATTATTCCAAATGTTCAAAAATCTCATAACGACTTAAGAGTTTCATGGTTTATTTACATGTTCCTTGGTGTACATTTAGGTTGTTTGCAATTTCTCAGCTTTCTTCTTTGTTAATTACTCTGTAGGAGTTCTACCAGTGCTTCTTTTTCTGGTGCTGCCTACATTCCACCAGACTGCCCCCTCCACAGTTGCTAGAAAGTCATAAAGCTAAAAGCAATGAATTAAGCATGCTTGTTTTCCATGGCCTTCCTTGCCTCAATTAGATATTTGTTACATATTTTTAATTTTGATATGAGATGGATAATGATGTACAAGTGTTGCTTTATACTTGTTATATAGTGTGAGGTTTGTTTTATTATTTTTTCTTAATGTTAAATAGCATATTATTCCAGAATCTTTGTGAGATTATGATTCATTCTCCTTTTAAAAATATACTAAATCTTTTATGTTCATTTCTTGATTTTTCCCATTGATCTACAGTTTTGTTTTCTGATTCAGAATTGAATTGATAATTATCATATAAATCAATCCCTGCATTTAGTTGGGTTAATCTTTCCTAGAAATATTGAAAAATGGTTTTCAGTATTTTTTCATGTTTTTATGTCTTTGCTTTTCAAACATATTTTAGAATAATTTTACTGGGCTATACAAAGTACCTTATTGCTATTTTAATTTAAAAAATAACTTATAAGATGACTAGAAAGAATTGTCATGACTTTTCAGACACTGAGTCAGACTGTCTTAGATATTTTAATTTTTTCATATTCTAACTTTTCTGTTCATTTCTTGTATTGCTCTTTACATGTCTGACATCTCATTTTAATTGTATTTTCTAATCTGTTACTGATGTACACAGCATACACAATGTTAATTACATATGTGCTCTCTACAACTAGGAATATCTGCAAATACACAAATGTTCCTTTTTAATACTTGTCATTTCTTTTTCATGTGTTGTTAATGATTGTTCATACAACATTAAGCAGAAAAGATAATAGAATTTTTTATACTGTGTTTTTAAAGGAAATGCTTCTAGCTTAACTCCAAATATTTGATTCTTGAAATTAAATAGATACTCTTTAATACATTAAGGGATTGTCTACTTTTTAAAGGTGACATTTGAAATACATCTTCTGTATGGATATAATTATTCTTATTTGATACACTACTATGCTATATAAATTCTAATATTAAATAAATATTTAATTTCTGACTGATACTTATTACTTTAATAATTGTATATTATCTTTGTTAAACATTATACATCTACAGATTTAAGTGACTTTAGTTAAAAATGCTATATTGATCAAGTTTTAAGATTAGGAGCATCATTATTTGTAGAAGCAACTATGTAAGCCGTATTTTTGAAGATATAGTTATGTCACATGAGACCAACTGCTGTTAAACACTTAAGAGTCAATTTTAAACTTCTCCTGGAAGCAAAGTTTGAAAACAGTTCTATTGTCTTCAGTATTTCTTTTGCTTAGATTCTATGAATTGTGTTTTACATTTTGTTTTAAAAAACTATTGTACATATTGGTTTTTGATCATTTAAATTTAAAATTTTAATTTTACTGGTAACTTTTTCTCTTATTTCTGCCAATGTTTTATAAAATGTTAGTCATTCATAAAAACCAACTGTTGGCTATAAATGATTAATTTGATTCTTACATTGATTTATGCTATTTTAATAAGATTTTTTTTTCTCTTTTACATTTGTTGGTATCTTAAAAAATTTTAGTTATTTCAAATCAAGCAACTATGAGCCATTTTAGTCTCAGGCTGCTATTTTCTTTTTTTCTTTTTTCTTTTATTTAATTTTAAATTTATTTATTTAAATTCAAGTTAGTTAACATACACTTAACTGGTTTCAGGACTACAACCCAGTGACTCATCAGTTACGTATGTGCTCATCCCAACAATGGCCCTCCTTAATGCCTGTCACCCATTTAGCCCATCCCCCCCCACAACCTCCCCTCCAGCAACCCTCAGTTTGTTCTCTGTGTTTAAGAATCACATATAGTTTGCCTACCTCTTTGTTTTTATCTTATTTTACTTTTCCTTCCCTTCCCCAATGTTCATCTGTTTTGTTTCTTAAATTCCACGTATGAGTGAAATCATATGATTTGTCTTTCTCTAATTTTGCTTAGCATAATACACTCTAGTTCCATCCATGTTGTTGCAAACAGCAAGATTTCATTCTTTCTGATGACTGAGTTATATTCCATTGAATACATATACTACCTCTTCTTTATCCATTCATTAGTCAGTGGACATTTGTGCTCATTCCATAATTTGGCTATTGTTGATTGTCTTGCTATAAACACTGGGGTGCATGTGCCCCTCCAAATCATCATTTTTGTATCCTTTAAATAAATACCTACTAGTGGAACTCCTGGATTGTAGGGTAATTCTATTTTTAATTTTTTGAGGAACCTCTATGCTGTCTTCCAGAGCGGCTGCACCAGTTTGCATTCCCACCAACAGTGCAAGAGGGTTCCCCTTTCTCCACATCCTTGCCAACATCTGTTGTTTCTGGAGTTAATTTTAGCCATTCTGACAGGTGTGAAATGGTATCTCACTGTGGTTTTGATCTGTATTTCTCTGTTGATGAGTGATGTTGGGTATCTTTTCATGTATCTATTAGCCATCTGGATGTTTTCTTTGGAAAAGTGTCTATTCATGTCTTCTGCCCATTTCTTTACTGGATTGTTTTGGGGGTGATAAGTTTGATAAGTTCTTTATAGACTTTCAATACTAACCCTTATCTGATATGTCATTTGCAAATATCTTCTCCCATTCCATCAGTTGCCTTTTAGTTTTGCTGATTGTTTCCTTTGCTGTGCAGAAGCTTTTTATCTTGATGAGATCCCAATAGTTCATTTTTGCTTTTGTTTTCCTTGCCTCTATAGACATGTCTAGTAAGAAGCTGCTGCAGCTGAGGTCAAAGTGGTTGCTGTCTGTTTTCTCCTGTAGAATTTTGGTGGTTTCCTGTCTCACATTTAGGTCTTTTATCCATTTGGAATTTATTTTTGTGAGTAGTGTAAGAAAGTGGTCCAGTTTCATTCTTCTGCATGTCACTGTCCAGTTTTCCCAGCACCATTTGCTGAAGAGACATTTTTCCATTGGATACTCTTTCCTGCTTTGTCAAAGACTAGTTGGCTATACCCGTGTGGGTCCATTTCTGGGTTCTCTATTCTGTTCCATTGATGTATGTGTCTGTTTTTGTGCTAGTCCCATAGTGTCTTGATGATTACAGCTTTGTAATCAGGCTGCTATTTTCATCTCCTACTTAACCTGCTTGCTACTTTCTTTTGGGTGGTTAGTTTATAATATCTTATTTAAATGTAAAATAATAGCTTATTTATAATAATAGTTTTAAAATAGCTTAAATTTGAAATTTAAAATCCAATAAACATTTGGTTAGATTTCTCTTCCTCTGTTATTAAGACATTTATGATAATAAATGTATCTCATGAATACTGCTTTGGTTGCTTATCAAATTTTTTAAAATATATTTATTTTAAATGTTGTATTCTCTTATGTGTATGAGAGTTGGAGAAAGGCAGAGAGAGGGAGAGAGAGAATTTTAAGCAGGCTCCTTGTTGTCAGCACAGAGCCTGATGGGGGGTGGGTGGACTCTATCTCACGAATCATGAGATCATGACGTGAGCACAAAATCAAGAGTCGGATGCTTAAAAATTGAGCTATCCAGGTGCCCTGCTTACCAAAGATTTTGATTTGCAAATGTCTTATCCTTGATTTTTCAAATAGTCTATTCTGAATTTACTCCTTGATCTCACTGATAGTGGAATGTTTTTAAAATTCTCTTTTTAAGTAGAATTTCTACTTTATTGTGATCAAAGAACATGGTATGTACAGCAGGCACACCTTTATATTTGAAGATTAATTATCAGTCAGAATATGATGACTTTTCCTCCAAAGTTCTGGGACTTTCCCCCAAATAATTTTCTACTTTGGCCATTTGACTTACTGTAATTGGTTATTTCTACTTTATTAACTACAGACACTAACAATTTTTCTCTTTGTGAGATTAATTTTCTAAGCTAGAATTTTTTTTTAAAAATGGTTGTTTTGGGGCACCTGATGGCTCAGTTGGCTAAGCATCTGACTTTGGCTCTGGTAATGATCTTGCAGTTTGTGGGTTCGAGCCCCAAGTCAGGCTCGGTGCTAAAAGCTTAGAGCCTGGAGCCTGCTTTAGATTCTGTGTCTCCCTCTCTCTGGCTCATTCTCTCTCTCTCTCAAAAAAAAATAAACATAAAAAATGTTTATCTCTAGTCATGTCACTGCTATGCATCTTCTTGGGTGGGGATATAAAGTCACTGTTACATTTTCTTTGAATTTCTAAAAGAAAAAAACCCTATAATAACAATAATAATAATAATAATAATAATACAGATGGTATAAGGAAGGGAATTAAGGCATTGGATCCCTCTAATTTGTTCTTATGTTCTGCATCATTGTAATGATAAGATGCCATATTCCGAGGATACTGCTCACTTTATATTCTTCCCTAAATTAGGACTCAAGAGCCTCTCTGTAATATAAGCTGTTTGTATGGAGGAGGAAGAGTGGAAGGTCATGGAATGGGGTGACTCAACTGTGTGGGCATGGTGTTTTCATAGGGGTATTATGAGGACTCTATTACTAACTGGTTAGTAATACCTTCTTTGACGGGCTTATTGCTTCACAGAGTCCAAAAACTTTGAGCAACTCCAACGAATCATTATTTCTTCTAGTTGCTACTCATTCTGCTTCTCAACTAATGTATGTTCCATGACATTGTCCACATAAACAGATCACCCCAATCCCACACACAAAAAAAACGTCTGGAGTTATTTAAGTGTGGGCACTCCAACAGACTTATATTTGCATATAAATAAGCCATAAAAATCCTGTAGTAGAGAAACCTGCTTACCATTACCCAACATTTCCTAAAATTTCTAGTAATAGAATTCTCTTTGAGGAATTATCTATTCTACCCAGAGCTAAGGTTTCCTATGAGGTAATTATGGAAAATGATAAATTGTAAAAATATTAACAAGTTATTTGAGACATACCTTTGGATAAACTCAAATTTTAAATTCTCTTTTCATAGGTATACTTGATAGAGTATGTGCTCATTGGTTCAATTAGTTACATTGTTGCAAATGTCCACTGTGCTGGTACACTTTCAGGACACAACACATTTCTAATGGCTACCATGGGTTGAAAGCCTTTAATTTTATGATTATTTCCTCACCTCCAAAGTCAGATTCTAAGTCACTAGTTTCCATTTCTTTCTGCCACCCTAAAAGCAAGGAAATAAAATCAGGAGTTTCAGACTTACAAGAGATGAAGAGTTTGGGGAACCAGCAAAGTCCTTAGACAAAGCATCAAGAAGGAAGTCGTCAGTCATGGGCTGCAAGAACCAAAAAATATATCAACAAACACCACCTCAACTGTTTCCTCATTATTCAGATGATGTCACTATTTACTGCCAATCGACTTATTAAAAAGAAAGCTATCCCATTCCAGAATTAACAATCAAGGCCAGATGAGAAAGATCTACTCAGAGAAAAGTGGCTTGCTTACTGGAAGTGATTTCTTGGGCTCTTTTGGCAGGAGGGGTTTTCCATCTTTATCCTATTCGGAAGAGAAAACCATGGCATTAAATCATTTCCCGTGATTTATCCTGTGCGATTTATCACAAGTATGAACGCTTTTAAACACTGTAAGGGGTCTACAGGTCATACCTGACATTGTGCATTATAAGTTAGATTCATCGTTTCAGGAAAAACATTCTCTCATCAGAGAATATGTCCTAATTAGTTCATTCCAACCAACAGCTCAGGCATTCCCTAGGCGTGGGAGCTAAAAAATGAACTAGGCAAGGCTTGTGACCTCAGAAGCCTATGAACTAGTGCAGCAGAGAAACATGCAAATAGTTGAAGTAGTGTGGCACAAGGTTCTGTGACAGGGCACTTACAGGACACGAAGGGAGCAAAGGGATGCACCCCTCACCTGTGTGGGGGATGGGCTTTGCAAATGTTGCCTGAAAAAAGCTGGCTAAACTTTACAGCCAATATATTCAACATTATCCATTGAGGAATACTACTTGGCAATGAAAAAGAATGAAATCTGGCCATCTGTAGCAACGTGGATGGAACCGGAGAGTGTTATGCTAAGTGAAATAAGTCAGGCAGAGAAGGACAGATACCATATATTTTCACTCATATGTGGATCCTGAGAAACTTAACAGAAGACCAGTGGGGAGTGGAAGAGGGTGAAAGTTACAGACATGGAAGAAGGCAAACCATAAGAGACTCTTAAATACTGAAAACAAACTGAGGGTTGATGGGAGGTGGGAGGGAGGGAAAGTGGGTGATGGGCATTGAGGAGGGTACCTGTTGGAATGAACACTAGGTGTTGTATGGAAACCAATTTGACAATAAATAATATAAAACAAAATAAAACAAACAAAACATTATCCATTGATTTGGTGCCACACCCTGCAGTAAGCACTTGGGAATAGCACAGAAAGTAGGACAGACAAAATTCCTGCCCCGGGAAGCTCATCCTTATGGCTCAGACAATGCCAAGTTTCAGATGACTCTAAGTGCCACTTCTGAGAAACAGGACAGAATCATTAAAGCATCTGAAGCTTTTTAGTAAAGAAAAATTTATAAATGAATGGTAAATCCCATTAATCCACATATACAAAAATAGGCGCAAGGCTACATATGTATGTAGCTGTATATAAATGCATATAAATGTATGTACGTTTAGGTGAATATTCTCTTAAGCAGTGGTATCTCATGAAGATGACTGACATTGGTTCTACTGTCCACGTGTGCCCCTGTTCAAGTGGTTGTACTTCAATGACTCCCCTCCGTGTCACTAGCTGTGGTCAATCTCTACTTTCAAAATAAAGGAAACAGAACAACTATCCTTCTACTCAATGTTAAACAGGCTTTCTTACTTTTTCAATGTGTATCTAAGAGTTGGAAATTTTTCTTCACAGGAAATAGTTATTCCTCATTTTGGTTTTTCCTAGTTATATAAAGGCTTTCTAAGTTTTTCTTTGCTTCTGGTATTGTAACAAAGCAGCTATTACATGGGAAAAAATTAGGTAGCTAAGGCATTAGATTTTTTTCACTTAAGTTTTAAGGGAAAAACTATCACTTAAAAACAAAATCTTTATATTCTGGGCCTGTTTCCATGTCCCTTATGTTTATAAAATTCAGTAGTAACTAAAGTAAAACAGAGAAACACTGTTCACCTTGACGTCTTCTAATCTATAATCAGGAGGAATTGTTTCTTCTTTTTCACCAAGTTTTTCACGATCCTCTTCTTTGGCTTTCTCCTGAATAAAAATTATACCATTCTCATTATTAATATATCCCCGCAAAGTGGATGTCTAAGTGCCTACATTTGAGGGAAATAACTCCAGTGTTAGATTAGAACATATGTATGGCCTTATGTGTAGAGTTCCTACAGCAACTCTACACATCTTTCACACCCTCCCCTACTTGAGCCGGCTCAGACACCACCACTATGCCCGCTGGGCTAAAAAGCAACGAAAAGGAGGGTGGACAGCTGCCTCTTCTCTCAGGACTCCTCGGCAGTGGAAATGCACATGGCCCAGGTGAGATTCAGAGATTACGTGCATGTTCTCCATCCACTGCTGTAGCAAAACACTGATGCTTTACTCAGGTTTAGATTGTCAAACAGGATATGCTCCATAAATAGATAAAGCCAGCTCGTCATGTGTTGTAGGAAATTAAAAAAAAAAAAAGATGACTAACTTGCTTGGGGAGTGAGGAACATCAATCACATCTACTTTCAGGAAGTGACTGAGCTGCTATTACCTTGACTTTATCTTCCACAGGCTTTCCATCTTCTGGATCTGCTTCCTTTTTCCCCAGGCTACCAGCCAAGGCTTCTACAGCATCATCTGGCACCATGCCTTTCTAAAAGTGTATTTGTGGATATACTAAGAAGGCAGTTAATCACTCCTTTTAAAAAAGACTACAACAAACAATTCAGAAGGGCATATCCTTATTTCAGGCTTGGATAAGAAGCACAGTCATCTTTTAGTAATTTGAATTACCAACTGAATTGAATTGAACTGAATTGAAATCTATGTTTAGGGGCGCCTGGGTAGCTCCGTTGGTTAAGCTCCGACTGTTGATTTCATGAACTCACAGTTTGTGAGCTAGAGTCCCTCATCAGGCTTCGCGCTGACAGCGAGGAACCTGCTTGGGATTCTCTCTCTCTCCTCCTTTCTTTCTGCCCCTCCCCTGTGCTTGCTCTCTCTCAAAATAAATTAACTACACTTAAAAAACATCTTTAGAATATATGTTTGAAAAACCTAAAATGTTAAAAACTAGACCAAATTTCTTATATTAAGTGGGTACAACATATACTGACATGGAGAAACTTACATAATCTAACCCAGTTCTTGGTTTGGAAATAAGGAAGACAATGGGATGAATATACCTCAAACAAGTGGAAAGCCAGCAAAGAAGTGACCTGTATGGTAATCATTCTAGAGATGGTGCAGGAAAGATTTTCAGGCCTATCAGAGGACATTCCTCTCAAAGCTCTGTGAAATAAGCCTGGCCCATCCCAGAGGTGGTGGCTCGCGCAGAGCCTCGGCCAAGATACAGAAGTTTGTGTTCTTTACCAGGCTTCTACTGGCCAAAGTGGATTCATGCTGGTTCAGGTGACTGTGGCTGGCTAACCTGAGTGGCACGATGGGAACTGTCTACCTGGGGTCCCAGTGTTCAAAAGGAAATGTGCTCCCTTGTGATACAGTGAGCTCTAGCCATGCTGGTTATTAAAATGAAACTGAGTGAAGACAACATGAATGATATAAAGGGAAAATAAAGGAGAAACTATGTTTGGGCTAAAAGATAGGACTCGATTTGACTTTTTCCAAATCACAGGTCAAGATCCACACATTAGTGGTTCACAAAATCAACAGTTCACAGGCAGGACTTTTTTTTTTTCTTAATTTTTAAAGTTTATTTATTTTGAGAGAGACAGAGACAGTGTGAGTGGGGGAGAGACAGAGAGAGAAGGAGACAGAGAATCCCAAGCAGCATCTACACCATCAGTGTAGAGGAGCCCGACATGGGTCTTGAACCCACGAAACTGTGAGATCATGACCTTAGCTGAAACCAAGAGTCAGATGCTTAACCAACTAAACAACCCAGGTGCCCCAGGACTTTTTTTTTTAATGAAAGAATAGAAAATAGAATGCATCATACATAACAAGAATAAGTACTTCTAATTAAGCTGTTTTTTTCTATTATATAGATACTGGGTTGAAATATGAATTTCTTATTGCTGTTCTCGGTTAAAGTGTGAAAGCCTCTGAATTAAAAAGTCTCAAAGTTTATTCTTATAAAATTCTATGACCTCACATAGAATACATATCTGAATATTAGAGTAAAAATGTCTTTCTGTTTTATATGGCTTAACCAACAATGTAAGTAAGAAAAGTTTTTCTGCTAAGTTGCACTGCAAAAAGATCAATGAGGAAATGGAACCTGAGTGGAAGGTGATTTATCACCATCTGGTGGTTGGACACTGCATAGATTTTACTCCCAGGAGATGCAAAACTCCCTGATGTATATCTAATTTGTTTGGGATTCTATCTAAAGTGCAAGAGTTGCAGTGACCAAAGTCTTAACCAAGCAATCAGAATTGATAGCTGATCTAAGACATGTCCTCATACTTCACTTCTGTTTTCTCCTACTCTTTGCTGTAGAATCTATGGAAACTACTACTTCCTGTTAAGCCTGTTTCCCTTGGTTTAAGAATTAAACCAAACAGAGCAAAGCTAGGATACACAGCAGTCTTAAGAGCAAAGGAATCAGGAAATAGGACTAGGGCCTGCAACTTCTATTTCTGTAGTATTTTATGTTGTCAAATTCACAACTAGTATTCAGGTTTCTGGATTTCCTTAACAAGCTTTATATGAACAAGAACTGTGCAGGGCACATATTAGGCTCCTTTTTCTGCTTGGTTTTCTTTTGCTCACTACTCTTCAAGCCCTTCTTTGGCCCTCTGACCTTTGTCACACTCCACAGCTATTCTTTGTGGCTCTCACGGGTATCCCAATTACAGAAATGCCAACTAACTTCAGTGATGGTAATCTCAGCAACCATGGTCAGCGGAGCTGACGGAACAGAAGCCCAGAAAAGATCATCAGAGAATGGGAAACGCAGAGCCCTTTTCTGTGCGCTAAACATCCAGTGCTCGACTCGCTATAGTCAGGGTAAAGTTGGAAAGGAATGAACCCTCAAAGGCCCTGGCAATCACCTGGAGCACAAGAGGCAGAGGATACATACATGTTTAGGTCACAGAGTTCTGCTCTGGAATGTTGGCTATTGTCTTTTATATTCCACTCACTGCCTCTGTTCTTCCTTCCTTCACTGTCTTGCCCCACATTCTCTCCTCCTTTCCAATTCCCTGTGGCTTAATTCCCACAATGTGAAAGTTCTAGAGTGTACCCAGAGACCTCAAAAAGAGGTTGAGTCCTGTGTAAGGCAGGAGGGAGACCCTGGATTTTGAGGGGATTTTCACTTGGCACCAAAAATGTCCCTGGCAGGAAGCAGCCATATCAGGGCACCCAGGACACACGTCCTACAACTTCTCCACCCTCTTTTTTCGAACAACTAAATGCACTAAACCCAAGCACACCAAGTCCTCTGGGCTGGCCTGTCCTTGGCTCACTGTTCTCCCTAGGAAAACAGTGCTGTTCCCACTTCCCAGTGTGATCTTGCCCTCCCTCTGTGAGTATTTCCTAATTCCTCCTGGGGGCGGGTCCCTATGCCCATGTTCCCCCTGCCCTTTTGCCATATGAGAATGATCAAATTCTACTGTAAAGCTTGAGATCTGGCCATCTATCCATGCTAGATGCTACAGTGGCTAAGAGCAGAAGCCTTATCACTTATCTCACCCAGGCTCTGAAAAGTTAAATGGATTGCTCAAGGTCAACTCAAAGCTTCATTTCCCTCATCTATAATAGAGAGATGATCAGAACAGGGTTCATAATGTCCTTGTGAAACTTTAATAAGATACTGCAAAGCATCCAGAACAACTTAGCTATTCACTAGGTCTGTAGTAATAAAGCACAGTCCCATCAGCTGTTACTCTGAGTCAGATTCTACCTGCTAACAGAAACAAAACCCACTGAACTCAAAAAGATTTAACTACTTAATTACCATACTTCATACAAAAGTTAGAGAGAGAGAGCCAAGAAGAAAAGGGAAATGAACTGAGTTAACCTTCCTTCAGTTGGGAGTAGGGAGAAGTCATGATGATATTGGTGTAGATTATTCCTTTAGGAGAGCCAACAAAAGGTACCATCAGGCTATCTGTGGAACTCCCAATAGGCTCAAAAGATATGGGAAAGTGAAAGAGCAAGATTATCCACCACAGCTGAGGAACCGGTAAGAATTTCAGAAGGTGAAAAAAAAAAAAAAAAAAAAGACAACACAGCCTGTAGAAGTTTAATGAAAAACTTAAATCTAGCTTAAATTTGGAGGATACCCTGAAGCCAAAAGAACAGTAGACCCCATAGCTCTAAAAGATTTTCTTTTTATCTTATCAGAATAAAGTGATGCGTTGGCAACACACAGTGGCAAGTGCACGGGAAAAAGAACTACCTTCCCAGGACACTGCTCAATGTCCAAGGGAACACTCACCAAGGGAGCTGGCTTGGTCGGTGTGGACAGTATAGTACACATGGAAGCTCGAGGCACAGCCTCACTCACAGGAGTCAGGGCAGCAGCCTGAGATGCCTGTGGAGAGAGGCAAGTACAAGGAAGAGTTTTTAGAAATATCTGGTTGGTAAGACTGAACAATAAGGGACCAATGACACACTCTGCTATATTATATGCTGTGAGCATGACTTTCTCAAATGCCTAAGGATTGCTAAATAGTGAATAAATCGCAGGTTCAAACTCTTCTACCATTATTTCAACTTGGTTTTACCGCTTACCTTAGGTAGGTTACTTAAACTCTGAGACTCAGTTTCACATCTGGAAAATGAGAACAATGACAGTACCTACATCTCAAGGGTCAATGTGAGGCTTTCAGTAAAATAAAACATGTCCAGTGCTCTGCATACTATCTAGGAACACAGCTCAATAATATCAGCAACTATTATTATTTATATTATTTTCAAAAAATATATAACAATGATACACCAATTATAGAATGTAATGTTTTAATATAAATCCATCATTTTTATATATTTAATATTATCTTATCAATTGTAAATAGGTATGTTTACAAATGCAAGGTAGTAATACTATCCCAGAGGTTCCCAAAGTATGGTCGCTGGACCAGCAGCATCAGCCTTACTAGCCTTACCATTTGTTACAAATGCAAATTCTTAGGGCTCCCCCCCAAATACTATAGAAATTCTGGAGGTGGAGCCCAGCAATCTGTTTTAACAAACCCTCAGGCAATCCTGGTACTAAAATTTGAGGACCACTGTGCTATCTTATTGTATCACAAGAGTAAAATTTCACATAAACTGGTTTTAATCCAGACATTTACAAAAAGTTATCCTACATGTAAGATGCTCCGTAGATGGTCATTAGCAGGGCACTATCTCTTCCTTCAAGGAACTTACTATTTACTGAAAACTATGTATACACATCAGAGGTGGAGACCAAGACAGCTAAAAGCTTCCTTATAATAAAGATCTTAATAGATATACAAAGAACAATAGAGCCCCTGACATATTGTATTCTGCTTAGGTAGGTTTGGAAGGTTTGGGGAGGGAAAAGCAGGAGGCAAAGGCCATACTTTAGCAAAACTTTAAAGGCCTGGCTAACATTTTAGATGATCTCGAATTAGGAGGGAAGTTTATTCTACATGGCAGGACCACATGGGAAAAGCCAAGGACACATACACTCAAGCCCTTATTGTCATGGTTTAGTAATGGGAGGACAAACCTTGGTAGGGAAGGAAGCCAGGGCCAGAACACGTTAGCAGGGACTTTATTTTGTGGGGAACAGAGAGCTCCTGAGGGTTGGAGCACGGGAATGATGTGACTACCACCACGCTTGAGAAACAGTAACTCTGGCGGACATGTGGGAAGGACAGCAGTAAGACTGAAGACAGAGGCCACTGCCACCATAAGGTGAGTGGTGATGACAACTTTAGGTTACAGTAGGAAGAACAGAAAGGAAAGCATGGATGTGGAGGAATGATTATAGGACTTAAATTACAAGAACATCTGGGCCAGTGTGGGAAAAGAAACCCCATCTAGAAAAAGTCAAGATCAAAACTGCATGTAAAAAAAGATGGCATAATAGGTCTCCATCAACTACATCATGCTAAAATAGTTGGGCCTCAGATTTTTAAGATTATAGAAAAATATCTTTAAAAGCCCACAAAATAGAGACTTCTATTTTTAGAAACATACTTCTGTTTTTTTGGTTGTCTTAGATCGTTTTCCTTTACTTTTGGGCGGGTCAAAATCTTCTGAAAGTTCATCAATGAGTTCTGATTCACTCAGGGCCTGGAATATAAGAAAAACACTATATTACAAAGTGACTCTTTTTGGTTACAAGAAAGTTTTACATAGAGAATTTCCTGTTAACATGTATTAAGCCATATTTTAGGATCTAAATCCAAAATTTAATGTTTGGGGTATTTTTTTAATTTATCAATGTAAGATAAATGTCATGCAACAAGTAAGGAATACTAAACACCAGGGTACCACAAAAATGTTCATGATTTAGTCCAAAGCTTTCCTGTTAATTCAGTTTCAGAAGAATTCTGTTCACATAAAACCACCTTTTCTTTCTAATGAAGATCTGTATAGTTTTTTTGTATGTGACTGTTTTTCACTATTTCCTAATGAGTGCCTTCTGAATAGCTCAGGAAACACAGATCATATACTCCTTCCCTAAGACTCTGAGGGATTTTGGCAACAAAGTTCTCCCATCCTAGTTCCTTCAGATGAAATGGTATTATTCATTTGGAGCATGTGGAAATTTTGAGCAATACCAGTCATCTACAACAGAACGGCATGTCATCTAGAAGCTGTGCCTCTGTTGGTACAGTCTGAGTTTTGAGTCCTGGTCTTGCTAGTTTTTAGCTGTAAGATCTTGGGCTATTTACAAGTCTCTGCCTCTGTTTCATCACATGTAAAATGGGAAAAATCACAGCACCCCCTTCATTCAGTGAGGACCTGACTGCTTTAGACCAAGTTAAGGCAGTGTAGAATCATTAAAATATCTGATGTCATGATTATAATCAAATTCTGAAGTGCCAACAATATAATTTGAGGCATTCTTGACATCAGCTCCTAATGTGCAATGAATGTCACCTACAAACTCCCAATATTCTAGTAATAATTCATGAAGAAAATAATCATAAAAGATACGAAAAGGAGTCAGAGGTATGAGCCAAGTGTTGCTACCACAAGTTCCCCTCTCTTTACAACTAGGTTGGCATTCAAAGTCTCCATAGAGAAATCCTGTCAAAATGATCTTCAATTTATACTTTACAGTTCTTTTGCTCTTTATCAGAAAGATCATTTCCTAACCTTGGATTTTTCTTCAGGCTCTGGCAAAAGTGGTTTTCCATCTTTATCCTGTAAACAAAATTGAAAATTCATTGAAAATTAAATAGAACATTTTCTTTTTACGGCTCGTTAAGTTTCTTCTAGGGAATTCCAGGATAGGAGGAGATTTTTTTTCCCCTTATATTTTAATGATCTGTTTTTGAGTGGATTTCTTATATTTGAGTGAATAAATTTTCAGTATTTTTTAAATCAAGTATCAGAATAAACAGCTAAGCTCTAAAATAAATAAACTTAAAAAGTCTCTGTTCTCCAATCCAGGGTGAAGAGGTAGATTTCATTCCTGTAATCCTTTTTTTGTTTTTTTGGAGATGATGTTTCACAATTTAGACTATTTCTAAACTGAGGAACTTTCTATATTAGCACCTGTAAGGACAGTTTCCATATATAAGCACATAGAAGAATCAAAACATTTTCTATCATGTGTTTACGTTTAATTTTTGAAAGATAAATTACAGATATAATTACAGAACTCCACCATCCTCACATTAAACCCAAACCACCACCAACAAACCACCCTAAGGATACTGGCAAATAGCTACACATTTATGTCTACCCCTTCAAAGATCTATGGTGCTTTTATCCATACAACGGTTACAGAAAAATTTATTCCCAAATTGTTTCTTACGCTTCAAGGTTAAGGATCTATATCATGCATTGTTAATATCTGGAACACTTGGATCTGTGGGAATTTTAATGACCACACGGTTACTACTTAGGAAACAATCAACTAACTTTAAAGAACAGGAAAGAAAGGGTTCAGGGGGTTCAGTTAGTATATGAACTGGGATAGTCATGTTCTTGAGCATCATGGGAACAGTCCCAACAGAACATGATATGAAGAACAGCATATTCTGTTAGGTGCCATGGCTAACAGCATACCGTGGTTGGCTTTAATCTATACTCCGAAGGCACAGTTTCATCATCTTCACCACACTTTTTTAGTTTCTCTTCTTTAGCTTTTGCCTGATTAAAGTGGAGAGGGAAATAAAACACAAAACATGTGGGTAATGTAGGTAAAACAAGAGGATATCACTTTATGTACTTCATAAGTGTTGTAGAGAAAACCATATCAGATTCAAGTGTGTGTCTGTGCTTTGTAAACTACAGAGCACAAGACCATGGTAACTGGCTGGCTGTGAGGAAGACAGAAAAAAACAACAGGGCGAGGAATCCTGGAGAGGTGTCCCCGCCCTGCTCTCAGCTGCTCTATCACCTTGGGGAGCCACTTAGTCTTTCTTAAGCAGTAAAATGGGGCTACCAATAATTTTTACCTAGTCCACTGACTTGTAAGGATCACTAGAGAAAAGGAAATAAAATATTGAGACCATTAAGCACAGTGCATAAGTTAGTTGTAATTATTTCAATAGCCTTCATCTCTTACTCAGTTATCTAGGGGGGAAAAAACCAACCAGTTCCAATGGTTAAATACAGTTCAGAAATGGGAGAAGCAGCTCATCACAAATCTTGGCTGATCCATGGATAATTGGTTTTACCTCTTTTAAAAGGACTCTTTTTTAAATTTTTTTTTTTTTTTAAATTTCAGTATCGTTAACATACCAGGTTATATAAGTTTCAGGCGTACACTATAGTGATTTAACAATTCTATACGTTACTTAGTGCTCATCATGGTAAATGTACTCTTAATCCCCTTTACCTATCTCATCCAACACCCCACCCACCTCCTCTCTGGTAACCATCAGTTTCTTCTCTAGAGTTAAAAGTCTGTTTCTTGGTTTGTGTCTCTTTCTACCTCTTTTTTTGTTTGTTTGCTTGTTTGTTTTGTTATAGTCCACATATGAGTGAAATCATATGGTGTTTGTCTTTCTCTGACTGGACTTATATCGTTTAGGTTTATATTTTCTAGCTCCATCTATGTTATTGCAACTGACAAGATTTCATTCTTTTTTATGGCTGAATAGTATTTCATTGTATGTATATACCACATCCTTATCCATTCACCTACTGATGAACACTTGGGATGCTTCCATAATTTGGCTATTGTAGATTGCTGCAATAAAAAAAAGTACTCCCTTCACTAAGAACTAGGACTTTATTGGATTACTGAACCATGAATAACCAATTGCATTCGAGATAAAAGTGCAGTTCTATAGTAGATCACTGGCTTCTAGGATATAGCATTTGCATTTTAAACTACTGGTGACTTATGGGAAGTTCCATGATATGTAATAATTGGCACCTGTTCCAAGGCATGGATTTAGATCACAGAACAAGGAGCTCCTGGGCACAAAGAGGAATATCACTTAGCAAATTCCAGCTCAACCTACTGCTCCATCTGTATTTCAACCTAAAATAATAGTTCTCCATTGAATGAATGATTTTAAAAATATTAAGCACTTTTAATGAGCCAAGCACTCTTCTAGGCTTTAGAAATACAGTTTTATTGTCCTGTAAATTATCATTAAGGGATTAAAGTTGTGGTTTTTTTTAAAAAAAAATTTTTCCAGTTATATTCTACTGCAACACGTGGAGGAAGTCCTATTATGTAGTGGCACTCCCCCATTCAGAGATTTGTGAGGTTTCTACCTATAAAACAGCCTTCGTGAAAGTCAGAAGTCACCTGTAGAAGACTGTCCTCTCCAGGCTTATGGACAGTGAGAATCATGTGCACCGTTAAATCCTTTCTATTCCTGTTTGATCTTTACAATCTTTTTATTTTTTTTAGTTTATTTACTTATTTTGAGAGAAAGAGAGGGAGTTTGAGAGTTTGAGCAGGAAAGGTGCAGACAGAAAGAATCCCAAGCAGTGACAGTGTGGAGCCCAATGGAGGGCTTCATCCCACAAACCGTGAGATCATGACCTGAGCTGAAATCAAGAGTCGGTTGTTTAACTGGCTGAGCCACCCAGGCGCCCCTGATCTTTATATTCTTTAAATGCCTGCACTGTAGGCACTGAAGACAAATGTCTACTCAACTGAAATAGCACCAGACCAGGTCACTACACACAGAAATGGGGAGGATTAATGAGGTATCATTGTAGAATACTTATGTCATGATACATTATAAGAATAAGTAGGCATGGACATGTCTTCTCTGAAGCATGATGCAATTTCTCCATAGAGAGCTCTCTAGTATGGAATAAACTGAAGTGGTTTGGGACTCCTATAGAATATTAACCTTCATAAGGCTTATCAAAACATCAGAGTATCCAGAAAGTAATAAATTCACCATTAGGCACTAAAATTCAGCTTAAGAATCCAGAGGATTGGAAGATCTTAGGAAATATTTATACTATGAATATAATTAAAAAGGAAAACTACTTGGATGTAAGTAAGTAAGTAAATAAATAAATAAAAGGAAAACTAGTGGGAAATAGCGGAAGATAAAGTAGAAACTAATAGAAAGAATAGAAAGAACAGTCCTTTTAGTATTAGTTAGAATTTTAGAAGTTCACTACTGTGGAGGTTTTCCAGAGGAAACATAAATACATTTATATGTATAAATGTATCCCAAAACTAGTTACCCCAACTGCTTAAGAACTTATTTTTATGCAACTATTTTTACAACTACTGACCTGATTTGAGTCACCCTAAGACACTTTGCCCTGAGATTTATGTTTATACGTTTCCTCCCCAAATTACTGTCTTATTAAATCACACCATTCTCTGTAAAAAGTCTGAAATAAAGTGCAGTTGGTCCCCTGCCCTGCAGCTGTCTGGTGGTGGGACTGTAACTCAACTTGGTCTGCTCCCCCACCAAGACACACACACCCGCAGGGTCTTGCCAGGACCATCCTCTCCCTCAGACATTTGTCTATGTGGCTGCTTTAAATAACGTGTGCCTCGCACTGTCTTTATGACAATTTCCTTTCTTCTCAATACATTACTTGGTCTTGGAGGACGAGGACTGCTTCCCCTGCTCCCTTGTGTTCGCCTTCACAAAGCTTGTCATGCCACACTGCGCCTGGTAAGCCCTCAAAGAAAGCTGAAGATAGAAACTGGCCCATTTTGGACCAGAGCAATCCCAGACTCAGGCCAGAAGCCTGTGAGACTCACTTTCCTCAGTGATTCAGAACAGGAAGTGACAGCGGAGGCAGCGGCATTATGACAGTGACAGGCACATGCCAGCTCCCCTCCCTGAGCTGATAGGCTGATGCTTCTGAGGGTGCCCAGGCTGTATTTCCATGTCCCCCAACTACACTGCCTTGTCAACAATGCCCACAGGCCAACTCCCTCTTTTATCCCAAATAACTCAGCTGAAAAATTCTTTAAAAACTGTAGTGTCATGGTAAAACTCTCCTCCACCAAATATAAGCTTGTTATGGCTCAGAAGGCTTGTTAAGATGTTGAAGTGTAGTAGGCATGCAGGAACTGCAGTTACAGAGTTAATCCTTGCTTGATATTATTCTAATTTGAGACAAGATTTTCAACATTTTTCTCCATAGTTATAAAAAGAAGGATCTTCCCACCCCATCTACCACATTCCCCCTCTCTGCTTATAAAAAGAAGCACCTGGAATCCTTTCGAAAACACAAATTTCCAATGTCCACAAGAGCAGACAAACCTCTCGCCAAGCCATTGCCTCCAGGTTATCTTGTTAGTCAGGTGTCATTTAAGCATTGGCAGAAGAGATTAGCATTCACTTTACATATTAAAACTCTAGATGGTTTAAAAGACAATACTCAACTATCCTTCTTGGTTGCTAACTATGCAAGAATGAAAATCTAAGTTAACTAGACTCTGAAAGTAAGGCAGAATGAAGAGTAGTTAATTTTTAATCTCCAAAAAAGAGAAGTTGTGTAAGAACATTTAGTTTCATAACCCGCCGAACAACATGCTTTGTATATGAATCCAAGGTCAGTACCTCATCAACTTCTTTAATGGAGCTGAGGTCGAGCTCAGGTTCTGGCTTCCGAGTGCCCAGCGAAGCAGAAAGAGCCTCCAGTGCTTGATCACTCATTGTGTCCTGCTAAAAAAGGAAAAAATCTGTACATTAAAAAAGGGAACATCTCTTCAGCCTGAACAACCTATCCACTTCTTTGTGAAATCCCAATTTTAAAATTCTAAAATGAGTTGCAGATTAGGGAAGGACTTTAGGAAGGCAATTTTATTGGAAACCTAGCAGAAAAGAGAAAGGAAAAAAAAAAGAACTTACCAGTGAATGAAAATTGGGGCTAAGACACTTCCACAGTGTCTTATGCTGTTTATACCCTCGGGGGCACACTTCACCCCTTATTTCTCAAGCTACAATTATTACACAACACTCGTATCAAAATAAAAGCTTGAAGAAGTAAACTTTCACTTTTCTGTTGTTGTTTTTTTTTTAATGTGTCTTTAGAAATAATTTCTGACAACCCTGGTCTTAGCAAACTAGCAAAGTCCAGGAAGCTGGGGAGCTTGAAGTGGCCCCACAGGCTTCATGTCTGAATGCACAACGGCTGATGGCTGTGGGGACTCCCACTCTCAGGGTGTGGCTCTCACTGCTCCCCAGCCAGCCAGATAAAAATACACTGTCCCTCCCCTCCAGGAAGGGAGAGGCAGAGCAGACCCGACACAAACCGCTCCTTGCATTATCTGAACTATCTGCAGATGGAGAATGTCTTCTCAACCAGAAGATGAGCTGCAGGACCACCGTTCAGGATTGGGGACAATTGATTATGGTTAATAGAAGGTACAGAAGCAGCTACAATCACATCCCACTAGTGATTTACAGGTCAAACTCCATTAGGAAATCATGGTGAATGGGGCACCTGGATGGCTCAGTTGGTTAAGTGTCTGAATGTTGGTTTTGGCCCAGGTTATGATCTCGCAGCTTTGCAGGTTACATCGGGCTCTGTGCTGGCAACGCGGAGCCTGCTTGGGATTCTCTTTCCCTCTCTGTATCCCTCCCTGACTCGCACTGTCTCGGTCTCTCTCAAAAATAAATAAATAAACTTAAAAAAAAAAAAGAATCAAGGTGAAGATTTATGTTCTAAGAGTGCAACTGTTTTGGTGTCTTGTCTTTCTGTGTGTTGTAATGATGAGATACTCTTGTTTCACAACCAAGAAGGCTGTGTTCAAATCATGATTAGTATTTGCAGAAACAAAGAAGGCCTGTCTGGAGATAATGGATAGAACCCTGATTGGATTTACTAGTCCACACAGACCCCTGAGGGAAAAAAGATGTCCCTCATCATGCTGTACTGGGATTATCCTGAATCAACTAGATCAGGCTCAGGAAAGCAAGTGCTATCAGGTGGACCATGTTTATTTCCAAAGAAGTAATTATTTATACCTCCTCCACCTTTCTTTTTTTGTCTTGGGGTGAAGCAGCACTTTTGACTACCCTGGCTGACTGAGCTTTAAGAACCTCTTCTGTAGATTTCTGAAAGACAAAATGCAAAAGATTAGACTTATAGTTAGAATAAATGTAACTTTAATAATCAGAACTAAAAAGAAATTGTTTTCAAGTTTTATATAGTTTCTAACAAGCTCCCCCTAATTATTTGGAAAACAGTACCTCTTCCTTAGGTTTCTTTCCACCAGCGGTAGGAGAACTGCAGGTGAAGTCAGATGACAAAGCATCTATGGCATCACTTGGCTCCATGGGTTTCTAAAGAAACAGGCACCACGATGGGTAACTCATGAGAGTCATTCAAGTTACAGATCACAATACAAACTCAGCAAATGAAGAATGATTTGACATTCCTTTACTACCAAATCAAGTATGTTATCACATAACTCAGATAAATTCTTTGTTTGGAAGGAAATGAGTGCTAATACTATTTTCCTGTTTCCCTCCTTTAAATGGATTACATATTAGGATATTCTCATTCTATTTTTATTAATATTTATTTTGCCCTAATACCTTCTTGGCTCCATTCTGCTTCCCCTCAAAAAAAAAGAAAATATATATATATATATATATATATATATATATATATACACACACACACACACGTATATATATATATATACGTGTGTGTGTGTGTATATATATATATGTGTATATATATATATATATATATATATATATATATATATTAAGCCATGAGCACTGAAGCAACCCCATACCCATCTCCTTCCTCTGAATAGATGGAAACTTGATCTGATTTAGCGATTATTCGTAGACACAATATAGAGAATTGATGCCCTATCCCCCAACTAAAGATTTAAAAAAAGGTTAACTTGTATCTTAGAAGACATTTATGTAAACTCACCGAAGAGTCTGGAGGAGGCCCTGTGATACCTTCTTTTTTCTGAAAAAAATATTAATTTGATCATGTTGAAAGTCCAAAATTAACTTTTACAGTTGGCAAAATGTACTGTTCAGTGAGTGTTATGGGTTAAATTGTGCCTTCCCACAACCTTTCAAGAGTTCCTAGTACTCCAGTGTGTGACTATATTTGGAGGTAGGGCCTTTCAAGAGGTAATTAAGGTTAAGTGAGGATATTAGGATGTGCCCTAACCCCATAAGACTGCTGTTCTTTTTTTTTTTAAATTTTTTTTATGTTTATTATTTTTGAGAGAGAGACAGAGAGCAAGTGGGGGAGGGGCAGAGAGAGAAAGAGACAGAGGGAGACACAGAATGTGAAGCAGGCTCCAGGCTCTGAGCTGCCAGCACAGAGCCCAACGTGGGGCTCAACCTCGTGAACCACAAGATCATGACCTGAGCTGAAGTTGGGAGCTTAACTGACTGAGCCACCCAGGCACCCCAAGACTGCTGCTCTTAGAGAAGTGGGGAATGTAGACCAAAAGATGTACACACAGGGAAGATGGCCACGTACAAACCAAGTAGAGAGGCCTCAGATCCATGCTTCACAACCCTCAGAAGGAACCCACGCTACCCATTCCCAGATTCGTTTTCTGACCTCTAGACCTATGATACAAAATATTTCTGTTGTTCAAGCCACGCAGTCTATGGTACTTCGTTATGGCAGCCCTTGCAAATTGATACAGTGAGAGTCATCATAACGACAACTTCACATGCCTCATTATACTTTCTAATTTTAAAAAATGTGAATATATTAATGGGATAAGATTATGTTCCAAAAAGTAAAATAAAAGTAAATGATTATTTAACTTACTGCCAAAAGTTCCCTGTATTTTGGAGGAATGGTGACTTCTCTTTTACCTAATTCCTCTATGTAGATGGAAGTCATTGGATCCTGGAATAAAGATCACACAGAGGGATATTATATAATTAATTTGCTGACAATGTTATATGCTATTACACAACCAAAGTACTGTTGCCATTAGTAATTTATGGAGCTACTGAAGTGAAATGAAATTAAAAAGCCAATACTTTCTACAACTCTGAAATTGTAAGTTTATACAATACTTGCCCTTAATTAGCTTAATTCATATGTAATACTAGAAAATATTCAACCTACTATATTAAATTTTATTCTTATACTAAAGCACATTTTAAAACATTTTTCGTGGTCTCTTTCCAATACATATAAAAGTACAGTTAATAATCAATTTCTCTATAAGCTAACACCCAAGTCTTCCAGACCTAATTTCTAAGAAAAAAAGATCAGCTAGAGTCACATCTCCTGTCTAACCCTCTACTATCCCATTCCTTTTCCTTGTTAGCCAGCAATAGCCACCATCCTGAACTTTATTGTATCTACCCACTTAAAATCGAGCAAATTTTAAAACAATTATTCCATATGTAGGTATCCACAAACAACATGCGGCATTACTTTGCATATATTTTTTTTTTTTAATCGAAAAGGTACAGAACGCTTTACGAATTGGTGTGTCATCCTTGCGGGGCCACACTGATCTTCTCTGTATCCTTCCAATATTAGCATATGTGCTGCCAAACTGAGCACTACTTTTACATATTTTCAAATGTTGTATTAATGATATCATATTCTAGGTATCAAACTGTATTATTCTTATTCAAAATTATGTTTTTATAATGTATCCCTGTTGGTATATGAATAATTAATTTTAACCACAATAAAGTGTTCCCTTATATTAGCTTGTCTGCTGTTGACCAAAATCATGTCCAAATGTTTCACCTGTGCTTGTAACTCCTGGTGCACATGGGTAAGGCTTCCTCCAGGGAATCTCTCTACAGGTGGAATTGATAGTTGAAGGACAAGTACATCTTCAACATCCACAAGCTCCATGTCAATTGTCAGACTTTTACACTTTTGCCACTCTGAGGAGTGTGTTCTCTCCATATTTTAGTATCATTTCTATAAATACTAGACAGACTTTCATTTTTATTTATTTATTAGCCAAACAACTTTTCTCCTATTTTTCTATTGGGCTGCCTTTTAAAAATTCTTCATAAATTCTAGAAACAGATCCTTTTTCATGTCTGCTTCAAGTATTTTCTTCCAGTCTTTTGCATGTCTTTCTATTTATGTTTTTAATATCAAGGAACATATAATTTTCTTGCTTTTTCTGGGTAAGGAATAGGGATGAGCTGAGGGTGGTAAATTTCTAGAAATCATAATAAGTTCAAGCCTAGTGGACTTAAATCTCAAGGACAGAAAAATGTTTGTGACCCAACAGGCTGTATTCCAGCACCAGTCACAACACAGACAATCAATAAATGTTTGCTGAATCACTGTAATAGGATAGCTACCATAGGACAAACCATTTCCATTTATAACACTAATGTTTAGTTGCCATTATTGATAGTGACACCATCCTGCTTCTCTCCAAGCAACAGAACACGAGGTATTCTTTTGTGCCTCATGACCATGACCTTATTTCCTTTCCTACCCATTAAGTATAAATCTTTACAGATACCAAGATCACATACTGAAACTTCAGGTCCAGTATATGTTGTGTTATCTTCTTCAGTTTCTTCAGGTCCTCCTAAAGTGTCTACTAAGTCATCCAAAGCGGCATCCAGGTCTGACTAGAAAAGAAAGAGAGCAGGTATTTAAATGCTATTTGTAATACATATTTCACTTCTGATTTTTTAACTACAAAAAAAACAAAAATTCTGTGCAGAAAAACACCAAACATCAAAAGTTCTTCAAACATTAAAATAGTTAAAATCTAGTCTCTAATAGACTTTATTATGTAAGGCCCCAGAGTACACATTTCAGGTTACAAAAAACAGAAAGCCATGTTCAGATAAGAATCACAACTTCAGTAAGTCTAATGGCAGTAACTACAGAACAAAAGAATGGCTCATTAAAGTTCCCATTCCAATGTCCTCAGTTAAAAAAACAAAAACAAAGAATAACGATCATATAACTGTATGCAACAGGAGAAATTCTTTGTATTCATTCCTTATCAATAGTTTGCCAGAGTTACATATTTACAAAGAACTCCAAGAAAATGTCTATACAGTACCTCTCCCAAATAGAATCTATTTCAAAGATGGATTGCCTGTGTTCCTTCATTCATTTGTGGTTTTTTGTTTACTTGCTTGCCTAAAGAAGTCTACAAAACAAATTACTTGAAAGGGATGTTAAGCTTATAAGACGTGACAATCTATTCTGTCAATATGGACTTTAATTAGTATAATGAAGGAGTGCCTCCATCCTATCTCTGAGGTTTAAAAAGACTCATTGTGAAGAATATGCTGAATTTAAAAGGGAAAACAAGAATTTGGGAAAACACCCTTTATTTACTTAACTCAAGTTAAAAATGATTATTTAACTTTTTTTTTTTTTCAACAACCGTATTCCCACTACAATTTTAGGAACTCACCTGATCATGTAATACAACTTGGGACCTGTTAACTTTAGACCGATTCATTTGGGAATTTCAGAATGAAGAAGTGTCTTAAATTCTTTAGTCATACCTCTGGTTAAAGAAGGTATATTTGCAAGAGAGAAACTGTAATGTAAACTCCACCAGATGTAACTAGAGTTTTCAGAACAGAAGGTTAGAATATAAAATGTTACAGAGGTGCCTGGATGGCTCAGCTGGTTAAGCGTCTGACTCCTGGTTTTGGGTCTCGTCGTGGTCTTGTGGTTTCGTGAGTTCCAGCCCTGTGTCCGGCTCTGAGCTGACAGTACAGTCTGCCTGGGATTCTCTCTCTCTCAGTCTATCATACCCCTCCCCTGCTCATGCTGTCTCTATCTCCCAAAACAAATAAATAAACTTAAAAAAAAATATTTTGAATGTTACAAACATACCTGAAAAAATTTCACAATTTTAGCTTATAGCAATAATTCATGAGAAGGGTCTTTAAGTTATCCTACCTCATACAGTTTGCCCTTAAAAAATCAGATCCGAATAAATTTAGAGGCTATAAATAAATAAATATCTCAAGTAGAAATGCACTGCTATCTTCATACCTTTCCAGATGGTTTACCCGGTTTGGATTCAACTGGTACAGCAGACGTTAATGATTTCTTTTCTTTTTTCTGGTGAATTTTAGAAAGAAATAAAAACTTTTTCACATATTTTTCTTCAATGATCTAACAAATTCAAATTACTAAGTAATTCAACAAGTTCAATGATATTACATATTTAAAAATGAGTCTAATATTAACAGCATAGATCATATATTGAACATCTGCCTCTGTGCCAGACATGTTGTATATGTCATATCCTTTTCCAGAACAGCATAATTTATTTCATTTAGTGATGTGGAGAGCAAGACTCAGAGATGTGACGTAATTTTTCCTAGGTCACACAGTAAAGGAAAAACCAAGAATTGAATCCAGAACTGCCATCTCTTTCTTCTTTGCTCTTGGTTGCCTCTCCAAGGGCCCACAGTCAGCCCACAGCACCCAAGAATTTTTTCGCTAAGTGGCCACTTCTCACTGTTGCTCTTTCAACCTTTGCCTGCACACATTAAGACCTCTCACTCCCTGACTTAGCATTTCACCATCCACTCCTTTCTTCGTCTCCCTAAAATGTTTCAGTTGCTCTTTCAAACACTGCCCATAACTCTCCAATCTGCAATCTCCATGCTTGACCCACACATAATCGTTTCTGAAGTGTGATCTCAGTAAGCACCCCTAACCCAACACATCTCTCACAGCAGCCATGACTGAGCACCACCCTAGGGCTCCTCTGGCATTTGTGCCATCATTCTCTGCCACTCCTGCTGCGTTGCCCCCAGCCCTACACATTCCACGTTTCTGCCTCGCACTGGTGGCCCGAAGCAAAACCATTCTCTAGAGCCAGGGCCAAACACTTGCAGGGACTGAGAGGAAGTAGACAGGTGAAGATGCCAGGTTTAAGACAACAGAAAAGCGTCCCATGTGGAGGTCTCTGAAATGTGGGTGACAGAGCATGGGGGGTGGAGAGCACACCAGCTCCTATGCACTGCCCACATGAGTCTTCAGGCAGGCCACCTCTTCTGTAGCTCAGTAACATCATGTGTGACACAGGGACAGTAACTGCACCTCCCTCCGGGGGTTATGAGAATTAGATAAATTCATCTATCAAAGTGTGTTTGGTCTATCAAAGTGTGTTTGGTACATACTAAACACTATGTAGGTACTCGTTGGATGATTAAGTGCTAAATAAGTGACCACCGCTATTGTTAAAAACACCGCGGGGGTCACCAGGGTGAGAGCGTGTATCTGGGCAACCAAATCCACTCTGAGGATTCAACCACAACCTTATGCAGGTATGCATTCATATTTGTTATCCCCTCCTTCCTTCCTCCTCCTCTCTGCCCCCTCTCTTCATTCTCCGGTCCTTCAGAACAACATTCCAATTGCCTTGCTACACATCTCTCTCCAACATTTCAATTCAGCCTATCGAAAATCAGGCCACTTTTGACCTCAACCAGTTCTCCTTCTGACCTGTCCACCCATCAGTCGTAACCAGGGACCAGGTCACAATTTAGGGAGGCACTCTCTCTCATCAGAGCTGGCCCTGCACTTGCAGGAACCAGACAGTGCCCCCCTGGACTCACTTTAGGGTTACCAACCTAGCTCGTTCAGATCTGAAGCCCGTTATCTCAGATACCTTTATGATACCTTTGCCCACTGCAGCCAATTCTTTTCTAAAACCTGAAGATTTCACTTCTGCAGTGCCTCTGGCATTTCTCCCCACTATCTCATTCTATCCCAGCTCTAATTTAGGCTCACTTAGGACTGTGGTCACTCAATCCCGCAACTCGGTGCACTGCCACCACTCTGTGTGTTCTCTAACATCCAGTGTGTATCCTCTACTGGTTAAACAGCTACCACTCATCTCAGCACTATCCACAGCAGTGCCTGGACCTGTCTTTCTGGTCTTACAGTCCCACTGCTCATGCCCCGTGTGCCCCACCCTCAGTGGAATTCACTTTGTACCCAGAACACATCTCACAATTTTCCACTCTGATGCATCTGCAAGCCTGCAATCCTAGCTACCTAGCCTTCATGCCAAACTCAAACTGGATCTACTCAAAAGTGTGTGTAATCCTGCAAACAGACAGAAGCCCTCCATTCCCCACCAAAGAGCTTCTAGTGGGAGCTTGTCTTAATCTGCCTTGGAATGCAGTCCCAGGGATTCTGTCTTCTTCCCGCCCCTGGATGCGCTAGCCTGCTGCTAGGGTGTCCTGCAGTCACACGACAGTGCTTTAAACATGCTAAGTACCCCAGCCCCAATTGAAGATCTGATCAATCTCACTTCAGGGAGATGGATCAGAGACAAACAAAGTGAAATGCTTTGCCACAAGTTCAAGCACACCAGACTTCCACATATGCCTCTCCTGTTACTGGTTAGCTTTCACTTTTTCCCTGGCTACTTTATATCTAGCATAAAATTTCAAATTGATGACATTTTTAAATCTTTTTGAACAAATCTAACCTTCTGTCTTAAATCTAACCATTTTTCAAACATTTTCATCTAAGTACCCCTCATCGACAACAGAGAGTAACATTTATCCTTAGAGTGGGGAGGGGGTGGGAGTCTCAAGAAAATATACAAGAAAACACATTTTTTTTTAATATAAGTATTTTCATTTAAAGGTTTATGTAAATTTTGCCATCACTCCATAGAATATCTGCATTAGTTTGCATACAAACTAATGTGTCTCTTCCTTTTCAAAATCTGAGAAAAACTGGTGTTTCAAGATGTGCCATACTTTTATCCTATGACTTTCCTTACCATCTAGCCTGAAGGGGGACACTTTTCCTATTTTGAAAATCAGGAAAACAGATAAATCAATACTACTTTTTAAAAAATTCATTTCTATCGTCTTAGTTTTGCTGCAATTACTTAATTGGGGCTTCCAGAGAAGTAAGTAGCATTTCTTAGGGAGACATGGCCTGTAAACTGATTAGTAACTCTGCCTTGCTATGGGTAGAAACAGTAGACTACTTCTCATCTTACATTTCGAGGCTAGTATTTGAAATAGCTCTTCAAATGATCTAAAGAAGACTTGCCCATCATTAGTCAGAGGGGCATATATACTCTCTCCTGAGAGGGCTGGGATGTCTCCTTTGAAAACTTCCCCTATCAACTCATGTATATGTCATGACTGCTTGTTATTTACTCATATCTAGATAGATGCTCTCCAGGTTGAAAGCTGAGAGAAATGCTTATTCACATATGGCAATTTTATTTGCTTAATTTCAAAGCTATAAATATTGTTGAAAGCAGGGTCTGAGTCAACTCACATTTTAATTTTCTTGGTACTCATACCAGGCCTTACACATGGCAGGTGCTCAGTAAATATTTACTGAAGACATGAATTCTCAAATCAGTTTTGTTATCTTGCTCACTCTGTATCTTTTAGATGCATCCTCTTCTTCACTAAATTTCACATAAAGAACAGTGCTCGGTTTTACCATATACAGGTTATTTGGGCATGGTAGCACCAGATCCCTAAATGCTTACTGAGAACCAAACGAAAACCCAGGTTGTAATGGGTCTTCACCGAGCACGCATTTTTCATAAAAGAGACCCGACAGGCAGTGAGGCCCACATACACTTCATGTCTGCTTAGGTGTGCTTACCTTGTTATCTGGTTTGGCAGATGCTGCAGCTATATCAGCAACACCTTCTCTGCCAGCAGAAACTGCATCCTGTGATTTAGTCTAGAGGGGATAAAAAGATTAACAGAACTAAGTATCTTTGAATGACTGTTTTCAAGATCAAGCATTTCAAGTATCACTACTGAGCCAGTTATAACTATCATGGACACAGTGCTGAGGAAAAGGTTACTAGCTTCTACTACACATAGTACAACAGTGGGGACCACATAAGGCTGGACTCAAGAGCTACAGAGTGCACGCAGGTATACAAATTTTGAAGGGGGCCAGGTAGGGACTGTGATAAATTGTTATAAAGTTGTAGCCAATTGTTGCCACATAATCTGATGTTTCAAGAAGCTGGAAATTTGAATTTTATGTGAAACATTATGACTTGAATTGTTGGCAACGCATTAAAAAAATTTTAGTAATACCGCAAGCCAAACAAAATAGAATAGAACAAAACACATAATGGCTGCCTTTAAGTGATGAGCCACATTTGTGTAACCACCTTCTATCAAGTCCCTTGTCAAGCAGGTCTACTAGATGTCTTCTAAGAGCTCTCAATGGAAAAGTTCTTCTCATAAGTGTTTATTCTTCAAAGAGTTGACCTCCATTAGCTGTGCATGGAATCTATTTCTGATTTTTTGGCTCTATAAATTCACCTCTTCTACAACGAAATTCTAAACATGTCTTTCAGAGTTCCATGTAAAGAGCAGATCATGCAGAGCATCTGTGCTCCTAACTCTGAGAAGAGGGCCCAGGTGGCAACCAGTACCCCAAGCTTCCTGTCCATGAGACACCAGAGTCTGCTGCCTTTTAGTCATGACTGGGCACTGCTGGGCAGTGGAAGAAGGCTGGACTGAACTTCCCCTCAACCAATCTGATGTATTTCTTGAGCTTTCCAGAGCCCCAAGTTTCCACAAGGTTATTTGCAAAACCAGTAAAATGAAAGCACCAAATCCTTACAATACAAGGTATGTTCAGCATAGCTCCAGAGATTCAACTACACATGTCCATATAGATAGAGGACGTGCATCTTATTCTCTAGTTGATGGTAGTGTTTTCCTATCAATCTGAGAGGTATACCTTTGGTTTTGTTGATTTCTCAGATGTCGACTGCTCACTTGATCTGGAAACTGCTTTTTCATTATGAACATGCTTGCTTTCTGTATCTGATGCATGCTTGGGTAGGCTTTTTGGCTGAAACACACACACCACACTGTTAACAACACAACAAATATTGATGCTTTCCTCTATGAAGTGCGAGCGTTCATAGGACATTAATAAATTGCAAATCCTGCTACTGCCACATGGTGGTGCCATTTTAGCCAGAAAAACAAATAAATGAGAGTTCAGAATTTTATCCCTCACACACACAAAAGGCTTCACCTATCTATTGATAACAAGTCTTAATGATGATCACTTACCTCTTTGTGTTCCCTTGGCTTTATTTCTTGGGTTTTTTTCTCAGGAACCACAGATGGCTGTTAATTTCAAAAGATAAAATCTCAGTTACATTATAGTCCTTTCTTTTATTACTTCCAAACAGGCTCAAGAACAGAACTCCAAATTAGACCCTTCTGCCTCTCTTGGGAAAGGCTCACTTAGAGGAATACACATGTGCTGCTTGTCAATAGTTATTCTACCAACAGCATGATAATGACAATCATAAGAGTAATAAAAAATTAGCATTTCATTTAGAATGATTTTTCAAATAGGTATGTACCTCTAACTTATTGGCTGTTTTTCACAATTCATACAGATCATTGTAAACACAAGTCCATTCACAGAGATGTCACATGATCACTGTGACCTCTGAGTTTGTTGATTGGGAATCCTACTCTAGATTCTTTCTTTTAAAAATCTCCCTTTGTAGGGAATGAACATGGTATTTCTGCAATTTAATGATTTATATAGTCTTTTCTGTGTTACAAGTCAAGAAGGAGATACCACCAGAAACCCAATTCTCTTGAGATTGTGTAAACAACCAAATGGAACAGCAGATGATTTCTACCTTGCAGCTCAATTCTTCCTCTATAGTGGACTATAAGATTATCATTCTGAGCGGTCAACCCAAAGGAGCTACATACAATCAGATAAGTTCACCTTCCACCCAGATGACCTCCCCTTGCCTGCATTTAAAGGACATCTCTGTGCTTTCCCACAGGAAGCCTTGCAGTCTTATCTGAGTATTTGCTTAAGCATGCTTGAAAGAAGTAATGTGCACCATCGTATGTAGGATAAACATTTGCCTGCAGACACCCTGGGGTCCATCTTCACATGGATACAGATTGGCTTTCAGTCTAGACAGCCATGAGTCAGGGAAGACACTCCCAAGGGAAAGTCAGAGTTGTCTCCTGAGAAACTGGAACTCATTCCACAAACTGAGATAAGACTGTTAAGATAAACCTAGGATCCTCTTAGCAAAGACTCTCATCTGTAAGTCATCTAGGTGCTGGGTTCAAAAGACATTTACTCTTGATGTCCCATTTTTAAAGTAACTGGATACTCATTACCCTTTGTCCTTTCTCCTTGGTTCCTACTGCTTTTTTTAACAATGACTTCAACTATAACAAAAATCTAGACCTGAACAAAATGCCTTCTGAAATCTATTGTTTTCATTTACAAAATAAATTCATTTTAATGTATGGATTTAATGTTATAAGTATTCACTTATGCCCTATAAAATGTTTAAAAGGGTAATCCAAAATTAATTAAATTAGCTGACAAAAAAATCCTTTTACCATTCAGTAGCACCAATGGAGTAAATTGGTTATTCATTATTATTGCTAAGAATCCAAACAACTCACTAGTTGACTTAAATTACTTACCTTAGTTGATTGTGACTTGTTTTCAGGTTCTGTTTTTGCAGCCTAAACTCAGAAAAATAAAGAAAAGAGGGAAGGAATTACAGAAGAAAGGAAATAAAAGACATAGTTTATAAAGTTTAACATAGATTTTCTTCAACTAAGAAAGCTTTCCAAAGGAGATGATTTTGATCTAAATATAAGCTTTCTAAGTTTACTATCCTTTTCTTGTAATTTTAACTGTTTAGATAAACACGTTAAGTACACTAACACTCTGCTCTTACTTTTAGATAGCAATTTACATCTTACTTATGTGTACCAAAGATATGTAAAAATTTATTACTACAAACACTGTAGCTAATATATAAGCAAAACAAAATAAAAATCTTCATCCTTCAAAGCCAATGATATGACTGATCTTTGTGTGAAATACCACAGGTTTTGGCTGTCGGTGTGAAACAATGGGATGGTGACAGAGCCAAGGAGAACAGAAAGCAGTGACATTTAGTTTTAGTGCCAGAATATGAGCGATAGGTCACCAAGCCTACCACAAAGTCCGTGATGGGTGAGCTCCTGAAGATCTCAAACTGTAATTATTAGTGCATGCTGAGCAGATGAGGCGACCATTAGCAAACAGAAATGTCCCCTAGTACAATGAACCACGTCACCTGTTTTTTGGGTCTTTTCTTGCAGGGGGAATGCTGTCCTTCCATCTGTTTGCTGATTGGAATAGCCTAATACAAGAGCACAGCCCCAGGTGTGATTTTATTTAATCTGACAGTCAAATAAGTATCATGTATCATTGGGCTAAATGTTTATATCGAGACTCGTTCTACTCCTCTACTGCATCTACTCCATGCGTATGTATGTAACTCCAAGAAGTGGTAGGCACTAAAATTCTAAAGCCTCAAGCAAATATTGCAATTTGGATTTACTTTTTTTTCTGTGATAAAAATCTATAAAATCGCCATTAGTAAAACTAACTTCTGACCCCTTTCCTTCAATTTCTCTGTGTACAGGCTGATTGGGCCATTTTCTTCCACCTATATTTATAATGCTTGATTATGACCAAATCAATAGTCATAAGTACTGTCAAATTTTTTCTGAAATTTTACAACAATCCTGTAAATAGTACATAGATTTTTTTTTTAATTTTTTTTGTTTTAACATTTATTTCTGAGACAGAGAGAGACAGAGCATGAACGGGGGAGGGGCAGAGAGAGAGGGAGACACAGAATTGGAAGCAGGCTCCAGGCTCCGAGCCATCAGCCCAGAGCCCGACGCGGGGCTCGAACTCACGGACCGCGAGATCGTGACCTGAGTTGAAGTCGGACGCTTAACCGACTGAGCCACCCAGGCGCCCCTAGATTTTTTATGCACAATATAATCTAAAGTTCTAAGAATGCTTCAGAAGGTCTCATTGTGACTTAAGTCCTTTACTGGAGTGTTTTACTCAGTTTTACCCAACCAAAGGTCATTTGTGTCGAAAAATACAATCCCTTAAGTACATACATGCATTCTTGGTATAGGCAAGATGTGAAAACTGGAATAAAACTGGATTAAACATTTTTGAACTTTTCAAAATGAAAGATGGAAAATTAGGCCTAATATTTCCTGTCATTTCTTTCCTTTTTATCTATTTGGTGGTGTTAACATAAACTCCTATTTTTTATCCTATTTGAAAAAGCCAACACCAAATACCCTCTTGATGTATCATGGCTTGTGCTTCAGCCATGAAAATACAAACATTCCTCCTATAACGAACGGACCCTCATTATACCAACATACATATTGTTTGAGAAGGAAACCAAGTTCATAACCACACAAATCTTTTTAAAGGAATTTTAATTTGGGATCCTTTCAATTAGGATCTTTGTTAATTAGTTTCTGTATTTGCTACTATGCTTTTTGAATTTATGCAAATGAAATTTATTAATGATTATTAAGGAAAACAAGCAGCTGGTATTGTAGTGGTTTAGATCTATGAACAGCTTCTACTTTGTAATTTGTCAATCAAGATGTTGCAAGGAAGAACTCTACAAAACAATTAAGAATTTATGCTCACACATGTAAGTAGTTTATAATGGAATATTTTTATTAGTAGTTGCTAATACATTTCCCAAATTTATTTTTGGTGAAGGTGGTGGTGCTTAACATAATAGTGATGACAATAATAACTAATGCTTATTGATTACCTCTTAGTATCAAGGACTGCTCCAAACTTTACATATGCCAACTCAGTCCTCATAATAATTCTATGAGGGAGGTATCATCATCATCCTATCATCATCATCTCCACTTCAGGGATGAGAAATTTAGGTACAAAGAAGTTAAATAACTTCCCAAGGATACCCATGGTAGAGCTGGGGTTTTGTGTTCTCAATCACCACACTGTACAACATTGTCTCTCCAGTGTTAGACAGCTCCTACTGGGCATCTGCTGTAGGACAGGCACTAATACCCTTAATGTTTGTTTTCTTACACAGGCTTGTGAAACATGTACTATTATCCAAACTGTACAGATAAGGAAACAAAAGCCAAGATGTGTTTCCGAATACCATGGCTGATATGAAATGAGATTCCACACCAGGCCATCTTTTTCCATTGTTCATGCTACATAGTCTTTCAGGGATTTTATCCTGATTAGAAATCTGACCTTCCATCTTAACTACAGCAATATGACCACTGATTCTAATGCACCAGGGGCAAGAGAGAAAGAACTTAGATCTAGACATATCCTTCCTCTTCAGAGGTATATGGACTTTTATTTGAAAGGTATGGAACACAGGATTCAGTATAGGTATTATTTTGAATTAACATCTTTTTTCTAAAAGCTCAAAATATTTGAAAAAATACACTCAAGTTCACATTCACAAAAATCTTCAAGAGAAGGCTAGTATAAATGTTATGACACAAACATCACAAAAACATTGTAACTGAAATCCACCAAGAAAGGGAGTTGATGCCAAAAGTGGTCCTGACTCAGCCATTGGTGATATTTCATCACCAAGACACTTATTTTGGTCTCTCCCACTTTTTCCCTACTTTCCCCTCTCTCTCCTCCCCTCCTCTAGTTCTGTAGGACTTCCAGGAATTCTCGTGATTAATCCTTAGCAATGGTTGAAGGGTTTGTGGACACTTGAAATAAGCACTGGTCCTCAAAACGAAAGTCAGGGGCAATGGATCAGAGTCAGGCAATGGGTCAAATGAGAACCAAAATAATAAAAAAGAAATCCTAGATTTGTGCTCTCCTTTCTTTAATTTTTCATGGACTCTGAACTCAATGATAATTTGTTATTGGTTGATGCTTTTCTGATAGTCTGAGATAAGTTTTTTTTAATATTCTAAGATTAAGCTTGGTCTTCGTAAATAGTGACAATAGATGAATAGATCAGGTAATGTATATTTTGAAAACAATTTAAAAATTCATGTAAAATACTAAATAAAAACAATTTTAGATTAAAATTTTTTAAGTTAAAAGAAATGCTAGATAACATTTATAAGAGATTTGAATAGTATACTTCAAGATACTTACAATGTCCTTCAAAAATAGCTGAACATGAGGAGCACCTGGGAGGCTTAGTTGGTTAAGCATGAAACTTCAACTCAGGTCATGATCTCATGGTTCATGAGTTTGAGCCCCACATAAGACTCTACAATGACAGCTCGAATCCTGCAGCCTGCTTAGATTCTCCGTCTTCCTCTCTGCCCCTCCCCTGCTTGCATGCTATCTCTCAACAATATTTGAATTAAATATTTAAACATTTTAAATACTTAAAATCTAAATATTTAAAATAAATATTTAAAACAAACAAACAAACAAACAAACAGCTCAACAAGACACTATAGGATCTCCCAAGAGCACTAAATTACAGTGCCAGTACTAAGTTTTGATATAGGATCCTACTGGGATAGCAAAGTAACATGGAAGACAGAAAGCAAAAAAACATGTCAGTGATTTTAAACAAGAGCAACTTAATAATAATGGAGCTGGGTTAGCTTTTAAGGGCACTAAAGGATACTGGCTCATAAAAATTAGTTAAGAGCTTCTTGCAAATGTGCCCGCTTTAATTCTCCACCCCAATTGTCCAAGAAACACAGCTTGAGATACAGTAACTAAGGGAGAGGGTTAAGGCAGCTTTAGCCAACTCTTCAGAACTAGGCTTACTCTATGTGATAACTCCACTGTACAGCATTCTTTTTCTACTGAAATTCCAAGAAATAATTATTAGAATAAATCCCAAATAGAGCTCAAAGTTTTATCAATAAGATGTTGTCCCATAGGACTAAAATTTCACAAACTTAAGGAAGTATCTAAAGTAACCAGTATTATGTCACTTGTTTCATATTCACTTAGTATAAATTTTCTCATTTGTACACTAAGTTTTATTTATTTTTTTTTTAATTTTTTTAATGTTTATTTATTTTTGAGAGAGAGAGACAGAGTATGAGTGGGGAAGGAAGAGAGAGAAATGGAGACAGAATCCAAAGCAGGCTCCAGGTTCTGAGCTCTCAGCACAGAGCCCAACGTAGGGCTTGAGCTCCCTAACCATGATCATGACCTGAGCTGAAGTTGGATGCTTAACAAACTGAGCCACCCAGGCGCCCCTGTACACTGAGTTTTAAATGGCTAGAATATTATAAAATAAGAATATTATTATTTTAATAAGAAGCATTCATATTCTTCACTATATCCAGAAAAATGTACTTAGCTCATTTTATAATTTAAAAACTCCATCAAGCCTAGAACAACAACAAAAAATCTCTGGATTACCTCTCTTGTCTAGATATTCTAAAACAATGTAGAAGTGCACAGATGATACTTGAGGTAAATATTAAAAGGAAAGGTGGGTTTCCAAAGATCTCTATAAATTAGGAAGAAAATGTTTACTTCCATAACTTAAGCTTGTTAGGACATATAACACATTTGTCAGTCTACATTTGTTTTGCTTTATAAAATAATCACTTAAAGGCATTCACCCAAGTACACCCTTAAAGACTATTCATACCTTGCTGTCTGTGGGATTCATACTGGAAGACTTGCTGGTGGAAGCAGAAGAAGCGGACACCTAGAAAGTAAAGAAAGAGAAAGTCTGATTCTGGTTAACCTACAAACACTTTGTCTTTCAATTCCTCTTAACCATACTTGTTCTTAACTCTACCTTGGTTTTACCTCTTCTAGAGTACAACTCCCACAAAAGTCCAGTAGGTGGTCTTGCTCAGTGGGCAAAGCCTTTACAACCAGATCAAATGGGTGCAGATTTGGGGTGTACTACTTACTAAGTAATCTTGGGCAATTTTCTGATTTTTAGTTTCCTCTTTCTCAATTTTTCTTTAGTAGATAACTATCTTATAGGTTTATTACTACCTGGTGCATAAGTGCTCAGTAAATATTTTAATTATTGTCTGCCTTATTTTTAGGAAGAACACAGACTTTAAAACTTGACAGAATTTTGTTCAAATGTGAGCTCTGCCAATTACTAGCAGTCTTAGTTTCCTAGGTATATAAAATGAGGTCAATGTTGGCTCTTTTGCAGGGTTTTAGGTATTTGAGATGACTAAATGTCTGGCATATTGTAGGTGCTTATTAAATTACTAATGCATTAGTCCCAAGATATTATAAAAGACAGAAAGAGCAGGATGTAGCACTAGAAAAGACTCAGGAAGATCAGAATTGTCCTTTCAGTGTCACATAAGCAAGAGAAGGTGGGAATGGTATTGCAAAGGCAATACTGCTGTATTTTATGTCTCATCCAGGCTCCTCCCTGCAGGGCAAGAGGTGATGATGATAATTGAAGTTTCAAGATACACCATTCCTAGGGATGCAAGGGGATGGTGGAATTAGTCCCTGCAATCTAATCACCCAAGTAGCAGGGAGTGCATATGGATACTTGCATGGTACTGACTACTAGGATAGTACTTAACTTGCATTACCGTGGTGAATATTAAATCAACCCTAGTTTATTTGGGAATTCCAACCTAGGCTCATTTAAACCTCCATAACATTTAAGTCTGTTAGGTTTTAAAGCTTAGGGATTCCATCTGGCACTTCTTAAGTAACTTACTTCTTAAGTAACAGGCTGTCAGTAAACAGCTGCTGCCCTGCCAAGAATACCCAGAGCCTGTCTCTGATGTCTGGCTCTGAGCCATTTCTGAGGCTAAGTCCCAGGGCAGGAGGAGCCCATGCTTGTTGGTTTCTTCACTCTCGCCACCCCCACACACTACCACTCAAGGTGACTGTATGAACCTACTATAACCCATGGACCGTGAACAAAATCACCTTCCCCACAGACCTCACTTACTGTAGAGTATGTTAGTGCTAATAGTAAATTACCACAATTTTCAGATAAAAGCCCAAAGTTTTAGTATACTGATTTTTCAAACAAACTATATGAACTTTATTCCTGAGCACTATTAGGCACCAATAAGGCACTCCCTCACCCCAAAATATACCACACTTGGTCACTGTAGCAGGCGTGGAGTAGTGTCTCTCACATTCTCTTTGGGATAAAGAGCTAGAAAATGTACCAAGGTAGATTTTCCCATCAAATTAAAGGACAAATACATAAATATTCATTTTTCCTTGAGATTTTTTTAATCTGTGAGAATTACTGTATCCATTTGCCACACCCCATTCCTTCAATGATTTCCCTCAATCATATAAAATCAAAGACCAAACACTCTACATGAAAGTGCTTTTTAAGCTGCAAATCCTTAGGTAAACATTATTTCTAAACCTCTATGTTTATTAAAACGTTCCTGAAATCACATAGCCTTGGAATATCCAATCTGCCTTAAGCAGATAATTAAGCAATAGCTGGATGTGATCCTCAAATCCTATAAAGAAGACTTTCAAAGCCCCCCCCCACCCCAGAACAGTAAAATCTACATGGATAACTATAAATATGCATGGAGGAGGTTATCACAGGAATTTAACTGAAGGCCTTGGCCACACCTGTGCTCAGCACAGATCCCTCCATGAAAGTTCTATCCCATCACAAAGGCACTAAACATTTTGAAAGTGAAATAGGACAGCTACTTCATGGGATCAGAAAATAAGGAAAATAATCCCACCCCACTGTGAATCCATTCAACTCCAGTGAACTGTGGTTTGTTTTATTTTCTTCTATTTGTGAAAACAATGAACTTTTAATATTTGTTATCTCTGGTGAGGGATTGAATACAGTTTCATTTTAATTCTGTACCATTTAAATTTCTGATCATGTATGTGAATAACTGATTGTTATTGAAGAGTTTATCCATAAAGCTATGACTTGAAGAACTTTAAAGATAAACCTTAATATGTGGTTTTAAACAGGTGAAGAAAAAGATATCTCACAGAGGGTAAGTGCCTTGTCAAATATACCCCAGTTCACTGGCTCCATGTGTATTTACCCAGAGTAAGTTTGTGCCAGGTACTCTGTCAGGAGACAGGAACACGGTGGTGCAATTGCTAGACATGTTCCTGTCACTGCGGAACTTTCAGCCTCATCAGACAGGACATTAATAGAATAATCACTGCAATAATTACTTGTGATAAGTGCTATAAAGGAAAATCACAGGTTCCCATAAAAACATAGACTTGGCAACCAGAATTAGTTCAGAAGATGGTCAGGACAGGTGATGCTAAGGAAGTGACATCGTCATTAAAATATAAGGGGCATCACCCAGGCAAAGGTGGGGATTGTTGGGGGGGTGGTGGCTAGAGGGGCCCTTTGAGCTGTGTGTGCCAGGGTTGGGACCTAGGCCACCTGACTTTTAAGCCAGTGACTTTCTGCTGCAGGACTACCACAGCACAGTCCTGTTAACATCTAGGGACAGCCAATTTTAAAGCACAACCATCAGGGGCATAGTCAGTTAAGTGTTCAATTCTTGGTTTCAGCTCAGGTCATGATCTCACAGTTCATGGGTTCCAGCCCCACACTAGGCTCAGTGCAGAGCCTGCTTGGGATTCTCTCTCTCTCTCCCCCTCCCTTTCTCTTTCAAAATAAATAAATAAGCTTAAAAAAAAAGCACAATCATCACTCATACATACCAAAATATCACTGTGGGATCAGTGCTGTCAGTCAGAGTAAAGTGTAGCGATTACAATACTCTCCATCTCAAATGACCGACACAAATCTCTTTACATCCAGAGTATTAGTGGTCATTTATAAACTTAAAGAATAAATCAGAGTAACAAAGAGCAGAGAAAAACTATCTTTTTATAATCATTCTCCATCTACCCATTCAACAATTGCTATTTGAAAAGGAATGAGCTAGGGGCTGAGTACATACAATGAGGAAGACACCATCTCAGCCTTCAGAGTCTAGAGTCCAGAAAGACAGACAGCAGGTTTTTGTTACAACTGAAGTGCTCTAACAGAAGCAGGAAAAGAACCCTATGTGATAAAACAAATGTTTGAGTTCTACATCAGCTTCAGGCCCGCCTCAAATAATCTTGCTGTATCATCAAGCTGCATTAAAACAAACCAATGCTGGTTAAGAGTAAATGCAACCTGGAAAAAAAAAATAATTCTGTACTTAATCAATATGGCAGGTGTTTTTTAGCATTATTCAACAAAATCTCTTTAAATCTGTTACTTGCTACAGTAACAAATTTGGAAGTTTACTGCAGTAAACAATTCCAGATAGGAAGGGAAGATGGTATGCTTTTAAGACCCTTGGAAAATAGAAACTTTCCTTTTTCACATATATTTTGCAAAGGTCTCCCAGAGTCCAGATTTTTAGCTCTCTTACCCACTCTGGACAGATTAATCTTCCTACATGGCATTCTCACCTCTAAGTTTTCCATCCGAAGTAAATCAGTGGTGACTCCTGTTGCCCACTACCTCACACTGAAATCCGTTCTCTTGCCTTCAAAGACCACCATGCTCCAATCCCTCCCCATCTCCCAAAGCAGAAAAGCAGCTTCAGGCAGCCAGCCTATCCCTTCCTTCCTCAGTGCACACCTCACTCAACGCTCCCTTTATGTTTTATTCACACAAATGCTACTGGTTGGCATGCTTCTCTTCCTAAAATATCCAAACCCCACATGCCCTTCCTTTCAGGTGCATCTCACTAGCTCTCAGCCCCAGCATTATAACCTCCAGCATTACAACCACCACGAGCAGTCCTGATGGGCATCTTCCTTGTCTACTTCCAGAACTTTATATAATCAGGTAACCACATAACTACCTCAGGAATGGTCTCCTCCACTAGATGGAGTCTCTTTGTAAGAGCTGTCTGTTGGGTGCATGCACCTGCTGACCCCACTCTTAATCATGGCAGGTTTCTGGCCATACCTTTTCCTGGATTCTGCAGGGTTTCTGCTAAGTACCAACCTCAACCATCGTGTGGCACCTGAGTGACTGCCAAGCATTGTGAGCTCACCCAGACCCTGCTGAATGGCTGGTACTGGGCAAGTTAAGGGCTCCCTTAGGAGGGTGAGGTCCTAGAGGATTTGCTCATCCGTTCTGCTGCCATTAAATCTGGCTGATGAAAAATATTACTTCCTCAGCTCCTTAGTTCTCTATTACAAAACAGAGTCCCCTCCCTTGCTTGGGGGTGCCTGAAGACTTATAGTTCTTGGCAGGTGCTGCTAGCTGGCCTCCCCAGTTCCCCTCAGGTCATCTGGCCTCGCCTTACTCTCTCCCCAGGCCCGGCTGGCAGACAGCAGGCCAGCAGATGAGTCAACAGGTGCTCCTGAACTTGACCCATCTTCCTGTCCCCACCCCTCCCTGGCAAGAATCCCCCTTCCCACATCCACCTGCCTCTGCTGTGGAGTTACTAGAACACATGCCATACATATGCACATGCCTCTTCTACCTGCTGACACACCTGCAGATCCAGTCTGAATCCCTGACCATCCTCTCCTTCATGGCTTCTGTGCCAGAGCAATTCCACAGTCTCTCATCCCCACTATAATGTTTCCTTCTGGAAGCCTCTTCCACTTGCTCCACTCTTCTCTGGGTTTTCATCTTCAGTCACAAGCCCTCTGCCTTCTCTCTTACATTGTTGCTCCCTTGGAATGCTGATTTCTCCCTTGACTTTACCATTTATTATGTGAACAATTCTCTATACCTTTTCAGCAACCCTACTTTATCACCCAACTATCTTATTTTACCTTAAAATGAGGACACTGAGACAGATGAAGGCTCAGCTCCCTGTTCCAGCATTTACTAATCCACATTAACCTCCTGTAATCCCCATTCCCACAGCCTTAGAAATGGTAGTAATACCACCTGCCTGTGGAGTTGCTGTAAGTGCCAAATGATGTAATACAGGGAACTCATTTGGCCCTGAATCACCTGGGTTAAGGCCCAGTTCTGGTTCCAGTCCTTGTCATTTCTATTTCCACCCACACTCCCAGTCTAATCATGTACCTCCCACACCTGGATTACATCATGGCCCTTCTAATAGCTCCATACCCTGTTCTCCCACCCTCTGTTCTACCCCATTCTCTAGCTCCCAATTCTTTGTCTATGGCTCCCTAGTTTATCTGGAAGAAAAAAAAAAAAGTGTACCATGTTCTCATTGTGATGAATTCATAAGCTCTCAATGGCTTGCCACTGTGTCCTAGATAAAGTCTAATGTCTTCTGCCTAAACTTTAGACTCTCCATTTGGCCTAACCTACTTTTTCCACTATTTCTCTCACCATGACTCCTACCCACATCTCCCCTCCATCAAGAACGGTGTCTTTCCTGTCTCACAGGCACCTCAGCAGGCAGCATAATTCAGTGACTAAGAGTGTAAGAGGGGGCTCTGGGCTCAAGAATGTCCGGTGGAATTTCAGCTGGCATTGAATTCATGTGCAACCTCAAACAAGTTACTATGCCTCAGTGTCCTCATCTGTGAAATGGCAACGGTACCAATATTCACTCCATTCAGGTTAGTAATAAGTGAGTTAATGTACATGAACTAGTTATAACATTGCTTTGGCCAGGTGGTAAGCAATGGGCAAATGCTAGTTAGTATTATCACCATCATCACCATCATGCTCCTTTCCTCCTCCGGGAAGAGCAAGATGAGATTCCCAGATGCCTAGGAAGACTTTTCCCTGCTCAGGCCCCTATCCTTGAAGATTTAGCTCAAGGTACAACGCCTGAATCAGCTTTAGCTCATACTATCTCCTCAACCCCTATATCCGTTTGTACTTCTCACTTGGACACTCAATCACATGCTGTGTTAGAGGGTTACTGAGCTCGTTTCTAAGTATATGTCACGTCTTATCAATGAAGCTATAAATTGATCATTTCTGCTCCCCACAGTGTCTACCATAGTGCCAAGTATATGGTATCAGGCAAGATATAAAAAATAACTGTTGATTCCAATCTTTGTTTCCATCTTCTAATTAGCCATTAAAGTTTCATTCTAACACACACAGTTTTAATACCTCTTGTTTTTAAGCTTGAATCAAGAACATAATAAATTAGAAAAATTAAGTTTCAGTCCATTGGCTTCTCAGTGGCCATGACTCCACAAACAAGCACATTAAACCTGCTAAGCATCTAGCTTCCCACAACTGGAACACCATGCACCCTACAGAGTAATTGTGAGGGTCAAGTTAGATACCAAATATTAGGGCAATTTGGGTAAAACACAAAACAAATATTAAGCATTTTCTAAATTAAATAAGTAACCGATTTTTAACTTTTAATACTAGTTCTGTTAGATGCACAAGAGAAAACCAAATCATTTGTTACCGAACCACAATAAGATTATTTAATAACACATTTCAAATAATGAAAGAAAGAAAATCATGGATTTCTTATAAGCAAGTTCTTTCCTCGCAAAACTTATAAGACAGACCTGAACTTGAACTCCACAAGGTCAGGGGGGGCCATGCCTGTCTCAGTTGCTGCACATCCCCAGAGCCTGGCAACAATAGTTGCCTAACAAGTATTTGTTAAATTATGAATTTGTGCATGAACAGACACAAGAGTATTATCTGATGGCTCAAATGCAATATTACCTAAGTTTTTACTCAATCATCAGAAATTTTATTCAAAGCACAAGTCAGAAAACTGGTTAGAGAAAACAAAATTTAAATATCTAGTCATTTCTAGCACCAATGTCTTCAACCAGGAGTTGTAAGACTTTAAAAAGCACATAAACACACAAAACCCCGAGCCACTTCCTGTAAAACACCTGGAACAAACAACGGCAGCTGAAGAGGAGCTTTCTAAGGAAAGCACTGATATTCTTCAGAAGTCCCATTTATGGACCCAGGTTACATTTTTCTTTCTGTAATGACACATTATTCACTTCAGGAAATGAATATTCAGAGGTTTAAATTAGCCTATTGTTTGCCATGCTGTCACATCATGACACACATTCTTGCAAAGTCTTTAATTATTTAGCATAATAATGGTGCTTTTAAGGAGGACTTCAAAACAGTCACCTAACAATAGTGTTTAATCAGGACACAAAACATGAATCCAATGAAACACAAACAATGGATTATCTATGAATGAAGTAGAGACTTCTCTTTGGGCGAGAACATGCAGATCTCCTTATGACACTAACTTATACCCCAGCATTTATGCAATACAAGATAAGATCCATTGCGATAGGATCTTAAGTACAACATGATGTAACAAGAGATCAGAAGAGGAAGACTATTTCTGAGATGTGTGTTTGGAAGACGGTTAGGAAAGGCTTCACAGAAGAGATTGAAACTATTATTTATTGTAGTGTGATCAACCAGCCAGGTGGGGACCACAGAATCTTCCATGTGTTAGGAAATGTGCCAGGAACTGTGACAGGTGCTTGTGTATCTGATTTCAGTATATTTTCATAAAATCCTAGGAAGTAACCATTATTATCCCCATTTTATAAATGAGAAAACTAAGGCTCAGAGAAGTTAGGTAACTTATCTAAGATTACACAGTTAAGTGGCAGGGCTTGGATTTGAGCACAAATATAATAGTAATGCCAATCAACTTTGCAATAATAAGTGGACTCTTTCTTCAAAAATTAAAATACTGTATTTGAATTTTCAACAACAACAACAACAAAAAAATGGAGATGGGGGCTGAGCCAGCACAGTCATTCCAAGTGAGCAAAACAGCTTGAGCAAGACTCAGAGGTGGGAAGAGCTATTCAGTCCAGAGTGTAATAGGCTAGATGAAGTAGAGTACTGAGAAATGAGGCAATGAATGTGAACACTAATTGGGGAAAATGAAATGATTCCATCTCAACTGAGTACACAGCACATTCACGAAATATATTAAAATGGACACACAGATTTAAGATAAAAATAGAAGCCTGAGCACTTCTTGCTCTGGGAAGTGAAGAGCCTCATGAAGTTTTGGCCTCTGATGCAACATGAGGGTAGATCTCAAAATAAACAGCCAAACGTTGCCTGGCAGCCAGGACAATAGCCACAGCTGATCTGTGAGCTAAATCCACACCAGAGTTTATAGAAGTTTTGGCCACACCCTGGAAGCATCTGATTATAAGCATTGACATTGGATCACCCCAAACACTCAAAAATAATCCACAAAAGGTATGAAGTTGAACTCCTGGTCTAAAGCAACTTTCACTGTTTTGCAAACTCCAACTTTCCCTTGTTTTTTGTTTTCTTTTTTTCTGGAGTGATAATTATTTTGTGGGCAAAGGAAATGGGCATGCCACGCAGCCTAGTTTAGTCATCATAGAGTAGAAAAGGCAGCATTTTTTCCTGAATTTGGGTTCAGACTGACTGACCTTGACAAGCCGTGTGACCCTGAGCCTTAGCCTCCCTGGAACACAGTTTCCTCATCAGTAAAATGTCAGGCTTGAATGTTCTATAGTTCAGCAACTCTGATATTCTAGCTACAGTGATGTGAAACTTATTGAGTAATATACCCAATGACAGATGTGCAAATAGGAAATACTGGTGGTTAGCCCCTGGAGTCCCATAGACCTGGGGTCTAATTCCAGCTGTGTAAATTCAAGCAAGCTGCTCAACTTTTAATTTGTTTAAATGGGTACAAAAACAGTGAGGATTAAATGATGGCATGTTTATAAAGTGCTTGGCTCAGTGCCTGGCACATAGTAAGGAATTCAAATCAGTGATTTTTAAAAATTTTATGAACACCAGCAGCCTCAAAAGTTTCTCTTTCTTCACTCTCACAATGGTAGAGCAATTCTGTGGTGACCACTGCTTGGAGAAGTTACACACAAATGTTATTTGCCTTAGGATAAAAAGAGTAATATTATTTTACATTATTGTATTTTCTTTGGATTCAAATGTATAGCCTGTTTAGATCTAAGTTCCAATCAGTCAAGGAAGAGGAATCTCGGTAGCAGGAACACAGATTTGTACAAATCATAAAAGATTATGAGCTCATTAATGCATATATGGTTAGTGAGGATATGATTTGTACAAAAAACAATTCTGAGCTCTGCTGAACAGCTGTCTCAGAGCCTTTTAGCCTGGCTTCCATCGGGCTTTCAAATTCATTCCTTAGGCATGGACCTAATGGAGAGTGAGAGAACTTGAGAACTTTTCTGAGTCCCTGTGTTACAAAACCAAGTACAAAACTCAGTATCTACAAGGATGATAGACTCTAACAGAAAACGAGAGGAAGTTTGTGAAGAAATACTGAGACCAAACCACACCACTCATGGGGGAACTGAAATACAGGCCTGTCACATGACCATCCAGCTTCCCAGTGAAGCACGTTCTTAATTAGAAGGCTTAAATAACAGGAGCATCTGAGAGGCTCAGTCAGTTAAGTGTGCACTTCGGCTCAGGTCATGATCTCATGGTTTTTGAGTTCAAACCCTGCTTCTGGCTCTCTGCTGTCAGTGAAGAGTCCGCCCCGATTGTCTGTCCACCTCTCTCTGCCATTCCCCACTCAGGTGCACTCACGCTCGCGCTCTCAAAAATAAATAAACATTTATTAAAAGGCTTAAATAGTAGGGATTATAACAAGGTTCCCTTGTCCGAGCTGATTTTCAAATAATCAAAATGAAAATGTGAAATGAAATCAAATGTCATTCTGGAAACCATACAAGCAAAACAATTTCACAAATGTCTGACAGCAACTTTAAACTTTTCAAATATTAAAGAGGTAGTGTTGTTTAGTGGTTAGGATAATGGCTCTGTAGCCAGACACCTGAGTATGAATTCTAGCTCTGCTACCAGTTGTGTGAAATGAGCAAATTCCTTAATTGCTCTTCACCTCAGTTTCCTTGTCTGTAAAATGGGAAAAATAACAACTGCATTTCACTGCATTTCATCCCACTTTCCCCTAAGGAAGAAAAAAAAAAATCAATGGACAGAAGCCATGAATAAACACTTTTCCCAAGAAGACATCCAGATGGCTTAACAGACACATGAAAAAATGCTCAACATCACTCATCATCAGGGAAATACAAATCAAAACAACAATGAGACACCACCTCATACCTGTCAGAGTGGCTAAAATGAACAACTCAGGAAACAAGAAATGTTGGCAAGGACGTGGAGAAAGGGGAACCCTCTTGTACTGTTGGTGGGAATGCAAACTGGTGCAGCCGCACTGGAAAACAGTGTGGAGGTTCCTCAAAAAGTTAAAAATAGAACTACCCTATGACCCAGCAATTGCACTACTAGAAATTTATCCAAAGTATACAAAAATGCTGATTCAAAGAGGGCACATGTACCCCAATGTTTACAGCAGCACTTTGAACAGTAGCCAAATTATGGAAAGAGCCCAAATGTCCATCAACTGACGAATGGATAAAGAAGATGTGGTGTATATATATACAATGGGATATTAACTCAGAAATGATAAAGAATGAAATCTTGCTATTTGCAACAACATGGATGGAACTAGAGAGTATTATGCTAAGCAAAGTAAGTCAGAGGAAGACAAATATCATATGATTTCACTCATATGTGGAATTTGAGAAACTCAACAGATTAACATAGGGGAAGGGATAGAAAAATAAGATAAAAACAGAGAGGGGGCAAACCATTAGAGACTTTTAAATTTAGACAACAAGGGTTGCTGGAGAGGGGTGGGGGCATTAGGTTAAGTGGGTGATGGGAGTTAAGGAAGGCACTTTTCGGGATGAGCACTGGATGTCATATGTAAAAGATGAATCATTGGGTTCTACTCCTGGAGACAAGACTACACTGTACATTAACTAACTTGAATTAAAAAAAAAGTTCATAAAAAAATCAACAGAATAGAAGAATAGATTTTAAAGTAAGCTTCATTTGAAACTGATGTAAAAATATGAACACTGCAGCTTATCTAAGTAAAAAGTTCTATATTTCTTACATAAGGGACTTCTCAGTTATGTACTACTTAATCCTGTAATTTAATTTTCACCATTTTCAAAGATGGCTAATTTATCTCTTCTCTACTGCCCATTAGAAAGTCTCAAGAAACTCTGTCAACAGAACCATTATTTGCTAATTCCAGTCAGTGTACAATACTCTTTCACACAAACAGGAAACCTCATCCATCAGAGAATTTCAACTATGTTAAGAAATGGAGCATAACAATAAAGAACACAATATTGATTTCTAGTGCTTCTTTGTATTTAGATACACATTCCTCTCTGTTATTTAAACTGTTTTTTAGTAATCTCTGCAGTCAATGTGGGGCCTGAACTCATAACCCTGAAATCAAGAGTCATGTGGTCTTCCGACTGAGACAGCCAGGTGCCCCACAAAATATGCAACTCTTAATTAAGAGGATTAAATGAAACCCTATGTAAATCACTTAGCAAAGTAGTTATTCAATAAATTAATCAATGGTTGGTTCCTTTCTCTTCCCCTTTATTTTTAAATATCTAGATCCTAGAAAGCTTCCCCAAACTACATACATGCTACTGGACCTAACCCCTCCCCCAGAGCATTCTAGAATTATTTTCAGATTATCAGCACTAGCTTGAATGTTCTTTGTTAAGCTTTTATTTCCTATTGACTGTCTCTCCATTTTGAATGGCAAACAAACTTTCAGTTCACCAACTCATAGAAAACTGTAGAGAATGTAGTTATATATACACAGAGAAGATGTGCTTTACCACCAGTTCAATTGGAAATCACCTGGGGTATTATGCAAATATTTTAGTTGCAAATAAGTACATCACTGTTCATCACATTCAATGTTTGGAAATATTTGAAGGGATGTAAGAATATGATTGTCAGAAGGACTAGAGAAGGAAACAATTTTAATTTCTAAGACTTGGAATCCTGTCTCACCACAAGAACATTATTTGAGAATAATTCAGCACCAATCACTGCAATCATTAAAAGATTCTTGGGAGAAAGGGAAGGCTCAAACTGAATGGCCAAAAGAAGGTAATCTTTCCTTTTTGATCTATGAATATTGAGCATGAGGGTACATCGTTTCTTAGTGATGTAGACACTTTTTGGCTAAAATCCCAAACAATAATTAATTACTCGATTGTTTAAAATTCAAGGTTAGAGTAAACTAGACTATGGAAAATAATTTAGTTTTATAATACTGCCAGGGAAAAAAGGATCAGTAATTCAAACCACTGAAACTTTATGCAAAATATACCAGAAGTCATAATTATTTAAACATTTTGTACCAGAAATGTGCATGTTTGTTGACAATCAATGTTATGTAAAACCACTGGGCAATATAACTGGCCAAGCTTTAACACCTTAGGTCACTGGTTCTTGGCCCAGGAAAGGTCGCTCAAAGACAGTATGGACAGAGGGAGTCAATGAACACCCAGAAACTTATGAAAGGGAAAGGTCAGGAAGAAGAGGGAGTAGAGATTGTACACTGAAAAGCTGTGATTCAGGTGATTCTGAACCTTCTTGACATTGAAAATCACTGCTTTAGATAGCTTAAAACAAATGGCTTGATAGTGGGTTAATGAAATAACCACTGTTTTCTACCATCTATTATCTATTGGCACTTTCTTCCTGGTGACAAACTTAGTCTCTTCATACTTTCATTAGGTTAAAAGGAAGGAATCAGACTACATAAGATACTAGGATAGTTTTACAGAATTGTTTTGCAAAAGTACTTTCCAGCCAGTTTTTAAAGGAAGATTTTTGGTGCTGATATTGCCAGCTCAGGTTAATGAAGAGCCTAGATGTTCCCTAAAAAGACAGCCTTGCCATACCTCAAGAATATTTGTCCTCTCCAAACCCAGGGGCACTCGATACTTGTGATTATACCTCTAACACCTTTCTTATGCTATAAGGCAAGAGTATGCGATAGACATCACTAATCCCAATACTGCTGTCATTTTAAAGGCAAATATTTTTGACCTATAGAGAAACTCCTAATGAAATACACATTCAGTATACAGCTCAGCTGTTAAGTATGTGTGTGTGTGCACACACACACATATATGTATACATGTAGATAATACAAGGATACAATTTTCAAATGACTAATTGAATTTTCAGAAAATAATATTTGTCTTACTTTGTAGACTGGGGTCTAAAATTCAAAGGAAAATATGTGCCAGGTGTTGTGAATAAGTCTATCAGGTCAGCAGGAAGAGAGGGTAATGGGCTTTGTGACAAGGTAGAGCATGCATTCCCCATCTTTCAAACATTTGAAGTCTTTCAAACATTTAAAATACATTGTGCATGCCTAAAAAAATTAGTCTGAATATTGAAGGAAGAAACCCTTTCTATTCCAAATTGATAGACATAATGGATACATTTTAACATAAATTAAATAAAGACAGAGATAAATAGATGGTGAATACAAAAAGAGAAGAATCCTGGAAGATTAAAATTCTGGCTTCTCATTTCAATTTGCTGCTGTAGACCAAGTTCTCTGACACATCTCTGTAAATACAATATTATGAAAAGATGGATGTGTCAAAGCATTCAAGGTATATATTTTAGCAGGAAAATATTTATATTCCAGGATTCTAATGATGACTAGCCATACTAATGGAGTTATATAAAAAGATTTACCATGTTGATATAAAGACAATTTTCTATTTTCATGAGGACATATAAAAAGCACATAACTGAAACGTGTACAAATTGTCTGACTTTCTGCCTTCTCTGCCCACCCTGTTAGTATAGATAATAAAGGAACACTACACAGTAGACTGAGCCCCCGGTTTCTCTGTGGGAACAGTTCTCTGCCCCTCTACTAACAACTCTGTTCAGAGCAACTCCAGAGGCTCCAAGGTCTAACCTAGGTCTTTATACTTATGTCACTTGTGCAGAGAACCTCAACCCATTACAGAATCCAGAGTTTATGGAGTCCAAAGGGTACACTCGCCTACTAAGCTGGCCTCCATCTCTTGGGGCAATTTTGAGTGAAATGGAATTGGTCTAGGCCCTTGCTTGTGCATCACAAATGTTAACCAGTTCAGTTCAGAGCCTCAGTATGATTCAGAAGTTGGAGCTCCTATGGATAGCTAGATTTTTTAGTAAATTCACTGAGATTTTACTGTACTGCTAAGGCCAGAAGAAGACAACTTATATAAAGGCTCTGTATAGTCCAACTTACTTCCTATAATAGTGGTTATCAAACTTTACAGGTGTACAAATTTATCTAGAGAGCTCATTAAGCCATAGATTTCTCATTGATTCTGACTAGGTACATCTGAGATAGAGCCTGGGAAATTTCCATTTTTAACTAAGCATCCCAGGTGACTTTGATGCAAATGCTCTCCAGACTACACAGCATGAAACACTGTCTTAGAGAATTCAAAGGGGGTGCAGCACATCCCAGACAAGGATTGGGAGACCCCTACCGCTATGGATTAGTCTGAAATTACCCTATTGCCCTGCATTCTCTGTCTGAAGACCAATAACCTTCTCTTTAAAGTGCTTTAACAAATATCTGCAATTAGATTTCATCTAATTACTTAGATGGCAGTTACATTCTTCATTCCTTAGGAATCCATCGGCAATAAATGTTTAAGGTATCATTACTACTTAGTGGAACTACTTACTTTTTCCCAAATGTGAACTAATTGGTTGGTCTAGTTTAAATAAAAAACCCACAATCTATGCTCTTCTGTATACATATATATCTTTGTATCTTCTTTTACATTATAACTTGCAATACTTTCATCTGGGAGACTATATAAACCTGGAATATGTGTTTTTGCACCAATGTGTCTGACCTTATAAGAGAAATCCTATAGTTTTTCTGATATATTGAATTAATAATCTGCATACTGGGAAAGTACAATGGTTGTCACCAACAACTACATTGCATGTTTTCTATTTGAATAACTTTTTAAATTTTTTTTTAACTTTTTATTTTTGAGAGATAGTGTGTGAGTGGGGGAGGGGCACGGAGAGAGGGAGACACAGAATCTGAAGCAGAACCCAGGCTCTGAGCCATCAGCACTGAGCCCGACACAGGGCTTGAACCCACAGAACCGTAAGATCATAACCTGAGTCGAAGTGGGATGCTTAACTGACTGAGTCACCCAGGTGCCCCTATGTGAATAGCTTTTAACTTAAAAATGTCAGCTACCCAATGTTTCTCAACAGGGTACTATTCGCATTTGGGCTGACAATTCTATTTTGGGGGGGCTGACAATTCTTAAGTGAGCAGGACTGTCTTGCTCCCAGTGAATGCTAAAGCATCACCAAAAGCACTTTCACGCATTTAAAAATACCCTTTCATTGGTTGCTACCTCCCCTGGTTAAGAACAAATGAGACACCCTATTTTTATGGAAAGCTGTAATTGCTCAGTCCCATTATTTCCAATTTCTAACGGTACTTTGCAATATCTCGTAGGACATACGGACTTCTGAGCTAGTCCATATACATGGACATTGGAGATCTGGACAGAGGCCATGCACAATCCTACTGTTCACAAGGTGATGTTGTTGGACTAGTGCTCTCCTGCCTACACTAGGCAATAATAAATTATTAGAAAGCGGCCATAATAGGTTTCAGAACAAGAACAGATCAGTAAATCTGTATAAGAACAGAATAGTAATAGTTACTGATACATTTAGTGAAAATTACTATGTTCTAGACATGAGTTGAGCACCACATAATGTGATGATAATGTAGCAATGAGGTCGATCCTCATTTATTATGCCCATTTTACAGATTAAAAAAGTAAGAGCCTGACCTCTTAACTACCATGCTTTATAGTTTCTCAGGACATATTTAACACGTCTCTATAAAATATTTTCCAAAAATTGAGTTTCAGGCATGAAAAGTTATCACACAGTAAAGTCTCAATTGGTTACACTGTCTCATTTAGGTATATTTTTTTTTCTTCTTAGAATGCTAGCTCGTTCCTGTATTGTGAGCCACTTAAAGACAGGATCCACCTATCTGGACCCCCATAGCATCTACCACGGTCACTTCTACATAGTAAGTGCTCAATAAATATTTATTGAATTGAAAAATAAGATTGATTTTATCAAATAGAAAAGATCAACAGGAACCTTTCTTTGGCCAATTCAGAGAACAATCAAGGAACTAAATTAACCACTCATACTATAATCAACTCTTCTTGTGCACTAGGAATCTTTTTTTAAAGTGAACTGAACCACAGCTAACATTTATACTTAGATGTGCTGCTTCATAAACACTGCCAGTGTAGTTTGCAAAATTCACTTGTTTATAATAGACATCAAGGGTCTTTGCTACACACGGATTCCCACTCCACCCTCATTGCTATTGGCCGCTTACCCTTTGCTCCATCAGTCAGCAGATGCAGCCTTTCCGACTTCAGCATGATTTTGCTAAATGTCACTACTTCGTTTTAATTCTATACTGTCTCCCGGAACCCCAATTATCACTCCCTCCCCACCACATTCCCAGTAACAATCATCCTTTTAAATACTAAAAACTCAGTGTGGAAAAGTTGAGGTCAGTGCCCACAAACATCAGGAAGAGGCACTTGATATTTATTTACTAGAAAATAGTTTCCCCCTTTGGACAGCCGATGCCACTCCTTATTGACCTTCCCTGCAATGCAGAGGCGTTTGCTCCACAAAACATCTCAGCAGAAACTTTCCAGAGCTGCTGATGGAGCATTCTGGTTCTTCTGCTGTATAGGTGGGCTCCTAGAAGACTAGTCAGAGAACCCAAGGTCTTGCCCCTTAAGCAAGTTTCCTAAACCCTCTGCCTCGTTTTCTCAAGCTGTAAAATAGGAATAAAGAATTAGCCTCTCCCCATTTCTAACTGAGGAACACTAGGACCCTAACAGTACATAAGAGATTGTTAAATCTCTGTGAAAACACCTTGCATTCTTGAAAGACAGACACAAAGTACCCCTCACTGATGTTATCTGACCACAGTCTCAGGTTGTGTTCAAGGAAATAGAGAACTAAAACATGTTACAACACATGCCACACCACACCCAGAATGTATCAGGTACATGGAAAGGTTATACAGAGTGAGCTCATTCTCTAAAACGGAGGTCAGCACAGTAAGTGAGGGCAGGGCTGAGGGGGGAGGGGGGGAGGGGGGAACCTAACCATAGAAATAAAAATGCCAAACTAAATTAACATAGCTGCTGCTTTTCTTCTTTGCATTTTTTTTCCCCTGGGTCACACAAATCCCTGGTTTTGTAACCCAACCGCGCGTCCGGTCACCAGACACATTCCCGGCTGAAGAGACAGCAACGGTGTTACCTACAGGGAGGGAGGGGTGGCCAAATAACACAATTTAACTTAGAGCCCATGTGGAAAGAAACGCATCTTTAGGGTCAAAAGGCGGTAAGAGCGCGGGTCCACACCAGGGGAGCCAGCGGCAGGGTGCGAGTGTGGGGTCGCGCAGGGCCGGGCGCTCGCCTGGAAAGCAGACGCGCGGCCTTGGAGGCCAGCGGCCGAAATCAGTACTCACTCTGCGTCCGACCCTCCCGGGCCCAGAGACTTCAGCTGGGTTTTCAGGACGTTTGCATTCCAGGCTGGGCTCGGCCCCCGCGGTTTCTGCTGTGAGCCTCGGCCCACAGGCAGGCACGGGGTGGGGCGGGGCGAGGCGGGGCGGACCCGGGACGCGACGCACGCTGCTCCCCGCCCACCTCCCCCGGTGGCACCGCCCCGGAGCTCCGGGCAGCTCGGCGGAGGAAGGCTCCCGCCCCGCCCACCCGTTTTGTGTAGGCATCCGGGAAGCCGGCTGCGTTAATAACGCCGAGGGTGATGCAGGCCACGCGCGGGGTGCACAGTTCCTGCTGATGGCAGAGATCTACCGCTCCCAGGCGTCACCCTGTGACTCCACCAAAATAAGCGAGCGAGCGAAGTGGGGTGCTCTCGCAAATACACGCTCCAAATATCTCTTGTTAAACTAGAAAGCAATGATGAGCATCACTAGGGATTCGTAATACATTTCAAATAGTATAGTGGATATTTTAAAAAGCAGTGTAACAGAATCAGAATTCTACTAAATTATCGTCCATTATTATACTTAAAAATATCAAAATAAGTAATAAGAAAAATGGATTTTAAGCCAATGAATAAAATAAGTCATGGGTCCGTATTACTATGAATGGAATGAATGAATGAATGGAAAGGAAATGCTCTTTATTATAAAAGAATGGCAAGTAATAAATACAGAACGAATGATGGTGTTAATAGAAGAGTTAGGAAATTTTAAAAGAAATATGGAAAGCCAACTTTTCTCAAAGTCACAAATCAGTCACAATAAAGACTCTGGACACTGAACTTGGAGTGTGACTGGAGGAGGAGAGCGTGGTCAGTGGTTGGAGAACAGAAACCTCAGGCCTAGATACTGACAGCTGAGCAGTGACTCAACGGTGCATCCAGCCAAGGCAGAGTGACTGCCAGCTGGCATGAAAAAGGCAGAGAGGTCATCTGCACAGCTTTATACCCACACCAAGAAGCCAGAGCAGGTGAGGTTCCTGACTTCCTCTGCAAGGTGTCCCTCACAGCCACCTTATTGATTTTCATTTTTCACTTACTTCTGTTAACTAAAGCTGGTGAAGTAAGCACCCTTCCAACTCTATTTTTTTTTTTTTAATTTATTTTGAGAGAAAGAGAGAGAACAAGTGGGGGAGGAGCAGAGAGGGAGGGAGAGAGAGAATCCTGAGCAGGCAGGCTCTGCACTGTCATCACTAAAACTGACATGGGGCTAAGACTCACAAATCGTGAGATCATGACCTGAGCCAAAATCAAGAGTCAGTCACTTAACCGAATGAGCCACCCAAGGTGCCCCCAACTCTAATATTTTATAATTCCCTCAACAGAAGACCCTGTCCTTAAAATTATTCCCAATGAAAATACAGCTTAAAAATTCCTTTTTTTTTTATTATTAGTAATTTCTTTCCTTTAAAAAATTTTTAAACAAAACCTCAGCTCATCTAGGTTTCACTAACATTCATTTCCTCCTATGACAAAAACAGCACAGGATGACTTATTTGGGCCACACCCCAAAAGGGATGCATCCTGGGTAACATAGCCCCAGGGTTAGCACATCTCCCTCAACGGAGGTGAGGGACCCTGTACGACTGAAGAATGCAGATAAGTTATTACATGTTATGAGATAAATTTTTCAGAGAGTCTTATACTACAGTACATACAGAAAGAGGCTCCTTTTCTTAGAAATGAAGAGGGACATTATTTCCTGATGTGCTTTGGCTGCCCCAATCCCTGAGATTCATCCTTTCTCCCAGTGTGGTCCTCAGATCCTTTGCATCTGAAACATCTGGGGGGTAAGTATTAACTAAATAAAATCCTGGGCCTCACCCTACCCCTTTGAATCAGAATTCTTGACTGGGAACCTGAGAATCTGTATTTAAACCAGATTCTCCAAGCAATGTTTATGTAATCTAAGGTACAGGCAGTCTAAACTGCCCACAATCAGAACAATTCAGCGTCCTCGCTACTCAAAGTGTGGTTGCCAGACCAGCAGCAGCAGCAACTAGGAGCTTGTTAGAAAAACAGAATTTCAGCCCCACTGCAGACTTCTTGAATCAGAATCTCATTTCAATAAAAAACCCACTGATTCAATATGAATATTAAAATATGACAATTACTCCTCTGAATCTTGTTTTCCAAATGGTTACTTGTGCATTGCCTATAATATTTGTAATTGGCTATATTATATTTACTTAATATTTAAAAAAATAGATTTACTTTTTTAACCTTTAGCCTGTCTTAATCAAAACTATCCTTGGGATCATGAGTTTGAAGTGCTAGTTTATCTTGTAGCACATTAAAATACATGCATAACTATTAAAATAAACATGTTTTCCTACTTATTAACACACAGAGTCATCTCCCAAACTACATATGGTCCAAGGGTACTGTGGGGTGAGGCTGACACTGAATGCCAGAATACACATAGTTTTTCCAGCCTCTCACTAATCTTATGGATGAGAAAATTAGCAGCCGAGAAGAGGGCTATTTAATGCCAACACAGCTATTTATGGCAAAACCAGAAGCAAAATCACAAAAGAATTCTTTGATGGGTGCTTATTCCTTCACAAATCTCTCCTGTAGCTGGAGGAAATGTTGTTTCTATCGTCATTTGACTGTTTTAGAGAGAGAGAGAGACAGAGAGCAGGAGAGAAGGGCAGAGAGAGAGAATATCCCAAGCAGGCTCCATGCACAGTTGTAGAGCCAGATGCAGGGCTCGATCCCACAACCCTGGGATTGTGATGTGAGCCAAAAACAAGAGTCGGGTGCTGAACTGACTGAGCCACCCAGGAGCCCCTTTTATGTTTTTTTTTTCTCCCCTCTAATATAGCTGAACAACATATCATGGTTCAGTTCTCCTGTTTTCCTTTCTGTAGTAGATGTTTGTCAGTTGGCAGCTGGCCACACCTTTGAAAACCCTCACTACGTATTTATAAATTTCCCACCTACCTACTCAATATGCACCTTCCCAAACCAGAATCCAGAGCACTCACATCCCCAGGGTCCCTTGTAGCAGAGTTGAGGCACATGACTTACACTGGTCAATCACATATGCCATAAAAGAATGAGGCTGGAAGTGAACAATGTGAAGAGACCACTGCCTACCAAGAAATCTGTGTATGACAAGGCCTATTAGTCTTCAAGATTAGCACTGGCAGAGTTTCTGGCATCTGGTCCTAAATGCAATAGGTGCTGAGCTGTGGTGGTAGCACAAGAAGCACCCAAGATGAGCCTGGGCATGGTTCTTGGCTGTGAAGATTTAGATTCCTTCTGCTGGAGTCCTTGGGATCTCTATGAGCTACCCGCCAATCCTTAAGAAATCCCTTTTTGGTTTGAAATAGAGTGGAGTCCAGTTGAAACTAATAACCTCAGCCAATATATCTTCTTAATAGCTGTAATCTACTACAGACACATTCCTTTTTTTTTTTTTTAATGTTTATTTATTTTTGAGAGAGAGACAGAGTATGAGCAGGGGAGGGGCAGAGAGAGAAGGAGAGAGACACACACAGAATCCAAAGCAGGCTCCAGGCTCTGAGCTGTCAGCACAGAGCTGGATCGGGGCTCAGACTCATGAACCACGAGATCATGACCTGAGTGGAAGTCAGACACTTAACCGACTGAGCCACCCAGGTGATCCTACTGCAGACACATTCCTAAATCAAGTTTCTTCACCTGAACAAGGACATGGTTACTATCCATGCTGCCTGAGAACTCGTCCAGCAATAGTTGCATGACTGATTACAAATCACAACTATTTTCATACTGGCGTTACTAAGAGCATAAATAATTTCTGCAACTTCATTAGTCCTCATTATTAATTTACCAAAAATCGAATTTTAAGTGCTAAACTTCTTATAATATTATTTGGAGTTAGAAAGGTCTATGTCATTTAAGTGCTTTGGATCTTCCAAGCCCAGAACTGCATGGCAGTGATACTATTTGTGTACATAATTACTCATTTTGTAAGAACCCTCGTAAAATAGTTCTGCAATACATGGTATCCATTCTAGATCACACAGTTTATGATGAGTTTCAGATTAAATATTTAACTTTTAAGATGGGCTATAAAGTTTTCTTTATAATGGTGAAATTATCACTTATTTTAACTTTCAAGTTCAGTATATCAAGAATCAAGAAAACCAAAACTAATTCTCCCTGCCAATTATATCTACTATTTTGTCATCTCATCTGTCAGGGTAATACTATGTTGCCTGTGTGTGTTATTATAATTAATTTATAATAAAAGGCTTCAAGTGATCACAAATGCTATTATGCCAGCTTTTCTAAATGATACATGGGAATGACCTTTTTTTTAAAAAGTGATGATGCAGCTGAGTTAAAGCCCTTTCAATTGGGCATCAAAGCAAAATATATATATTTTCATATATATATATATGAAAAAATATATATACATATATATGTATGTATATATGTATGTATATGTGTATATATATATATACATATATATATAATTTTCCAATAATCTATAAATGTTAAAGATATGAGAAAGAAAGGAGTGAAGAATAAAACTCTGGGGAAACTAATATTCAGGAAACTGCTGAAGCAAAGCAAGTCAGGAAAGTGCAACAGGAGAGAGGACAAAGAGGACAATGTCTTAGAAGCTAAGGAAAGAATGTCAAGTTTGACATTAAATAAACACTAAATATGTGGCTAAAATGCCTCCACCTCCCAGCTACACTCCCTCCCTCAACTTTCTGAGACACAGCAGGGTTTGGGGCAGATGCCAAAATTCTTTACAGAATTCTGAATGAGTGACTAGGTGTGAATTTCCACAATCTACTAAACACCTCCCCACCAAGAGTTTAGATAATCCCAAATTTTAGAAACCATCTCCACTTCATCCACCAAATCTCATAGGGGTGGGGTTTTCTACTGAGGCTTCTCATGTGTGGAGGCATAATTTAAGCAGAAGTTAAATAAAGGTTGCAACTCTATAAAAGACAGGACATATATAGCAAATCTTTATATATATATATATATATATATATATATATATTTAAGTGTTTATTTATTTTGAGAGAGAGAGAGTGAGAGCAAGCAGGGGAGGGGCAGAGACCGAGGGAGAGAGAATCCCAAACAGAGAGAGAAGGACAATCTGCACACTCACAACTCGCAGCCAAACAAGGTGGTTGATTTCACCGAAGGTGAAATCATGACTTGAGCCAAAATCGAGAGTCAGACGCTTAATGTACCAAGCTTCCCAGGTGTCAGTGGCACATCTTTTTTAGTTTTAGACATTCAAACAAGAGTGTGAGGCTAACAGGAGTAGTCACAGCTGACATACATTTTCCCCAGCACCTACAAAATGCCAGGCTGAGGGCTATGTGTTTTAAATATTTTATTACATTGAAGCCTCTTGGCAGATCTGTCCAAAGAAGTCCTATCCCCATTTTATACATGAAGAAACTGAAGCTCACTGGAGATAGGTAAACTTGCTAAGAGTAAGTGGCAAAGAGGCAACTTGGGTTTGTTTTGCTGTGCAGAAGTCCTCTTACCCATAGTTAGCACTGAGACTGTGCTCCTGAATCTGTTCAACTCTGTGGCCAGCTTCTTCTCATTTCTCAGCTGGATTTTGTTTTGGGCACCTTTTAAGGGCCTGGAGAGCAGCTGGGGCTCCAAAAAGCATTTAAAACATTAACTCTTAACAAAGCCAAGTAACTTATATGAGAAAGTATTCAGACCTCCATAGAAAAGAGACTAGTTTTAAAGGAAAAATGCTTATTTAAAATAGTTGTGTAGGGGCACCTGGGTGGCTCAGGAGGTTGAGTGTCTGACTCTTGATTTAGGCTTCAGGTCATGATCCCACGGTCATGGGATGGAGCCCTGTGTCAGGCTCCATCCTGAGCATGGAGCCTGCTTGGGTTTCTCCCTCTCCCTCTCCCACTGCCCCTCCCTCTCAAAATAAATATATAAACATTTAAAAATAAATAAATAGTGGCGGCTGGGTGGCTCAGTTGGTTTAGCGTCCAACTTTGGCCTAGGTCATGATCTCGCAGTTTGTGGGTTCAAGCCCTGCCATCGGGCTCTGTGCTGACAGTTCAGAGCCTGGAGCCTGCTTCTGATTCTGTGTCCCCCCTCTGTCTCTCAAAAATAAACATTCAAAATAATTTTTTAAAAAAATAAGGAGTTGTATAGATAGCCCCGAAATAATGTTTTTGATGATCTCAGACATACTGGAAGATCACAAGTTGAAATGGGCTGAACAAAACTATTTAAATGTTGAAAACTACTAATTAAAATTGTAGTTTTTTGTCTTTAAATGTGTTGTGTTTCAGTGATTTTTATAAGTTGCAAAGCTCTCAAGTGCTATATTACCAAAGAATGCTCCATTAGAGCTTCTGATGTCCAGCGGTGTCGAGGACCTTGTCTGAACAGGAAAACTGGGTTTGAACCCTTGTTCTATCCTACTGGCTTTGCAATCTTATCAAGGATGCTTAACCTCTCTGGGCCCTGACTCCCTCAGATATAAAGGAATAATAATTACAACATTAATAAAAGAATACATGAGGTATTTACACAGAGCATTTAGCAGAGAGCCTAGTGTGGCTAATGCTCATCAAGAGAATCTGAATTATTTTCTGAAGAAGTGAAAGTGCTATATTTATACTTACATTATGTGTAGAAGTCCAATATTATCTATAGATATTATGATAAGAATATTTACTGAACACTTATTATATGCCAAGAAAAATTGTAGAATCAATGATTTTACTAGGTTTTAAATTGTTCAAACCATTATTAAGAAATTACATTCTCCTCCTCACCCCCAGCATAGAAACGATACTTTGTTCAAAACTTACCATGATATACAAGTACTATTTGCCTTCTCTACAGCCTCCACCCACTAATGATAGACCTGTTGTAGAGCAGGAGTCTTTTCATGCTCAGGAAATGACTGACCTTGGTGGCCCGGGCTGTTCCACCAGCATGGGTTCTGGAAGGCTGACTGCTCCCAAGGCTTGTTGTTTTTTTCTTAAAAATAAGAAAGTATATATTTTAGTTTCACTGGGGTAAACCATCCTAACAATGTAGACAAGTTAAATTTTCATATCAATACAAATATCTTCTTAAGCAAACTTCAGACTAATATACTAAGCACACAAAAATTAAACATGTTTAATGTTTTTAAATTGTTCATCTTTGTCTGAAGACTATATAAACACTGAAAAGGAAGAGGAAGCTGAATAAATCCCAATTATTCAATAGTCAATGATTCTGGAGAACTACAAAGATCCTCATGGGAAGTTGCCATTTCCACCATGAAGCGCTTCTGGAAACAACATCACTCACTGTGGAGTGGGTGGCTTTCTTTCTTACAGCACTATAGATAGTGCATGCTAGCACAACCTCTACAGAGGGTGATTTAGCAATAAGTCGCAAAGACAGAATTCTACTTCTAAAAGTTTATCTTAGGGAAGTAAGAAGAGAAAGCAAAAGCCTTTTTTCTTCAAAGATATTCACAGTATTATTAGATCAAAAAGCTGAAAGCAATATAGGTAATAATAATGAATATTTATTGAGTACTTACCATGTGCCAGGCAATTATTCTATTAGAATAATAGAATTATAGATAAAAATAGAGTAATAATACTTCAGTAAGAGTATCTATTTAGAGCATTACTGTAAGTGCTCTAAGTGTTTTAAGTACCATGTGTCATAACCTACTTAATTTTCGCAGGAAACGGTATAATGCTGGTCCTATTTTTATCCTCATTTTGTGGGTGAGGAGACTGAGGAATGGGATAAACACATAACTCAGCGATGGTCACAGCTAGTCAGAAATAGGACGTCTGCTTCAGACCCTGTTCTCTTACCTATCTGTACTGCCTCCCACAATAGAAGTCTGTTATAGACAGCTACAGGATGAAATATCATGCAGTTATTAAAAATCATGTTTAGAAGAACATTTCATTAAATGAAAACGTTATTCATATTTTATATAAAGAAAAGTCAGCTTATAAAATAGTATGTATAGTATGATCACTGAAGTTCATATGAGGTTATTTTCTGATGGTGCAGTTAAGAGCAATTTTTTAAAATATTCTTCTTTGTGCTTTTTTGTATTTTCTTACAAAACTATACTATTTTAACTGAAAAAGAACATTAAATGGAGGGGAGAAAAAAGGAAAGGTAAAATACACAGCTTCTTTCTCAACAAGGCCTTGATATATCTCTTACAAATATCCATATTTCAAAGAGGCAAGCTTGTAAACTATCCAGTTTTATAATGTCAAATCAATTATCCTCCAACATCTATAAAATGTGAATAATGTACTATAAGCATTGAATATAGGAAGGGCAATAATGCTGATACATAATATATTAAAAAGTTGTATGTCTATATGGTAAAAATTTTAAAAACATATAATTGAGGGGAGCTTGGGTGGCTCAGTTGGTTAAACATCCAACTCTTGATTTTGCTTCAGGTCATGGTCTCATGGTTGGTGAGTTCAAACCCTACATCAAGCTCTGTGCTGGCAGCATGAAGCCTGCTTGGGATTCTCTCTCCCTCTCTCTCTGCCCTTCCCCTGCTCTCTCTCCCTCTCTCTCAAAATAAATATGTAAATACATACATACATAATTGAAAGCAATGTGTTTTAATTTGTTAACATTTAGCAAGATTCATACGGCTTACTTTTTTTTTTTAAATGCCTGTCACGGACTCTTGAGCTGAAGCCACTTCTTCCTGCAGGTTAAATATTACCTTAGGAAGCAGAAAAGTCAAAACCTAGCTTGTTGTCCTCAAAGTATCATGTTTCTGAATCCACTGGCTGACTACACTCAAGCACTTCAGGAAAGTCACTGAGGCAACAGGGTGGACTTGTGTTCATGAAATGGCATCTGAGGGGCCTCACAGGCATTTGCAGGAGTCCCAGGATCCCAGGTATGGCCTGCGGACTAAATAGTCTCTCCCAAGCACACATGCAGTACCATCGGCCAAGGGGAGAAAAGAATCTTAGATAAAAATGACAGAAATAAAAGAGGCTGCTAAAGAGCTAGTGTTGTGAGTGTGGTATGGGAGATGGTGAAAAGAGGGGATGGCCTCAATTTTATCCAGGTTGAAAGTCTCTTCAAAATATAAAGTGTATTGACAAATAGCTTCTGATGGCCATAGTGTATTCATGGATTCAGTGTAAGGTACCAGACCTAAGAAATAAAGACAAGAATACAGCAATGGGGTATTGGTTTTAATCCCATTACTCATTTCAACCTCCTCACTTCCCAGTGAGGAGACTGAAGCCCAGAAAGATCAGGCCGCTGTCCTGTGGGCCATAGCTGCCCCGCACTCCAGCTATTAGCCTTTGGTCTCAACTATAATCAAGGAAGGTCATGTTCTAATCCTGCCCTAGCAACAGCTCCTATCCACTAAGTCAAAGCCCCCGTCCATGCATGCCAGACCCTGCCTCATCTGTAAATGAATTCCACTTTAATGCATAAGCAAGAATTTGCCCAAGAGAATTAAAAAAAAACTTGGTTTTTGGCTGAGTTATAAAACTATTAAGTTAAAAAAAAATAACTATTTAAACTTGATATATTTGCTGATTTCTGTTTTCCCTTCATATGAACTCAAGATTTACTTTTTATTTTCATTTATTAAATTCAATAACTTTTAACTCAAATGAGGATCTCTTGGCTTTCCTGTGGGTAGGAACTGTCACTCCAAAGCTTGCCTTACCTTCTGACCCTATATAACCTAATCTACAAAGGACTAAATCTAATATTTATTAAGCCCTTATATCAGTTTCTTAAAACACAATACAAAAGCTTAGAAATGTACACATAAACCAGATCAGACTCCTCATTCTCAGGTTAGTAACCAACATTTAATTACAGATGTTTTGGGCTGTATATAAGTCTTGGCAGTCTTTGTTCAATTGTGTCTGACTTCATGCATCCCTTCATTCATTCACTCATTGGGCAGGCATTTACTGAACCCTGGCTATGAGCCTGTTCCTATTCTAAGCAGTGGAGATGTAATGACCAATTAAGCAGAAAAAAAAAAAAAAAAACTCCTGCTCTCATAGTGCTTACATTCCAGTAGGAGCAATCAGACTCTAAATAAGTCAACAAAAAACAAAATGATTTCAGTGAGTGATGCCTGCTGTAAACAGTAAAATAGGGTAACGTAACAGCAAATGACTGGCTGAGAATTGTTCCAGATGGGATACACAAAGAAATGACATTTGATTGAGATCTGACTACAAATAACCCAATCATGGAAATAAGGGATGTGGGAGAGGAGGCATTCTAGGTAGACAGAGTATCATGTGCAAAGGCCCTAAGATAGGAATGGGCTTGGCAAGTTGGAGAAACTGAAAGAAGTTAGAGCAAATGGCAGGCACAGGCATATTTGGTATGAGATGAAATAGGATGTTGGATGAAGATACTTAAACTGAAGTGATAGAGATTTAGGATGACCCTAGAGTCAGGTATGTTTGAGATCATCAGTTTCTTCCAGCTTCAGCCTGCTTCCTGATCTTCTCTGGTAACCATCTAGCCCTCCTGAGTCCTCCCTTATCTCCAGCTGAAAAGTTCTCAAAGTCCTCTGGCTTCACCTCACCTTGTGCTTAGTTTTGCAGGTATCTTCTTTACCCTCACTTTCCCATCACCTTACCATCAGCACCGGTCCTTAGAAATCACACTCTGGCCTGAACACCTCTCCCACCTGGTTAGGTCTGCATATTCACTAACTGGTGATAGGGCAGGATCTACCCTCAGACAGAAGAGAATCCATCCACTCATGGAAAGCAGAAACTCTCTAAACAAGCTCACTTGGCTATGACTCTGCACTTGTCCTAACATACAGAAATGCTCTAGTCTTTAAAAGATTAAGACATTAAATGAGGATGCCAATACTATAGTAATTCAGATTTTGAGTTAATTTTTTTTCATTTCCATAAACCCATAGACTAAAAGCCATCAGGCAGATTTCTCCTTGCAAACCAATCACACCCTTTGTAATATTTATGAGTACTTCTTTGTTTAACTTAAGTTTTATAGAAAGGAAACTGGCAGGAAGAGACTGCCCCTCATCCCTAATGTCAGGTCACAGGCCTGGCTGAGTCACTGGCCCCTTGCAGTCGAGCATGCCAGGCCCTCAGTCCTAATGATCAACAGGGACAGAAGTACGATACTCCGTGCCTTATTTTCCTCCACTAGACTCAAACTCCAGGACACCAAGTCTGGGGAATTTACAGAGAAAAGTGTGTGATCTCTCCTGCAGTCATGAACGCAGTCATGAGGCCCTGTTTCCATGGACTATGAATCCACACCGACTTTAAGCAGCCTCTCCTACCTCCAAAAGTCGGCCAGCTAGCCATGAGACCCATAAAAGAGGAACCCCATGCTTGAGCAGAGAAGTTCAGTGAAGAATACACAGATGAGAGCAATTCTGTCTGCAGCTGCAGGAAGGTATGAAAAGAATGAATTATATACTTTTTTTTTTGTACGTCTGTGGTAATTCCCAATAAAAAATTTTATTGAATGAATCAGAACTCAAGTCTTAAAAACTGTTTTCAAAGTAACAATGAAGTTCTAAGAGCCAAGCAAAGAGCTGTTATGTCACAATCTCCTAAAATCTCAGGAAAGGCCCTGAGTGAAGCCTCATGTTGCCCTGAGACTTTAGTGAGCACAAAGAAAGGTGCCACGTTCCCTAGAATAAAGGCTCTATCTTTTGATATGCATGGCAAGAATCCTGGCTCCACCAAATGCCCGTTGAGACTGTGGACAAATTCGTGAACATTTCTAAGCACTATTTTTCTCATCTGAAAAAAAGAATAACCATACCCATATCTAAGACAGAGATTGTGAGGATCAAAGGAGATGAAGAATGGTCTGAGGAGTGGCCCACAGGTTGCAAATCCCTGCTCTAGAGAGACTCAAAGTTCTTGATCAAGTCGCGGTGGAATAGGCTGATCTCCTCAAGGCAATACCACTGGACCTGGTTTTAACTCAGTGGCTGCTGTGAATTTTCTGTCAGCTTTTATCACTTATACAATCAGAAAAAAACATTTTTTTTTCCATTGGATTAAAAAAAGTGGTTTTTTCTTAGGTCTAGCCATGATTCTAATAATGGACACGATTAAGTTATTTGGAAACACTTTGATCCTTTTCGGGTTTGCTTTTAAGCTTTGTTAGGGTGGACAAAAGCAGCCTTCAAAGTAGGACTAATTTTTCTTTTTTTCCAAACAGAGATGACACCCTTCTGAGAGCTCTACCCAGTGACTCTGACTGGTGGGAATACATTGTATTCCTAGGCCTGGGTGAGCTCTGGGGATTACATGGAAGTATAAATGTGATGCATCTAGCCCCTAGGCAGGCATACCAAGATTACTCAGTAAATGCTGGCTAAGAGGAGCCCAGGACTACTTAACGGGGCTAATGCTAAAAAGCCTCCTTCTTAAAAACAAAACAAACAAAAACAAAACAAACACACACCTTTCTAGTAAATGAAGGAATTTCAGTTTGTAAGTTGGGCCACATCTCCTTTCAAGTATAAGTTTGTCTCCCTTTTATATTTATTAAGTTTGTACATAAGGAAATTTAGATTAAAAAATGTAAGGAAATTTAGATTCCAAGGTGAGGAGTGTTCCTACTTTGAACAACTAAAAAACTGCCAGAGAATTAAATGAAACAGTGGTCCTCAAACTCTGGACACCAGGCAGCATGATGTTCCCTATATGGGAAACGAGAGGGGAGCCCTAGGGCTGTTCCAGCTTTCTGTCTGGAGAGTTCCCAGGCTGCCTGAACGTGGAACGTGGAATGTGGAACGTGGAAAAGGAACCTAGGCAGAAACCATCAGTCTCTATGGGTTCAGGAGGTAGAACTGGGAGCTCCACAGACCAAGGGGGCTCAAGAGGTTCACAGGGAGAGCACCAGAAAGAGAGCTGCAAGAGAGAGCCCCAGAGATCTGCATGCACGTGCATGCCATGTGGGAACCTGAAGTCTGGGTAAAGAACACCCAGAAGGAGCAGAGGTATAATCCCTAGAGCTCGCACAGACCAGGAATAGAGTATGTCCCCAGCAGTCAGAATCATTGGCAGAGTCTGCAGAAGGATAAATTAGTCCTCTTCTAAAGGCTGCTCTGGGCCAGCCAAACAGCTTAAAAGCAAACCTTAAGTTATTTCCAGGTAACTGAACTGTGTCCCAGAACACAGCTCAACAAACAAGCACCCAACAGGATGAAATTCACATCTATTTGGTATCTGATAAAAAATTACACGGCATGCATAGAAGCAGAAAAATACAACTTTATTTTCCATGGGTAGGAAAATATAATGTTCAAAAAGCATAGTATCTTGATTGCAGTGCTGGCTACCCAAATCCATACATGTAATAAAGTGGTATAGAACTTACATACACATGTTCCAATGTCAATTTCCTACTTTTGATATTATACTATAATTACGTAAGATGTAACCAATGGGAAAACTGTATGAAGGGTACAGGGGACCTCTCACACTATCTTCACAACTTCCTGAGAATCTATTTCAAAATAAAAAGCTTTTTAAAAGTAAGTTAAGGAGAGACATGAAAAGTATTTTCTTAAAAGCCACCCAAATCAAACTTCTAAACATATAAAATACAATGTCTGAAATGAAAAATACACCGGGATTAAGAACTGATGAGATATCACAAAAGAAACAATTAGTGAACATGGACACATAGCGATAGAAACTACCCAAAACAAAACAGTGAGTAAAGACTAGAGGCTAGGGAAGAGAGGATCAGTGAGCTGTGGGACAACTTCAAGCAGCTAATATGTGTATAATTGCAGCCTCCAAAGAAGAGGAGAGAGATGGAGACAGACCAAAATATATGAAGAGATAATGACCAAATCATTTCCAAATGTGATGAACCCACCAATCCATGAAGCTTAACAAATCCAAGTAAGAATGATGAATAAATAGGGTATGAACAAAGGGGCAAGTTGGTTTTTAGATGCCCATCCCTCAAAGACTTCCAGTGATGACAAAATCTACATGTGGGGCAAGAGTTCTGTCTCCTGTCCCAGCTGACATGATGTCTTTCTCTTCCAGGGAGTTGGTTAGAGTTCCTGCAGCCACAAAACCAGTGATTCTCTTCTCCATCCAAAGAGCAAGAAAATGGAGCTAGCCTACCTTTCTACCAAAATAATGGCAAATATTCTTTGGGGAGCCCTTAAGAGTACAGCCTTTAAGAGTCAGACATTATAGGTCACAAAATTTTTGAGCACACAGATATACAAGAACTTTTGCATTAAACGAGTATTGAAATCCTCAAAGGTTCAATGTGGCTGCTGGCATGCTCAAATAATTTCTCAAGATATTTGTGAAACTCTTTGTTGAACTTTTTTCAGAAACTGCAACACATTATTTGATTATCCTTGGATGCAAAACAAATTTATGCTCTCAAAGGAGATTTAAGTTTTTGAACCTACCAAAAAACTAATCAGATTCATATATGGTAAATATGAGAAAGCTACTGAACTGGATTAACAAATGATTTTAGTGAAAAAAAATATTGATGGAAGATGAAATGCTTTTGTGTTCTGAATGTAAAAGTAGAATTAATATCAATATTATTTGAACAATGGAAAGTAGCTTAACTATATAAGTTTTCAGGTTACCACTGGATTTCATTTTATTGATAGGAAGTCACCATTTTCTTTCCTTTTCCATACCTCTTGCATACAGATGCTTCTTTTTTTTTTATAATTTTTTTTAATGTTCATTTATTTTTAAGAGAGAGAGAGAGAGAGAGAGAGAGAGAGGGAGAGAGACAGACCATGAGCAGGGGAGGGGCAGAGAGAGAGGGAGGCACGAATCTGAAGCAGGCTTCAGGCTCCTAGCTATCAGCACAGAGCCCAATGCGGGGTTCAAACTCATGATATGTGAGATCATGACCTGAGCTGAAGTCAGATACATAACCAACTGAGCCACCCAGGTGCCCCCAGATGCTTCTTAAAAATAGTATAAGAGGGGAGGTGGGTGGGGGCATGGGTGACATAGATAAAGGGATTAAGAGTACACTTATTGTGACGATCAATGAATAATGTATAAAATTATTGAATCATATTGTACACCTGAAACATAAAACACTGTACATCAATTATACTTCAGTAAAAAAAATAAGTACAGAAAATCTATGGTCAGAGATTAATTTATAGTTTTTCTTTTCTTTCTTAGCATTTTTCAATCAGTGCATTTTTAGATCAATGGTTTCTTAAGACTTTATGAAATGTAGTAGTTTTCAGGATAAAAACTCTCATTAAAATATATGTTTTGACATATTTGTTAACAAATCAGTTCCATTACTTAATAGTTACCCTATAAAATGACAAGAAATATTGTGTTTCCACATGAAAACACATGCTTTTTTTTTTAACGTTTATTTCTGAGACAGAGAGAGGCAGAGCATGAGTGGGGGAGGGACAGAAAGAGAGGGGGGACACAGAATCCAAAGCAGGCTCCAGGCTCTGAGCTGTCAGCACAGAGCCCGACATGGGGTTCGAACTCATAGACCGCGAGATCATGACCTGAGCCGAAGTCGGATGCTCAACCGACTGAGCCACCCAGGCGCCCTAAAAACACATGCTTTATCAGAAAATAGTATCTAGAAAATAATTGTCTTTCGAAAGGGTAGGCATATCCCCCAACAGTACCAATTATAAAGCTTGACTGTTATCTACAAATGATCCTTTATACCATGGTTGTAAATAGTCTACAAATAAATACAAGTTGCCTTTATTACCAAAAGAAGTATAAATGTATGCTACCACAAATGCAATATAATACATAGGATATATTAGCCCCTGGGAAACAGTGATAAATAAGTCATAATGAATAAATCTTACCATTAACTCATTGCATAGAAATTCACTTACTGAGGGAAATGCCTCATGCACAATGGTCTTAATAACACAGACTATGGTAGCTGCACTTCATTGAGTGTGTTTATTTTCTAACCACTCAGTACCTACTCATCATCACCAAGCCAACTCAAGTCTTTCTAGTCCTGGGTGGCTGTCTTGCTAGGCAGCCCAAATGCTAGCCTTTTCCTGACTCTGCTGTGACCCAGCTTTCCTCCATGTTGCATTTCTGACCCTATGGAGAGAGAATGCACTTTCTTCATTTCAGATTCAAGGAAATAGGAATGATTTAATCTTCCTTTTTTAATTTATTTTTTTAGTAAAGTATAGTTGACACACAACGTTACATTAGTTTCACGTGTACAACATAGTGATTCAACAATTCCAAGTGTTATGTTGTGCTCATCACAAGTGCAACTACCATCTGTCATACACGCTATTACAGTATCATTGGCTATATTCCCTATGCTGTGCCTTTTATTCCTGTGGAATGACTTAATCTTACTTTATAAACTTCTTGAATGAAAAGAGGGTACAACACAAGGAGGAAAGAAGGAAAGATTTACAAAAATTGACAACAGTAGTAAGAAAGTCTATGGTGTTAGCCTTAGATAGAATTCTTCTTCTTTTTATCTTTTTCAAACTTTTTATTCAGTTTTGAGAGACAGAGCATGTACGGGGGAGAGACAGAGAGAAAGGGAGACACAGAATCTGAAGCAGGCTCCAGGCTCCGAGCTGTCAGCTCAGAGCCCAATGTGGGGCTCCAGCTCACAAACGGTGAGATCATGACCTGAGCCAAAGTTGGGTGCTTAAATGACTGAGCCATCCAGGTGCCCCAAATAGACAGAATTCTTAAAATAGGTAATTTTATGAATATTATCAAGATAGTAGTTAAAAGCCCTGACTCTGTAAACTGAGTCAATTCCGGACTTCACTACCAAATACCTATGTAACCTTGGACAAGTTATTTAATCAAGCTTTCCCTCAATTTCCTCACCAGGAGAATGAGATTATTATAAGAGGGGTGCATGTACGTGTGTGTACAATGCCTATATTTGTGTTAGCTATTATTATCAAATGCTCTCTAGTTCTCAACTACCCTTACCAATCTTCTCTTGTCAAAATACTTCTCACTAAGGTGTTAATAATTGATATATTATCTCTCCTAGAAATACTCAGAATTTAAAAGAGGATCCAGGAGAAAGCAATGTTTAACTCAAAGGTTAAGTAAGTTGCTAATGGTGGAATTACAGACAACAAGCTAACTGGGAAATATTATTGGATGGTACCTCCTAAATATATCTACTCAACAAGATTGCCCCTTCAGGGCTGGGGATGGCGTGTACCTCTAAATGTCCTTAAACTGTATGTCACATTTTGGGAGTATGTTTTGTACACACATATGTATGTACTTTTCAGAGGAAAAGATCAGTTTTCATCAGATTCCAGAGGGACTATGAACTGAAAATAATTGTGAATCCTTGCCCTCTAAGCTACCTAATTCTCTGTCCATATGTAAGAGAGACACTTCTAGTCAAACATGCACATTTGCTTGTCCCTGTACATAAACACACACACACACACACACACACACACACACACACACACACACACACAGTAGCAGCTGCTGGATCTCTAAGGCGTTCCAAAGAAAAAAGGCTCACATCTAAAATACTTCTCTCTTTAATGTGTAAGCAGACATATGCACAGATTTAGTTCCAATCACTGTTAAAAACACTTTCATTATTCTTCTATAACCTGATGATCTTTATTCTTTTCCTTCTGATTACAAAAATACATTTAGAATAAAAAGTAGAAAAAAGAAATGTAAATTACTCAAATTCCTGTCAATCAAAACAGCTACTTTCAGTTATTTTTCTATTCTTGTGTAAATAAAAAAATATGCACCATGTTATAAATACAGTATATAAGTGAAATTGTAATTCCTTCATCTTTTTTTTTTAACCTAACATAAACACTTTTCTTCACTAAATGTTCTTTGAAGCATGGTGTTCAAGATACCTCAGTTACTACATCTGTGTGGTAACTTCACCAATTCATTACTGCTGTATGTTTGTTTCTCTCCCAGTTTGTCATTATTATAAATACAGTGATGAAGATCCTTGTGCCATCATGTACACCTCTGATTATGCACTTGAAACAAATTCTCAGACTGGGAATTTCTAGATAAAAAAGGATGAATTGTTTTTCTTATTCAAGGCTCTCAGTTATTTTCCATTTTAAAACACCATTTATGTTTTTGTTAAAGGAAGAGTTTAATCATATAGATTTACAATTTCATAATTTTGAAGTTTTCAAATATTTGAAGAAAATTTATATAAGAAGTCAAAATCAAGCCTCCTTCTTAAAATACACACACAGACACCCCTAACATGCTAATTTAGAAAGACAAAATCAACAATGTATCATCATTGCTAAAGCTAGAAATATTTTATCCCATCACTTTTTGAACATTACCATAGCAAAGAATTTCCTCCTTTTAACCACTGGGTGTCCCCTGAACTATGTTTTTAGCATTCAGGCCGATACCACTACACCTAACATGTATCTCTGCAAACTCTTGTCCCTATAGCTGGTCCTAAGAACCTTCATTATCTTATAAATGCACTATTTTAAAATCCATTAGTCATTCAGCTTCCTATTTAGCTTTCATTATTCAGTGGAATAGATGCTTGGTTTCAGATTTTCCAGAGTCTACCCATCTTTTAAGAAAGCACAAAAAAAGCCAGTCACAAAATTACATTCAATGAAGCAATGGTTAACCCAAGTACTAAGTGAAACCAAAATTGGAATGTGAATATAAAAGTACTTGAACTATCAATTTCCTATAAAAGAAATGTTTTTCTTCAAAGTTGCATCTGCAGATTTCAGAGTGCTATATCTCTGGAATGTACTTAAGTCCAAAAATTCTGCTCTTGAGCTCCAATTAGACTATGTAGGAATGGACTGACTTAATTTACAAAAGAAAGAATCCAGGGATGCTAACCTTAATGTAAATAACCAACCAAAAAGCCTGATGTCCTAATGATTAAGATAAACATATGTTTAGAATTCACTCCTGAGTTCTTTCCAAATATTGTCTTTCTTACTTATACTACTCAATTAACAAGTGAATCTATTTACCTATAAACAACTGGCAAACAATCCAAGAAATCTGTAACATGTGATGCATCTAGGCCACACTTAACTCTTTTTGTATAAGTGAACACTGATTTCAACTTTTTTTGCTTTACTGATGTTCATTACATAAATCCATGTACATTGAAGAGTCATCAGTGCAGAATCTCCACTTACTCAGCACCCTCCCAATCATAAAAGAGACAGCTCCAACAATATCCCCATCTCCAATCCAGGGTCTTTCCACAGCCCCCATAATTCTGCAATTACCAGCCTAGACCCTTTTTCCAGTCTTCCCATTAATGACACTGCAACACCCAGGTCCCCCTACCTATTAATTGCTTTTTCTTTGACCTGTTCACTGATTTCTCCTTCCTACCCCCCTTCCCCCCCAACACAGGCATTTATCAACATCTGCTTTTGGTTTCTCTCCTCTTTTTCTGGACACTCTTTTCTTCAATGATTTCAAACAAGAATTTTGGCACTGAGGGTTAGAAAGGAAGATAAAATGGGAGCTTGAGCAATTTCAAAGGATATATTTTGAAACAGTTTATGATGAAGAAGACTGAACTAATATGTAATCTAAAGGAATCATTAAACAAAGAGGAAAAGAGAGAAGGAATAGCTCCCTAGACAAGGTCCTATGAAAATTAGAGAAAAACACGGTTAGTACTTGCTCCAACAAAAGGCACCCACATGATTCAATGACTCTTAGAAACTTCAGCACTCTTAATGTGCTTCAGTCACGCTATCTCCAGAACATGACAGAGAACAGTAGGTCCAAGGGCCAGGGTGGAAAGATTATCTACAAAGAAAAAAAAGAAAGAAAGAAAAAGAAAGAAAGAAAGAAAGAAAGAAAGAAAGAGAGGAAGGAAGGAAGGAAGGAAGGAAGGAAGGAAGGAAGGAAGGAAAGAGAAAACAAGAAACAAATGCTTATGTGTGCCAAGCACTGTGCTATGCACTGTATAAGAATTATCTTGGGGCACCTGGGTGGCTCAGTTGGTTAAGCTCCTGACTCTTGATTTTGGCTCAGATTATGATCTCACAGGAGTGAGACTGAGCCCTGTGGTGGGCTCCCCACTAGGCGTGGAGCCTGCTTGGGATTCTCTCTCTCTCTTTCTCCCTCTGCCCCTCCCCTGCTTACACACTCTCTCTCTCTTAAAAAAAAAATAATAATAATAATTAAAAAAAAAAAGAATTATTTCAGTGTAACTCAAAATGTACTCAGAAGACCAGTGACATAAGAGTCACCTGAAGTAATTGGTAAAAACAAAACAAAAATTAGGAATAGAGTTTTTAAAAATTTTTTATGATACTAACACACTGCTCTATACATTTACTAAGCATTCTGTAATAATGCTGACTGAAACATAAAAGACTTGATGACATCAACTTTCCTTTAGGTTTTGCTTTCACAAATGAACTGTTTTTAAAATAATAAAATAAATATAAAATAAAATATAAAATAATAAAATATATAAAATATAATATATAATATATATTATTATATATAATATATATTACAAAATATAATATATAAAATTTAAAATAAAAATAAGCTATGATGCACATTTTTGTATGATAAAATGTTGCTGACTTTATGACAAGAATCATACATTTGCAGCCCTCAGATGAGACTGGTTATTTTGCTATGAGCATGATTTCAGGTTATTGTCCCTTTTCAATCAGTCATGCCATTATCTTTGAGAAGCTAATAAAATCTAAAGAGAAGAATGAAAACAAACATATAATTTAAAACAGTATATTTCAGGAATAATATTTAATCAATTGTCCATCAGGTTTCCAGGACTTATGATTTACTCTGAAGCCAGTAAATTTACCTTCCATTCAATTCCTTTGATATTTTGTTAACATTTGATTGCAATTCCATATGCTATAAGGTACAACTTTTCAGAGACAATTTTTGTGAGACCTAAGGTCTTCGATAATTAGGCTCATAAATTCAAAGCACAATAATGAAAGGCATACTATCACTATATGATACAATGTTGATACATTTATGTGCCCACTTATAAAGGCAAAGTACTTACTGTTTTTTACTAGCCTTTCCCTATCCAATGACATAACAATTTGTATATCACAGATGCTTGATTTAAAAGCACGTTATTTTCATATTATTTATTAAAAGTGTATCCTTAGCTTCTGATAAAACAATTCATTGAATGATGATGCATAAGGTCTCTACTTTATAGCTATTGGCATATGTTCTGGGTGCTACATATAGTATGGTGTTGTTTTTTAAACAAAACAGCTACTAAGCTTAATTAACTACCAAACTTTCTTCCTTTTTTAATGGGAAAGGCTCTGCAATATATAATAGACAAAAGATTTTGCATCCTGTCCCATCCCATAGTTAGAAATCAATAAGATAATGATTTTTATTGCCATGAGGGCTAAACCAAAATAAAAGCAATAATTAAATAAGACATTCCCAGGAAAAAAATTAATAAAGAGAAACAGATAAATACATACATCCTGGCAATTTTTTTTAAATTGTAAGGACAACAACAAAATTGTATATGCACTAAGACAGGAAAAACAGAATTTCTAAAAATAAGTTAAAATTAGGCTTCCCCACACATCTCTACAGCACAGAAAGCCAGACAATCTTGGAGCAACATGTATAGAATTTTGAGGGAACAGAATTGCTCACCAAGGATGTTGTACAATTTTGTATTTATTTCTTGTGTGAAGCCAGCACAAAAGCATGTTCAGAAAATCACCATTCGTGCTCCCTCCCTGAAAAAATTATGTTTAAAAATATTCCAGTCAATGAAGACATGAATTGAAATTTAGAACTAAAAATGAAAATGAGGAAACTGCAGTCCAAAAGAATTTCTGGAGCTTCCCTTAGAGAGTTTTTAACCTGCCAAATCAGCCACGCAGTTGGATTCTGGGCTGGCTGCTGGAGTATGGCTCTCCCACTGAGCCAGGTAGGATTGAGCTCGGGGCACTTTGACTTTGCCTCTTTCTTGGCACTGGGACATGAGCTTGTGCAGCCACAGTCAACTCCCCACAATTATCATGGATTTTTTTGTCATGACCGATAATCCCTTAAAACAATATATGCTGTACTACTCTTCCAGAATTTGCTAACAACAGCTAAATCACTTGCTTGTGAGAACACTGTCCCCGAAGACTTTTTAAAGGTGTTGCTCCCTCAAAAACATAGCACTACATAAAGACTAGGTTAAATGCCCTAATAAAATGCCAAGATACCTGAATAATGATTTTCTTAAAACCTGCACGATGACGACTCTTTTTAACTAGAAAAATTGATCTCTCACAAAGCACATTATTTATCCTTTTCTAGGCCCTACTAATGATTTTCGTTGTTATCTCTGCTTAAACATAATATATACACAGAGAAAAATCATGTAGGGATATACGCCAAGATGGAAGTAGTGGCCATGTCTGTAGGTGCTAGAATGGTAGATGATGGTATTTTTTCTTTAAAGTCTTCACTATTTTCTTGGAGCATCTGGGTGGATTAGTCATTTAAGTGTCTGCTCTAGACCTCGGCTCAGGTCATAACCTCATGGTTTGTGAGTTTAAGCTCCACACTGGGGTCCATGCTCAAAGTGGGGAGGCTGTTTGGGGTTCTCTCTCTCCCTCCCTCTCTCTCTGTTCCTCCCCTGCTCATGTGCTCTTTCTCTTGGAATAAATAAACTTAAAAAAATCCTCTTCAGTATTTTCTCAATTTTCTTCAATGATTATGTTTTAGCTGTATTAAAAAGTGGCTAAAATCAGCAAATCATATATTAAGTATGAACATGCAACATTATCACATTAATTTAAGAATACACAGAAAATTTTATACCAATACTTATAAATAAGTGGTAGACTACGTGACACTGTTTTTCACAAGTACACATTGTCTTTGTGATTAAAAAAAGACTAATTTCATTAAGAGGAAAAGTGTAAAAAATGCTGTGAGTCATTTAATACTTTATGCATTTTAGAAGGAGGAAAGGTAAATACTGAGAAAAGAATCCCACATATCTTTTCCTCTAAGGCACGATTTCTATCCTGTTTATAGCTCCCTTTGTACCCATAAAAATATATCTATTATTAAATTTGGGTTCTTATAATTGGCTCTAAAAGATTGTGCCCATCTTATGCTTTAAATTCCATTCCTCAGGCCTTCACTGACATATGTTGCGCAAATGATCATACTCTCCCAGTGTGGCCAGATGTGTTAGTCAAATACTATACATAGATTTGACTGCAGGTTTGGAAAGGCTTCTTTGTTCCAGTGTTTTTAAAGGGGCTGATGTTAAGTTTTCCCATTTTTCCTTTTCCTGCTCTAGTCATTTTACCTTTGGTTAATTAATCCATGCAACTTTTAGTTTTGTACCTCCTTTACATCTGAGGAGCTCTTAGCCAGTTCATAATGACTGGTATAAAGAAGTAAGTGAATATGTTCTAGACACTTACTCTAGTCCAGTCTCAAGCATCTGTATTGGAAACGCAACACGACAAATGATTTTTTGGTTGTAAGATTCTGTTAAAATTGCTGCCAACTTCTTAGGATAACTTAGTGGCTATGTAGGGGTCAAATTCCAACCAAGTAAAAACCATTCATGATTGCAGGAGAGAAAGAGCTCTAAAATTCACACAGAGCATTCATCCCTAGGTATTTTTACATATGACAATATAACAGTGGTTCTTACCTAACCCTAATCATTTTGCTCCTGGTTATATCTTCCCAAAGTCCTCCTATGTACCCTTTTTCTTGCACCTCCAAATAAAATGCATCAAAGTGATAAAGGGAGAAAGAAAACAAATGCAGAGAAGTATCCTTAAGCATAGAAAGCACACTTTTAAACTGACTTTGTTTCAAAGGCCTGGGTTTGTCTGTAGAAGCCTAGCCTACATGTTTGCATATGCTTAGGGACATGTTGTTTAACCTTTGGAAGTATATACCAGTCTGAAAATGGATTACCAAAACCCAAACTAAGCTTCTGGATTTCACTTCTTGTTCAAAAGAGCAGTGGTAAGAAAATATTTGGGAGAAAGGATTAGTTTGAGGAAATCTTTCTCTGGTAATTTTGAGAAGGAAAGAGAATGGTAACCAATCATGGATGGTAGGCAGGATAGATAACATATCCAAATCGCACATGGTGTTATAACTGAATACAAAGGCTAAAATAATGCCTAATACTAGATAGTTTCCTTGAATTGTCTCCAGGCCCACAATATCTCACCAATGACTTATCTGTATGTAACATAAAGAATTAGAGATTCCCTGGAGACATATCCTATTGGAAATATATCTTGACTACCAAGTCATCCCAACTCACAGGTCTGTCTACCCTATCAAACAGATATGGACTGAATTTGGTGGGATAATAAACAATCTTCAGTCTCAGACCATATGAATTACTACAGTGATTTATGCCAAAGGAGCAAGGAAAAGCCTCCGTCCTCTCTTCAGTTCTGCTGGCGGGGACAGAGCACAACAGATCAGTATGTCTAGGCTCAGCACAAGAAGAGCTATAAACCTGAATTTCTCAGAAGTGTTTTGAAACAATGTCAGAATTCCTTGAATTGTTGATAAAGAGAAGAAAAATCCCTTCTTCCTTTTCTTGAGATAGAAGTTCAGCCTTTTGGTTTCGAATTTAAAGTATAGTCTGCCTCTACTAACACAGAAATCACGAATTGTCCCCTAGCTACATTTTAAGAGGGCTCCTTATTAGTTTTCTCAAGCCCCTTATAAATATGGGAATAAGGTACTTTATAGTCAAGGTGTTACATATAAAACAACCCTAATACTGTGCTAGCAGATGTTGTCTAAACCAACAATGCCTGTACATTCAAGATGTAATATTTAAGCTCTCAAGTAATAACATATTTAGTGAGAATACTCCTATAAGACCTAGTCTACTATTCACTTGACCACATTAGAAAAGATTTCCCTTTTCAAGTAAATAGGTTACTCTTAATTAATATTAATAGAGAATAACATCCAAAATCATTATTTCCTAGTATGGAGAATAAAGAAGCACTACTGTTTTCAGATAGGAAATCATTTAATAGATATCTTACCTGGGAAGATACTTAAAAGGTAGGGTAGATAAGGGAACTTAATGACACTCTGTAGTAATTTTCATGCTAGTAAAGGGAGAAAATGTGGTTTTTCATAAGGGAATTTATTTTTTAACAATTTAACAAAGAAACAGGATAAAATCTAAATAAATGTTTACTCTTATTGTTTAATTTTAAAGAAACAGTTGCCCTCCATGGCAAACTTCATTACAAATCTGCTCATTAATAATCTAAATTATATTTTCAAGGATATTAGTAAGACAATGACAGTAGAAAGTAGAGCGAACCTTAGTGCAGAATCCATAGCAGTTTCTATTCATAACAATCTCTTCCTATATTGGATATATTGAAACATATTAAATATTTCAAAACTGCAGGAAGAAGAGGAGCAAAATTTTTGAAACCATGTTGCTAACATAGAGAAAAATATAATGATCACTGTATGCTTTCTGGTTTTCCATGTACCATTTAGGACTTGGCTGTTTTACCAAATGGAAATGACAGTGACAATTCCTATCAAATGAAGATGAGCGTATCTATTGAGATCTAAAATGTAAAAAGTAGCAAAAGGGAGGCACATCCAGTGCCCTTTGGAAGGACAGCACATTCACAGGTCCCTTCTCCATGGAGAAGTTGACCAGTGTTGAAAGGCCACATAATGGTGTGTCATTCAGTAGAAGGAGAAATTCACAAGCTCAAAAACAACCATCTCAAAGTGGAAAGATTTGGTGTTACTAGTGTTTCCATACAATTGAGCCAAATAAAATAGACCTTCTCTTTTCCTTTTGTTTATGAACCTGCATAACAGATTAATCTAGGCTATCACTGTTCTTCTTTCATAGTGTATTCTCATGAAAAAAGATTTCCTTTTCCACTAGAACATTTGGTTTCCTTCTCTAAATCTGCCATGTTCACCAACAAAGCATTTAAGGTTCAGCAATTCCTATAGGGAAAATACCTTCAATAACTGGGTTCTAGTTCTAAATAGAAACAATTTCTAAAGATTCTTTGCCCAGGAAAAGAATTCTTATTAATTCTTCTTATTAATTTTTAATGATTTTCACTTACATTCTTGAATCAAATCTTAATTCAGATTAAATCTGCCAAAATTCCAGTAGGAACTCTTTGCAACCTCATTATCTGTGTCAAGATAGAATTCACAATTAAAAGCAAGAGAAAAGCAAAGCCCAGTACTGCAGAAATTACCTCATCTGATCCTTTCTTTTCTCCTGACTTTGAAGGTGATCCACTGGTTTTTTCACCGGCATGCTATAAAAACATAAAAAGGAAGAAAGATAATGTTTAAAATAAGGAGGTGTTACAAGATAATGTAATAGTGACTTTACTCCTGAAGGGCTAAATATGTATACTGTACAAACAAGGACCCCTTTAATCTTCCTTCTGAAAATGTTGATAATTCCACACTGACATGGGTGGCTTTCAAAAATCAAGAGAAGCTACAGACATTCATTTGGGATGTAGAAAGTCAGTCTATAATTAACCAGACATAGATCTGATGGTGATTCTAAGGCGGCATCTCGTCTCCTACAAAATGCCTCACTTAATTTTAAAGCCCAAATTGCCAGTGTGGGAGACATGTGGTTCCTCATGGAGATGTGATGTCTAAGGACCATGTTGAGTCTAAAACCATACTTAAGCCTCAGTTCAGCATGGGCTCGACGGACGACCATAGCTTCCAAATCTACCATCACTTCTGATGGTTCTTGGGAATTACCCAGAGTTCTTCTATCTGAGTACTCACAAATGCAGGAAGATAAACCCTGAAGGATAAAGACCACACCTGCAACTTCTATTTATTATGGCTTTGGAATTTCATTATGTCCAGACACAGAATTATTTTTCTCACCAGGACAAATGAATGAAATGAATGAAATGAATTTCCTTTTTCTCACCAGAACAAATGAATGAAAATAAGTATTTTTATGTGTTACATAAAACTTTCAAGTAGCTTACAGCCTCATTTGTTTTGATAATAACATAAAATAAGCCATAAAATTTATTGGATTTTTTTGAGAAATAAAAAACAAACAAACAAACATATGTTCCTGAAAAGGGTTACAAAGAATTGTTTCACTTCTTGTACATTGTGGGATATGCAAGAAAGTGGGGGAAAAGAACCTCACTAAATATAAGAAAATAAAAGCTTACCATTGGGTTCAATCCTGACCACCTTCAGTTAAACCAAAATATAAAACCCCATGACAGTCCCTAGAGCAGAATCATAACCTGAATATGTAAGTCAATGAAATTATTTGAAGAAGAGTGGCAGCAACAGTAATATTAATGTTAATAATTTATATTATATTATGTATAATAATTAATAATTTATATATTTTTTATTTTTTTAAATTTTTTTTTTAACGTTTATTTATTTTTGAGACAGAGAGAGACAGAGCATGAACGGGGGAGGGTCAGAGAGAGAGGGAGACACAGAATCCGAAACAGGCTCCAGGCTCTGAGCTGTCAGCACAGAGCCCAACGCGGGGCTCGAACTCACGGACCGCGAGATCATGACCTGAGCCCAAGTCGGCTGCTTAACCGACTGAGACACCCAGGCGCCCCTATATTTTTTATTATCTACTTTAACACACACTCTTATTTCATACAAAATAGAAGCTCATGTGATTTTTGGTATACGAAAAACTAAGAATAAGAAGAATTCAGTGAGCTTTTCACAAGGACCCATAACCAGTAAATGGGAAAAGTTTGCAAAGCAGCTTTTCTGACTTACAATATATTGCTTGTCACTATACCATGCTAAATAGAATAAGGTAATATTTCCTTTAGTCATATCAACATATATTTTAATGTTTTAAAAGGCCCAAGAAATATCAGACACATGGAAGAAATCTTGCATTAAGTGTTCTCTGTACACAGGGCACCTGGGTGGCTCAGTCAGTTAAGCGCCCAACATCAGCTCAGGTCACTATCTCACAGTCTGTGATTTCAAGCCCTGTGTTGGGCTCTGCGCTGACAGCTTAGAGCCTGGAGCCTGCTTTGGATTCTGTGTCTCCCTCTCTCTTTGTCCTTCCCCCACTTGTTTTCTCTCTCTCTCTCTCTCTCTCTCTCTCTCTCTCTCTCAAAAATAAATAAACATTAAAGAAAAGAGTTTTTGTATGAAAAACTAGGAGTAAATCACTTTCTTGTGTGGAAAATTCTCCCCAAAATGTAGCACCATCATGGATCAGGGGGTGGAATCCACTGAAAAGCAGCCAGCCTGCAAGAGCTTGGTGAATGAAGCCCTGTTTCACCATGATGTCCTAGTCTAGTGTTTGTCTATCTACAGTTGAGGGCAATCAGTATTGAGTAGTTAATGAATCTTGGGAGAAAAAACATCTAAAAGCCCACATATATATCAATGCTAAATGGTAAATGACAAGTTTTAGAAGATTCCTGAAGGCCTGACTAGAGGGAAGAATCATTCACCATTTGCAGATAGAATTTAAGAGGGATAGATCTATAATGAAAGATTTACCCAATTTGTCTCCTTCCAGAATTGGTAAATCCAGTGTTTTACTGAACGTGCTGCATGCATCATTTACTCTTCAAGAGGTATTAGTATTCTACTTCACAAACAAAAAAACTTAAAGAGTCAGTTGCTTTTGTCTGGTAGAAGTCTCCATGCTCTCCTCAAGGACCCCTCTGCTTCCTGCTCATGTGGCAAATATATATTATGATATGTTACCCTACAGTAAATGTTCAGATAGCCCTTTGTCTCTAAATTTTAGGTATATAGATGTTTTTCCTTAAATTTTTTTAAAGGGTCCCTGGCTGGCTCAGTCCATAGAGCATGTGATTCTTGATCTCAGGGTTATGAGTTCATTGGGCATAGAAATTACTTTAAAAAAAAAACAAAAAACAAACAAACAAAAAAAAGGGAATGCAAATAAATAAATATAAGAAAAAGTTTTAAAAAGTCATTTTCTGGGGGTGTTTCAAAATTTCATTCTTCTGGATTAATCAACACTATCAATCACTTGTTTCCATTTAAACACTCAAAATTCTACAAATTATGTAGTCTACAAATAGTTTGGGAGTGGTATATGTTATGAATACTTTTTCAAATGCTCAGTTATAAGGACAACTTACAAAAATTATGTTCTATAAGAACTGGTATTTCATGACTTCAAAAGAAGTATTTGCTGTCAGTAGGAAGCCTTTTTTTTTTTTTTTTTTTTTTTTTTTTTACAATACACAGAAGTATACTGACATAAAAAACACAATCAAATGGCAATATTTTTAAGGAACTTTATGGATTATATTTTCCCAGTTTCTTTGTTTTCTTTTTAACCCCACTTTTTAGTATATATTTTTTCTTTTTTTTAAGTTGATTTATTTATTTTGAAAGAGACAGAGACAACATCAGTGTGGAGGGGCGAAGAGAGAGAAGGAGAGAAAGAATCCCAAGCAGGCTCTGTGCTGTCAGCATAAAGCGTGACATGGGGCTTGAACCCACGAAACTGGGAGATCATGACACTAGCCAAAACCGAGAGACGGATGCTTAATGGACTGAGCCACCCAGGCACCCCTACTGTAAATTTTTTCTAACAGAAAGAAAAGTTAAAAGAATAATACAATGAGTGCCAATATTCTTACTACTAGATCTATGACTATTAACATTGTTCCTATATTTTGCAATATTTGCATATATTACAAACAGATCTATCTACCTGGATTTGTATATGTACCTGACTTGAGAGTAAATTGCGGATATCCTGAAACTTTATCCATAAGCATTTCACTAAGCATCTCCTTAAACTGAAGAATTTTCCCCAAGTAAATCCAATATCATTGTTACTCCAAGAGAATTAACAAAAATTACCTAACATCATTTAATTTCTAGTAAATACAAACCTTATGAATGAACCATTTCTCTGATCATTCCTTGGGGCTTATTGAATATTCATCAGTCTATTAATGATGTAAAATCAGTTATATCTTTTCACTGTGAGATATTCAAAGTGCCTGATTTTTTATGTTTATTTTATTTTTTTTTAATTTTAGAGAGGAAAGCAACAGTGGCGCAAAGAGATAGAGGAAGAGAGAGAGAAAATCTCAAGCAGTTTGCATGTTCAATGAAGACCCAATACAGGGGCGGATCCCAAGACCCTGGGATCATGGCCTAAGCCTGAACTCAAGAGTTGGACACTCAACAGACTGAGCCACCCAGGTGCCCCTAATTTTTTTTTTTTAACATGAACATAGTTAACACACAAAGTGCCTCATTATTTAATCCATGGCATAACTGAGCACTTCCTACACAACTGAGCTGGTAGAATGAAATATGTCAGATTCAATCCAGCATAGGAACCTACCTGCAGCAAGGTCTTTCTAAGAGGGAAGAGAGAAGGTTTTGTCCACTACCTCACGCAGTAGGTGAGAGAAACACGGAGAAGGGAAGTACTGACAGGTCTGGAATGAGAACTGAAACCACAAAACTGATAAATCCAGGGAGGACTTTTCTATATGAGGAGAAGGAAAAGAACATGTTCTAAGCACCTACTTACTCTGTGGCTAGCCCATTGCTAGCCATTTCCCCTAAGCGATCCCCTGCACTCCCCTCAGCAACTCCAGAGGTATACACTGTCACCTCATTTTATGGATAAAGAAATAGACAATCTGAAAGGTGAAGTCCTCCTCCATCATACCACATATCCAGATTATAGTCTATCACCCAGAGACTGTGCTACTCTGGATCTAGTGAAAAGCTAGGTGAGATCTTAAGACCCACATCAACAAAGTCTCAATCCAATGCTCTGAAATGAAAACAACAAACCAAAACAGAACTTCCCTATTCTGAAAGTGGTTTGCTTTATAAAATGGATCAAACAGGCCAGTATGTAAATTCAGTCCTGTATTAGGAGCTGGAGGCCAAAGACAGGAAGAGCAGGATGCCAACCCTCATGCAGTAGAAATTCACTGGGAGAACAAAGCTGCAGAAGATAGGACACTCAGGGAGTTAGGATGAAAGAGGTGGTATGTGCAGCAGGAGTTGAGAAGCAGGGAGAAAGCAGATAAGGGACTTCACTGTCTTCCCCCCAAAAGGAATTTTCCAAACTGTTTTCACCCCCATGGATCACTGCGTATTTGGCAAGTACAGCGGTCCTCTATCCTCATTGGAGGGTACAGCATTTATAGGCTTAAAATCTTCAGCCATAGCAAAGCCAAAACCTGTCCAGAAATCAACAAGATCCAGGAGCAGTAAGGCTGGCAGCCTGTGGGCTCACCCCAGTGAGGATGTGTGCTAGTGAGCATCTGGGCACCCTCCCTATGCTGCCCACATACACTCTGACAGACACACAGTCAAGGGCATACATAATGGAGAAGAAAATAAGGGCAAACTTATACACATACATAAAGGAAGAAGGAAGATAGAAAAAATCGGAGCTTCTGCAAATGCAAACCCAGGTGAGAGTGCCCAATGCTAGTGTGCTTCTGAAATGTTTTTGCTTTAATTTAAAAAACAAAAAAAACAAAAAAAACAAAAAAAAAACAAAAAAAAAAGACAAAGTTTTCTTTTAGGGTGACAAAAACATTCTAAAATTAAATTGAAGTGATTCTTGTACCACTCTGTGAATATACTTAAAAATACTGAGTTGTAGGTTTTAATGGCTGAATTTATGGTTTGTGAATTATACCTGAATAAAATTGTTTTAAAAAACAGTAAAGGTTATTTGAAAACAACTGGAAAGTTTGTCTTTTTCTACTTGGAGGCAAGGCCATACAGATCAATATTTGCAGGTCCAGTGATAGCTGTAGACAAATCATGAAGCAATAAGAGGTTATCTTGATGCCCTCTGGACTTCCCTCCTACTCAGAGCTCAGCTCTCTCACTGCACTACCATTGCATATGGTAAGAAAAGCTTGTTTTCAGGCCCTTCAGAGGATCAGAAAGCCTTCATTTAGTAGTGGGTCTCATCCTTCAGTGTGGGTCACAAGCACCTGGGACACTTGGAAACATTCATGCCAGAGTGCAGGAAATTAATTTGTCTATAGTGGGGCCAGAGCACAGATATATTTCTCTAAAATTTCCTAGCTGATCTGAATATGCAGCTAGGATTCGAGACCACTGGTTTTGAGAGGAGATTTGTGGACACCATGACAGGAAGCAGACGGTTCTGCTCTTCAAATCACCCCACTGAGTTGGCACCCATGGGGAGCTTCCCCTGGTCACGAAGGTTGGGGCAGCTCTGGGGCTCTGATTGGTCAACGAAGGAGCGCAGTGCCCTGTGTTCACACCAGCCTTCCTGACTAATTCTGAGCCTTGCCCTGTTTATGGTACATTGTACCTTCGTATCTGCACATTAGTCTCTATTTTCTTAGTAAAACAAACAAATTAGCCCCTTATTTGATACTCTCTTGCTTACTGATTCCTTCATAAATGTCTATTTTGCCTTCCCAACCAGATGGTAAACTATATTCTTATTTTTCTGGTCCTGTGGTAGGGGTGTGACAAATAATTCTTGATTGAATGAATGTATTTCCAAAGAGCTCTAAATATTCCCTGAGAAGTATTTTTGCTCTGTTCAGGTTAATAAACTAGACAAAAGAGAAAGAAGCCCCACCCCACCCCCCAAAAATAGCTTGAAAAATTAACAATGTATAAATTGATATTTCTTGCAAAATCCCTTAAAATCCATTCTTGTATGTATTCTGCTTGCTAAAACAAGCAGAAGGACCAAGATGTAAAGCTGGTTTTGCTTTAAAACCATCTCCCTGGAGCAATGCTAGACTTATTTGCCCTTAGGTGAATTCCTTGCCCAGAATTCCTTGCTCCCACTGCTCCTGCTCTCCCTGCTACCTCTACCAGGGATATTTGGGATGAAAGGCCTCAGGCTTGGGAGGCAGGGGTAGGAGACTGGAGGTGGTAAGTGGTATTTCCTCCTCCTTTCTGCCTCTGGGAGCCTCTGTACTAGTGTTTCCTGCAGAATCAGCCAGCTGCGGTTCCAGTTTGCCCAGGGCAATCCAGCTCCCCCCCAGTCTGCCCTGCCTAGAAATGATAGCAGCTTCCTGAAATTTCTAATCTCTGGGTGGCTTCACCCTCCCCAGTTGGCTTCCCAGACTCTTCTGTTACCTGGGTAACCAGTTCCCTGCATTCCATTCTCTGACAAACTCTGATGGGACAGAAGAAGTGTGAATGTGAAAGGCTCTGTGATCCTGGGCAAAATAATTTAACCTTTTTGTTTTCTACTTATAAAATGAAGCTAATAGTACTTGGCCCACGGGCTGACATATTTCTCAAACAAGTTGATGTTAATGAGGAGCCTGGCCCATTGCCTAGTTCCTTTTAGAATACAGTAACAGTTATTCCACTCCCTTGTTTTTCTCTGGCAACAACCTGATTGTACTGAATTATGAAATAGTAAAATGAATAAGAGACATAAGCAAAGGTTTAAAGGTTTCATTTTCTAAGGCTGTAAATGTTAGAGCAGAGAATTTAGTCTTCTATTTTTCATAAGTATAAAGTAACCAGGTTCATCTGATATATTTATATTTAGTATTTTGTCTCTTATGGTTGTATATTAATCTCACATTTCTATATTATATCTATGGAAACAAAGTACACAGGGAATAGAGAATTCATTTCCCAAATAATCTACACCAAGTCAGTCACAGGCATGATACTTCAATGTGCAATTCCCCATGTTTTAAAATAGTTTGGAAGGAAGAGGTGTGTGTGTGTGTGTGTTTGGTGTGCTGGTGGGGCTGGGAGCTAAATAAAGGAAGAGTAGCACAATATTACAATTTTTATAATTACTGAAGATGAAGGGGTATATAAACAGTTAACTGTATTATCCTCTCTTATGTGATAAAAAGTTTTGAAGAAGTTAGAATCCTCTTATCTAAAGCATATGTATCTCCCTAGAGTCACCCAAAGGCATTTCACTGGGTTTTCATACTGAAAACTCCAAACTCAAAGAGTAATAGAATAGAGTTTATTTATTGAAAAAGAATCAGTGAGTAGCCACCATGTGCTAAGTGCTATAGGGAGAATAATTACTTAAGAAATATAAGTAAATAAAATGTCTGGCTTTTCATACATATATTCCTGCTCCTCTAAACACATGTGCTATTAGCTTAATCTTCTTTGGGATTATCATATAAAAGACACATATTAAGGACGCATATTAAGTATGGCTAGAATTCTGAAATCTCAATGTTTCACTTAAACTCCATGTATGCTTTCCCCTACCATTTTAACATTATCATGGATATGCCAAGATGACACTGTTATGGCCACAGCTCTTTCTGTCAGGTTTTCAGAGGTAGCATGAATTTTGAATTTTCTCTAAATCAAAGAAGATGTCACGAAAATTCAATAGTTACTTTGTTGCTTGTGTAGTAGTCATTAGGATGCACTTGTAATTTTTATCTACAAGAAATGCAAGAGAATTGAACTGAATACATACAATGCTATATATTCAAGTGGACATACTTAAGTTGAATGGGGATTTACTTATTTACTTACTTTTTTAAAGTTTATTTATTTATTTTTATAGAGAGAGCACACAAGCTGGGGAGGGGCAGAGAGAGAGGAAGAGAGAGAATTCCAAGCAGGCTCCATGTTGTCAGCACAGAGTCTGACACGGGGCTTGAACTAACCAACTGTGAGATCATGACCTGAGCCCAAATCAAGAGCCAACGCTTAACCAAATGAGCCACCTAGGCACCCAGAATGGGGATTTATTTTTAATAGTGCTAGAGTTTTCCTTTTTCAAGATAAAAAGAGTTCTGGTGATGATGGTTGCACAAGAATGTAAGTGTACATGGGATGCCTGGCTGGCTCATTTGGGGGAGCATGCTTCCTTACATCTCAGAGTTTGAATGCCATGTTGGACATAGAGATTAGTTAAATAAATAAAACCTTAAAAAACATGAATGCACTTAATTCCACTTAACTTTACACTTACAAATGGTTAAGACGGTAAATTTTATGCTGTGTATGTTTCACCTTCAAAAAAAATTAAAAACACTCACAAAGAAAATAAACCTCAAGAAAAAGAATAGAATAAAGATGGGCTTGGGGTACCTGAGTGGCTCAGCCAGTTAAGTGTCTGACTCTTGATTTTGGCTCAAGTCATGATCTCATGGTTCATGAGATCAAGCCCTGTGTTGGTCTCTGCACTGACAGCACAGAGCCTGCTTGTGATTCTCTCTCTCTCTTTCTGCTCCTCCCCCACTCATGCACACACACATATGCACACACACACACACACACACTCTCTCTCTCTCTCTCTCTCTCTCTCAAAATAAATAAATAAACTTAAAAAAAAAAAAAGAGTAAGGATGGGCTGCTCTGAGAAGTCTTGTATTACACCAGACAACCTACTCAGAACTAAATGCCTACCTATTCACCTTAGAATCTCAAATGGCCACCCATATTTCCACCCTCAACAAGCTATAGTACCATTCTTTAAAAAGCACTTGGGGGATATAATTAACTTTCTGGGCAGTGCCAAAACTGATTAAAGAACAATATCATCAGATGTTAGTCCTAAAAGTCCTATCTGCAATGGGAAGCAAACCAATTTAGAAACTGTCAACCAAAAGAGCAAAGTTGTGTCTGATCTCCATTCTCCCCAATACTCTAAAGCCTGTGGACTTTTTGCAGACTCTGTAATTTGCATTCCTTACACCTAAAAGTTATTGCAGTTATGTGGTTTGTCCTGCCATAGAAGGCTTGTGACAGTGTTCCCAGACTGGCCACAATGATGGGGCCTCCCAAATGACTGGGCTCCTTGATCATGCTTCCTTCCACTGGGCTCATGGGTCTAATTAGACTAAGAAACACCTTTAATTAGCATGGCCAAATTGAGTCAACTTATGACACAGAATGTGATTAGTGTCAACCAAATTTATTCTCCATGCTTCATCATTATGATGCTCATCAGATATTCTTCAGCTCTAGCTTTTTAAAGTTTTTTTGTTGTTATTGTTTTTGTTTTTTTATTACAACCACATAATTCTTCAGAAAATAAGATCAATGATTTTGTTGGTATTTGGTGTGGAAATATACATTGTAATGTGTCACTGACTAGCTTAAAGGTGATACTTCCTTAAACAAACATCATAGATACATCTTTTAATTATTTTATCTTATTCTGCCTAAATTTTTAATTTTTAAAGTTAGATCATTCATGGGGTGCTTGGATGGCTCAGTCAGTTGAGCATCTGGCTCCTGATTTCAGTTCAGGTCATGATCCCAGGGTCGTGGGATCAAGCCATGCATCAGGCTCCTTGCTGAGTGTGGAGCCTGCTTAAGATAGTCCCTCTCTCTGTCTTTCTGTCTCTCTCTCCCTCTGCCCTCTTCCCCACTTTCACTCTGTCTCTAAAATTAAAAAAAAAAAAAGGTCACTCACAATCTTTTGAGTATTTAAAGGATTCTAGTAAAGATATTATTTATAGGATATTTATAGATATTATAGGATTTACCAGGAGCATGATATATATATATATATATATATATATATATATATACACACACACATACACATATATGACATACCTGATAAAAGTACATATATACTATTATATAAAATATATAGTTATATAATATATAATTATTATATAATTATAATAGTATAATATAATATAACATATTATATTATATAGTATGTAATACTATATAATTATGTTACATATTATATTATTATATATTATAATTTTTATTGTATATATGTGAAATATATACATACATTATAAATTGGCTCTATGGACCTTTAGAGGATTTATGGTAAGCTTTTGTGTATTTGTGTGTGTATTTTGCTGAGGGAAAATGGTCTATAGCTTTTCTTTAATTCTCAAAATGGTCTCTGATCACTCCCTTTGTAACCATCAGACAAAATTGGTTAGGAAGCCATGTGTACAGCTATATAGTCCAATACGGTAGCCCTTAGCCACTCATGCCTATTGAGTACCTGAAAAAGTAGCAAGTATGAATTGAGATGTGCTATAAGTATAAAATGCACCCTAGATTTTGAAGAATTAATATAAAAAAGAAGATCTAAAATATCTCAATGATTTGTACATTGATTATATGTTGAAATAATGTTTGCAACACAGTGGGTTAAATAAAGTATATTATTAGCATTAATTTCACCTGTTTTTGCTTTTGCTAATGTAGTTACTTGGAAATTTTTAAATTACATATGTGGCTCACACAACATTTCTATTAGATGGCACACTGCTTTGGTAAGAATCAAAGCTGATCACAGACAGTTTGCTTATTCTAAGAGACAAAAAAAAAATTTATAGTAGTTCCAAAATTGGATTATAAGAGATTTTAGCAAAATGTCAGACTATGTCTAAACATAACAGGGTTAAAAGTACTGACTTAAACTATGTCAAATATTCCAGCATAATTTCTTTTAGAGAACCATTAATTTGGAAAGAAAAGTCTGATGTTAACTCTGGAATACTGCCATCCATATTTGCAGATAATACACGTGCATTTTGGTAAGAACCTTAGGACCATGATAGAAGAGAGGATCCTGCAGTCCAGTTATACCACCCCACCCATTCTAGGGGTCCCGAGTGAACATTTTCCCCCTTTCATCCTTATCCTCATTTCACCCACCTCTCACCTTCCAACTTAGACCAACAATGACTCAAAATAAACTTTTGCTTCAGCACATAAATGTTACATTTTAAGAGCCCAGAAAATGTAATGGGAAACATTTACAATGAAATATCTTCAGGGAAACTGTAATTCCCTACCATTAAAAGTAAATGTGTCTGGTACTTTGATCCATGAATCTAATTAGTCCTCACCAACCCTTATTTGGTGCCTATTACAGCCCTTATTTTATAGATGTGGAAAGAGGTTCAGAAAGGTTGACTTGTTGGTCTTCGAGAAACAGAACTACTGTCTTATTCTCTGCTGTGTACTTGGAGGCCAGTACTGGGGTTGGCATATAAATGCTCAATGAATGGCCATTTGGGTGATCAGTGACAGTTTACTGATTCCAATATAAGGTTTCTCTCTAAAGTGTGTCTGATTACAACCTTGCTTTTCCTAATAATACCACATGCTGAGAGGTGTACTAAATTTTTCAAATTTTCACATAAATTAATGGGATATAAATATTTCGATTCTCACCTATCAACACAACTTTTGTGTACTTTTTTGGGAATAAAGTACAGAACACCTATCGCTCTCTCTGTGTCATTCTCCACAAGGGCCTTGATCTCCGTTGCTTTTGCTTCTTGGAGTTGGGGGTTTTCTCCTTGACCCCATCCTGGCTGCCTCTCTTCCTTTGTGTTGGAAAATGTATGTCCAAGAACGTTTCTCTAAAAGTTTTGAGCTTTGCTTACAGGTTAGAAACACTAGATCTAAGCTCTTGAGAGCTGAGTTCATCCAGGAATCCGCATCCAGGGGAGAAATTTTGCAGCAAGAATTCCTGTCCCATTCAGCTTGTGAGCCGAGTTGAGCCTCGCGCAACTGCTCACATCCATTCGCACGCCCCGACGCGCTCGCGCATACCACAGTAGGGTGAGTCTCGGCCTCTCCCGGAGCCTAACCTAAGTCCTGAGAGGAGGTCCCACCTGGTCCCCACCCCTTCCCCAACAATACTTCGTCCGCAATCCCGGAAAGGCAAAGCAAACACAGTCCCTTCCCGTTCCTGCCCAGGCACGATCGCTCCTATTTACCGTCTTGTACCACCAGCTTGCGAACGCCATGGCGATAACCGGTTTGCTCAGAGCCGTGCGGCGGAGGGCCCGGCGGAGACGCGGTGTGCGGTACAGAAGGTGGAGGGTTCTCACTTCGCCTGCTTGGAGCGGACGCGCTCTGAGCTCGGCGAGCCCCGCAGCTGTCAGGGGGGAGGGCAACGGGGCGGTGCCCGATGCAGGCCCCGCCCCGGCCGGCTGGCCCCGCCCCGCCCGATTTGGCTCGAGGCTGGTTAGGGAAGATGTGTTATTTCTCCAGGCAGCCACGCCCTGCAGCCTGGGCTTTAGACGGAAAAGAGGATCCCGCGGTCCAGTTAAACCACCCCACCCACTCTAGGGGTCCCGAGTGAACTTTTTTCCTCCTCTCATCCCTATCCTCATTTCACCCACCTCTTACCTTCCAACTTTTCCCGGCGCGGGCCAGCCCCTGTTGAGTTCGTGCCACGCCCAGTGCACTTGGCCCCAGTCCGGGAATAACCTGCCACCACCAGCCACCTGCCCAGAGGCGGGCACTGAGCCCCGCGCCCTATTCCGGCCTGGGAGGGGGCGCACGGTGCTGGAGGCCAGACAGGTTACGCCCAGAAGAGGTGTCCCGCGGCTATGGGCCCTGGTCTCCCGGCGCCCAACCCTGTGGTTCCCGCTGGAGCGCCACTCACCTCCTGGGTTTGGCGGGCCGCTGCAGCGCGCCGGGGCCGCGGGGAGGCCGCGGGCTTCTGGCCCGGCTGAGACATAGCAAGGCCGCTGCAAACGCTGCCTTCGCGAGGGCGCCGCGGAGACTAGAAGGGAGGGCCAGGCGGGGAGCTCTGGGAGGGAGGAACGGAGCAGAGGGCCGGCGGGCGCGCCCGTGAGGCAGCTTTTCCGACCCAGCCCTGAGCCCGAGCGGGGGCTCCCCCTCGCACGGCTGGGTCCTCCCCTTCCTGCCCGCAGCTGGCGGCGGCCCCCGCTTTAGCGGTACAAGGCTCCGGGGCTGAAATTTAACACCCTCGGCCCCGTTAGCCTCACCCAGGGATCCTCCCCTCCTCCCAGGACTTTGCTGCTCCCGTGGGTTGCGGGAAGGAGGGGCTGGAGGTCTCAGGGTTCCTCCTTGGACTTGCCCAGACTTAGCTTGCAGTTGTGCAACGGGAGAGCGAGACCCGGGCGTGGCCAGTCTACGCCTCGACCCTTCTTAAAAATCTCCAGAATTAGACCCTTTTTCTGCTATCTGCCCTGGTTTAGTTTGGAGAAGAATTTACCGACTTAAATCCTGGACCGCCTAGACAAGGAAGCGGATCACAAAAACAAATTGGTCTGTGCGTGTGTTTGTGTAGATGTGTGTGTTTGTGTAGGTTGTGTGCGCGCTCCTGTGCATGTTTTATGTCGTCTCTCTTTGGTGGCTTTTTTGGGCAGGGGGGCGCGATTTGAAAGTTTAGAAACGTTTAAGGGTAGGAAGCCCGAGGTTCCAATCCAAACCAAATAGTCCCCAATTTAAACCTCTATAGGCTTTCTGGATCCTGGCTGGGTTTTGTTACCGAGGCTGAAGTGTTTTTTGTCTTTGGCTCATCTTAAACCGCACTTCCTGGTTTGGGCCTGTAAGTGAAATGTAACAAGCCTGTCTAGAAAATGCTCCTCTGCGGAGACTTTGGCCATCGGTTGCTGCGGATTTGTGCTCAGACCTGACAGAAAAAAACCTGTTTCCCAGCAGTGACAATGACACTTTGGGCCTGGGGGTGGCCTCTGTCTGCAGTGTTGTGTTTTAGACAGTTGGAGAGAGAGAAGCCAGATTGTAGGAAAAGATTTGTCATGCTACATTGAGCTTGGCAGGATGAATTCTTGTTTCCCTCTCCTCTCTCATTTTTAGGGATTTTGACTTCTTTTACTGGCTAGCAGGTTTCTTGATGCGGGGAGGAGAGAGGGATGATTTAAATGGATTTCCTTTTAAACAGTTGTTTACTTATTACCATTTATACCTAGTAGTTCCAACACACAGGCTACCAGCTTAGAATTTATAGGTAAAAATGTAACAACTTCGACAAGGGGTCTATGATTGTCCATTCAAGGAAAATCAATTGATAGTATGAATTACATTGATAATTGGGGAAATATGTCATAAGCCTGAAAAAATGACTTGCAACTAAACACCTAAAGTAATTTAAAACACACACACACACACACACACACACACACACACACACCAAAACTAATAGGAGCCAGGTATAGGCAGCCCCACCTGTGGTCCCAGGAACTGAAACATTTCCTTACTTCAGAGCCTAGAGAACCTAGGTTCAGGTTTTAAAATTTATTTATTTACTTTGACAGAGAGGGAGAGAGGGAGAATCCCAAGCAGGCTCCATGCTGTCAGCACACAGCCAGACGCGGAGCTCAATCTCACAAACTGTGAGGTCATGACCTGAGCTGAAACCAAGAGCTGGGATCTTAACTGACTGAGCCACCCAGGTGCTCCAAGGTTCAGGTTTTAGATCCGGATGAATAATGGTTGGTTGATTAAAATGTGAGGTATTTTTCTGACAGAGTATTTAAAATTGAACTTATACCAGTTAGTTTTACACCTCTTAAAAGTCTTCCTTGTAAAGAACTGTGAAAGAAATTATAGAAGGAATGATGTAAAGATGAAAATACACATTCCCTGCCCTCCAGGTACTTAGAGTTTTGCTGAAGTCATATGGCATTTGTAATGCATGATCATTTGGGTGACATTGAGAGACATACAGGTATGAATAAGTACAAATCTATTTTGGGAGTTTGGGGTTCTGTGGGTTTTGGTGATTATAGGAAGAGAAAGGAGGCTTGAGTGGACTGGCTGCATGGTGGGATGTGGACAGAAGAGGGATGGGGCAGTTCAGGAAATATAAAAGAGCCTACCTGCCTGGCTGGAGCTGCTGGTCCAAGTTTAGGAGTAATAAATCCATTTATCAACTTACTATTTACTGAGCAGTAACTGTAGTAGGTAGTATAATTGATATGAAAATCTACAAGAGATAATGACATTAGCCTTCAGGCTTTGCTTGAGAGTTGGAACTCACATAAGCAGAAACAATTTTGAGCTAAACTGTGCATTAATGACTATGAGTAAAGAAGAATTACAAATAAGTTGAAGGATGGTGTTTTCACTTGCTCTATGGTCCGTGAGAAATTTGAACTTTGATACCACGCCCAGCATTTGAGCATCTTAGGGAAGCTCATTTTAAGTATATATGGCAACTTGTGCTACATTTTTATTTGTACATATTTTAAGTACCTCATTCCTTTACTCAGTAACAGGATGACTGCAATGTGTCAGACTCTGGAGGTACCAAGGACCTCACGGTCTAGGGGGAAAGGCAAATAAATCCACCACTACATGACCGTGGGATAAGGGAAAGGGCTGGCAAAGATATTCCGGCAGAACTATGGGACTTCTGGCTCTGATGCAAGGGTGGGCTGGCTGGGGAGGAAGGGAGCTCAGGGGCTGCTTCCTCTCCTGATGTTTGACTTGAGTGAGTTGGAAACCTCCTCCAATCAGCCTTCACGTTGTATGTCCTCTTTATCCCCACTGCTGCTGGAGCTATTGAGGACCCCATCACTTTTCATCCAGAAGCATGTAAAATGAGAAAAACAAAGACGTGATGGAGTCCAGAGAAGAAGCCAGTGGAACCTGAGAAGGAGCTAGAGTGAGGCAGAAGGAATCCAGTAAAGAAGTAAGCACCAGAGGCCAAGGAATGAGGGGTTTCTAAAAGGAAGGACTGGTCCACAGTATGAAATTTCACTCAGGGGCACCTGGGTGGCTCAGTTGGTTAAGCCTCCGACTCTTGATTTCAGCTCAGGTAGTGATCTCACAGTTCCTGAGTTCCAGCCCTGTGTCAGGCTCTGCCCTGACAGCAGGGAGCCTGTTGGGGGTTCTCTCTCTCCTTCTCTCTCTCTACCCTCCCCTACTTGTACTCTCTCTCTTTCTCTCTCTCTCCTCAAATAAATAAATAAACACTTAAAATTTCACTCAAAAGTTGCATCAGACAACGTATGAAGAGTGTCTATTAGATCTGACAACTGAGAGGGTTTTGGTAACCCAGCCAGGGGGTGAGATTGAGGAGGACTCAGAGTAGTTTTCTGAGGTACTCACAGTTTGAATAGTCCCCTTCCTTTGGTTGATATTTCTTTCTACAACACCACATATTTCTGGAATGGAGGTTACCTCCAGAAAGCCTGTACCTTCTGGCTGATGTCCAAGTGCCTGCCAGTCCCACCAAAACTTACCTGTCCTGTCTGCCATCTTGAGACTCTCAGCCAGGTTTGCTTCACTTTGTAGTGACATTTTCCTGAGTAAACCAGAGAAAAAAAAAGAAAAAGGAAAAAAGAAGCATCCTTGCAAATAACCAAAGACATAGGAATAATATGCAAAGTTTCAGACCCTCCTTTCCCTTATAACATGTGTGTATCCAGGAACTTCATGATTCTGACTGTTGAATTATCCAGAAGAATGGCTTCAGTGGTGAAGTTCTGTGATAAAGGAGATGAAGAGGTGCTAGTCAGTAAGAGAATGCGTTTAGATCACAGGAGTTTGGCCATGTGCTACGGTCTGAATGTTGTTGTGCCCCCCAAATTCCCATAATAAAATCCTAATGCCCAATGTGGTGGCATTAGGAGGTGGGGCCTTTAAGAGATGATTAATTCATGAGGGCGGAGCTCTCATGGAGATTAATGCCCTTATAAAAGATGTCCCAGGAGAGCTCCTTTGCCCTTCCTGCCATGTGAGAATACAATGAAAAGTGTGCAGCTAGGAAAAGTCCCCTCGCTCAAACTTACTGGCACCCTGATCACAGACTTCCAGCCTCCAGAGCTGCGAGAAGAACATTTCTGTTATGTTGTGTAAGCTCTCCAGCCTGTAGTACTTTTTTTTTTTTTAACAGTTTTTTAAATTTATTTTGAAAGAGAATGAGAGAACGCTGAAGGGGCAGAGAGAGAGGGAGAGAGAGAGAATCCCAAGCAGGATCTGCACCATCAGTGCAGAGCCTGATGCAGGGCTTGAACTTACGAACCGTGAGATCATGATCAGAGCCAAAGTTGGACGCTTAACCAACTGAGCCACCCAGGCACCCCTTTTGTTATAGCAGCCTGAATGGATGAAGATACCTTGCTTCTCAGATCATGTTGGGCTTGTGTATGGGTGGCCGATGGGGTGGCAGGAGGGAGAAAGAATGGAGATGGAAGGATGGAGGGACAGAGGATGAAGAAAGCAAAGAGAATAAGCAGCAGATGAAGTCATCTTTCAAGTTTTCACTGTTACCAAACAGGAACTTGCATCACACACATACCCATAGCTAGTCCCTCATGTTTTATTTCTCATCCTTTAGTGCCTGCAGATAGTAAAACACCTGCAGAATACCTTCAGGTCTTGTTCTTCAGCCTATTTGTTGTCAGTGTGGACCGAAGAGGACTGAGATCATACCTCCTTTTCAGGGCTTTATTAGGGAGTACTCAAGGGATCAACATCTGTGGGAGGGAGGGAAGGATGGGTCAACAGAGAAGTTGAGCTGGGGTGCAGATCCAGTAGAAGCCTCCCATAACAACCCTGCAGGGAATGACCACCAGGACAGGAAGCCCTTCAGAACGGTTGGGGGCTGGTGAGAGAGGGCTGAGTCCTTTCAAGCCTGCATCACTGTTCTTGGGTATGGCCAGGAGTGAGGGAGCATGGCTTCCAGGGAGGGAAGTGACTCCCTTAAGCTGTATAACCCCCAAAAGGAGCTGAGAGATGAGGGCTGTCTGCTGGGGCACTCCTAGGAGCTGGAATAAGGGCTTTTGTATTCCTGAAGGGGATTTGGATAGCTTATCACACACATTACAGTCCTCAGTGCGATAGAACACCGTAAAACTTGGCAAATAGTATTGAGGAAGGAATTGATATTACCAAAGTACGCTGTCACGTTGCTATGCAACTAAACATTAGGTCTGATGATATTACCCATTTAATTAAATTTCTCCCCCTTTTACGATGACATTTGCCTTCCAGAGGGGTCACTGAAGAACAATTTATTTCACAGAGCAGCCATGCCGTGAATACTGCCATCTAGATACATGGAAACGACAATTTTAAAATTTGACTGCAAAGAATGGTTAGAAATAAAGGGAAAATAAAATTTTTATTTTCTAGTTTTGTTTAGTTGTTTTAAAGCAAAAAGCAAAAAAAAAAAAAAAAAAGATTGCTCTATAGGTCATTTGCTAGTAAGCTATAAGCCTTCAGCTGTCTTCCACCTTCCTTACTAATTCCCTTAGGTCTGTGTCTCTGCATCCTCGGGGTATGGGTCCCTGAAAACAGTTCAGTTCTGAGTCAGTATACTCTTGGGGCCAACAACTGACTAGTGCTGTATGACTCATCTCTCTTCCTTGTTTACAGTCCTTGATGGTTCCTTATTGCCAACAGAATGAAGTTTAGATCCCTTAACATGGCCTCCCAGGGCCTGCAGGGTCTGGCTTGTGCCTTCATGGGGCTGTGCTCCAGGCATGCCCTTCTGCTTTCAGATCCTGGAACATTCTTGGCTCTTCCCAGTTCTGCCTTTGCTCATTTCCCACCCCCCTGGAGCACTCCTCCCTTCCCTTTTCCAAAGCACTAACTTTTGGCAACCGTGCATTACATTGTAGCTGTCTATTGTCCATATCAAGTCAAAGATTCTGACAGCCTAATCCTAAATGCAGCTTATATTTAAATAAAAAGTGGTCCAGTGGTCCAAAAGTAACTAAAAGCATTTTCATCTTTACTGCAATAGAAAATTCCCGAGTGGGTCCACAATCTGAACACTCAGCAAAACATCTTTAAAAATCCTTTTCCTTTTTTATTTTTATTTTTTAGTTTATTTTAATTCTTAAAATATTTATTTTTTGAGAGAGAGAGAGAGACAGAGAGAGAGAGAGAGAGAACATGTATGTGCATACATGCAAGCAAGCAGAAGAAGAGCAGAGAGAATCTTAAGCAGGCTCCACATCCAGCCAGAACCTGATGCATGGCTTGATCTCAAGACCACAAGACCATGATCTGAGCCAAAATCAAGGGTCAGATGCTTAATCAACTGAGCCACTCAGATGTCCCCCCAAATCCTTTCTCTTTCTATCTTAGTTCCATTATTTCCTCCATGCTCCAAAACTTTTTCTATAAACCCTCCAAATCGAACCAGAAGATGTTCTTTCCTTGTTTCCTTCTGTGATGATATAATTCTTCCTAGAAGGCCCAATGGAGGTGAAATCTTTGTGCATATTAATATGTTCTTTGATCCCAGTCATACTGTGTATTTGTACCCACTACTAGACCTTGTGATGAAAAGGGTCATTTCACATAGGCGCATAGCCAGGTTACTTTCAATTTTTCTCTCCCTTTTTTCTCTTTCTCCTTAGGGAGGGGACCCTACCACACTAGACTTTGTGATGAAAAGGGTCATTTCAGTCTTATTCCTAGAACTTGAGACTATGCCTGGCACATAATATGTCCTCCCTAAACACTTATGGGATGAGTAAGAACATATTGTTTTGGTTTTTTTTTTCCCCCCAGGCTAAACTTCTTTCTTCAAAAGATAAAAGACATAGACTGGGGAATTTAGGAAGATACCTGAAGTAGAAAATCTGATCATATAAGATTAGAAGGTCAAGAGAACTGTCTAAACACTTGGTGGTACTAATGGTACTGAATGGCTCTCACAGTTGATACAGTAAATATGTAGAAAACATATAGTATTTACTATATATTAGAAACTTTTTAAAAAATTTAAATCCAAGTTGGTTAACATATAGTATAATAATGATTTCAGGACTAGAATTTAGTGATTCATCACTTACATATAACACCCAGTGCTCCTCTCAACAAGTGCCCTCCCTAGTGCCCATCACCCATTTACCCCATTCCCCTACCCACCTCCCCTCCAGCAACCCTCAGTTTGTTCTCTGTATATAAGAGTCTCTTATGGTTTGTCTCCCTCTCTGTTTTTATCTTATCTTTGCTTCCCTTCCTCTAGGTTCATCTGTTTTGTTTCTTAAATTCCACATATAAGTGACATCATATGATATTTGTCTTTCTCTGACTTACTTCACTTAGCATGATACACTCTAGTTCCATCCACATAGTTGCAAATGGCAAGATTTTATTCAAGTTTTTAAGGACTTTGCATAAATTTGCATATATTCATTCATTGCACCCTTAGGAAGTAGGAAACATGCTATAGAAGAGGAAACTAAGGCCCAGAGAGGTTGAATTTGCCCTGGGTTACACAGCTGCTAAGTGACTCTGTTAGCATTTGAATCAAGTGGTCTAGCTCTCTAGCTGGTGCTCCTCATCACTTCTCTGTATTTATTCTTTGCTATATATACAAAATAAAACTTGTCATGGAATTTGAAATGGAATGTTTATATATGGATGGGATGTATAATGCGTTGGGATGGGGATTATATTTTTAAAAAAATTATATTAAAAAAAAATTTTTTTTAATGTTTATTTATTTTTGAGACAGAGACACAGCGTGAACAGGGGAGGGAAGAGAGAGAGGGAGACACAGAATCTGAAACAGGCTCCAGGCTCTGAGCGGTCAGCACAGAGCCCGATGCGGGGCTTAAACCCACCAACTGTGAGATCATGACCTGAGCCGAAGTCAGACGCTCAACCAACTGGGCCACCCAGGCACCCGGAGATTATATTTTTAAATGAGTGGTTTAATACCTGGAGTGATAAAAGTTAATTTTTCTAAGGTACTTTAGCTATCTGTTCTTCAGAGTGTATCTGGAGAATATAAAAATAATACTAGCCAGTTACAAAAGGTTATATATCATTCATTTATATGAAATGTCAGAATAGGCCAATCTATAGAGACAGAAAGATTAGTAGTTGTTTAGGGTTGGGGGGGGCACTGGTTGTGAGGACAGGAGGGTGATAGCTAAAGGGTTTGGGGTTTCTTTTTGAGGTAATGAAAATGTCCCAAAATTGACTGCTGATTTACATGTCTATTAAGATACTAAAAACCACTGAAATTTATAGTTAAAACAGGTGAATTGTATAGTATATAAATCATATTTCAATTAAGCTGTTATAAAAAAAAAAACAAACTCTTTCTTATAAACCTTGTCCTTAACATGAGGACTATGTGTGAATTTCAAAAGGACACTTTAAGATCCTCCTACAAGGATGGTCACTTACTCTTCTCCATACTCACTGACATTTGCAATTTCTCCAAGACATTTTAAAAAGGTACTCATAGCAAAAGTAATTTTGTTACTTGGCAGATTCACATTTCATGTTGATCAGCCACTTAAGGCAGGAATGAACTGTAGGAAAATTATCTTTAGGACTTAAAAATGGTCATTTCAAATGAAATTTTATTTAAAATATTTTAGGGGTGTTTATTCTCAGAATATTCTTGTTAAATATCAAATTAATTTTATTTTTTTTTAACATTTACTTTTGAGAGAGACAGAGCACAAGTTGGGGAGGGGCAGAGAGAGAGAGAGGGAGACACAGAATCTGAAGCAGGCTGTAGGCTCCAAGCTGTCAGCACAGAGCTTGATGTAGGGCTCAACTCACAAACCAAATCAGACGCTTAACTGAGTGAGCCACCCAGGCACCCCTGAAATTAATTTTCTATTAAAATTTTGTTTTGGCATAATTTGGGGCAAGGGAGAGAGAGAGAGAGAGAGAGAGAGAGAGAGAGAGAGAGAGAGAGAATCCCAAGGAGACTCCATACTCAGCACAGAGCCTGACACAGTGCTCGATCTCATGACCCTAGGATCATGACCTGAGCTTAAGAGTGGGATGCTTAACCAACTGAGCCACCCAGGTGCCCCTGGAGTAATTTTAGATATACAAGAAAGTTGCAAAGATTATCTTTCCAAAGTAGAGCATTCCCAGTTTCTGCTTCCCCTAATGTCACCATCTTACATCAACATGATACATTTGTCAAAATTATGAAACCAACACTGGTACATTGCTATTAACTAAACTGCAGACTTCATGTGGATTTCACCAGTTATTTCATTAAGGTCCTTGTTCTGCTTGAGATTCTGGTCTAGGATATCACACTGCAGTCATGTCTCCTTAGTCTCCTCTGTGGTCTGTGACAGTTTTTCAGGCTTTCCTTGTTTTACACAACCTTGGCAATTTTGAATTTGTGAATAGTGGTCAGATGTTTTGTAGAATTTTCCTCAATTTGAAAACAAATCTGATGTTTCTCTCATGATTAGGCTAAGACTTGCAGTTTGGAGGAACACTATACTAGTAACTGGCCTTCTTATCACATTGTATGGAGGATCCATGATATCCATGTGATTTATCAGTGATGATGTCAACCTCCATCACTGGGGTAAGGTCATGTTTGCCAGGTTTCTCCACTGAGAAGTTAACATCTCTCCCTTTCCATACTCTGTTCTTTGGAAGTAAGTCACTAAGTACACCCTACCTACCCAAATTATTCTTTTTTTATTTTAATTTTTTTAACGTTTATTTATTTTTGAGAGACAGAGAAAGACAGAGCACACGCGGGGGAGGAGCAGGGGGAGACACAGAGTCTGAAGCAGGCTCCAGGCTCCGAGCTGTCAGCACATAGCCTGATGTGGGGCTTGAACCCATAAACCGTGAGATCATGACCTGAGCCAAAGTCAGATGCTTAACTAACTGAGCCACCCAGAAGCCCCCCAAATTATTCTTAAATGTAAAAATTATTCCTATTTTATATGTTTCAAATGTAATTCCACTTGTAAGATTTTCAAAGATTATTACAATTGACAAGGATTCTCTTTTTCTTAATCTCTCAATCTAAACTTTAAATTTTTAAGATTCTAGTGCTTTGGAAAAGTAGATATTCTAAATTAAATGTATAAGATAGTGTGACTGCTGCTTTCCAAGAGGTGAAATGTGAGTTTGTATAGTTCTTTCTAAATAATTATCTTTTTAAAGATGTCAGTGAGCGAGAAAACACTGTAAAAGCATCTCAAATTTTGTGTCAGAGGACAATATTTTTTACAATCTTACATTAGAAAGCTCTTTCTAAAATATGACTGTGGCTCAGTCAGTTAAGTGTCTGAACCTTGATTTCAGCTCAGATCATGATCTCACCATTAGTGAGCTCGAGCCCCACATCAGGCTCTGCACTGACAGATACTGCTTGGGATTCTCTCTCTCTCTCCCTCTTTCTCTCTCTCTCTCTCTCTCTCAAAAATAAATTAAAAAATTAGGAAACAAAATAAAATATGACACAAAACCTAGAAGCCTTAAAGGAAAAGATTAAGAAAAGATTAAAAGATTAACAAAAAGGTAAACAAAAGACTGTATTAAAATTTTAAAATTCCTCATAGAAAATAAATGTGTAAATAAAGACAATCTACACATGACTATAAGCCAATAGTAGAATCAACAATTCAATAGAAACACTGCAAAGGATACAAATAGAGAATTCAGAGATAAAGGAATATAAATGTCTTATTACCATGTGGAAAGATGCTCCAATCTGATTCAAAATAAAACAAATACATATTAAAACCAAATCTGATCCCATTATTATCCTATTAGATTGGGAAAAGCACAAAAGATTAATAATACATGGCACTGGCAATGTGATAGAGAAATAGGTCCCATCTCACATTGTTAATGGGAATATAAATTGATCCAACAATTTTTGGTTGGCAATTTGGCAAACATCTGTCAAAAATGTAAATGTGTGTATCTTTTCACTAGTGATTCCATTTTTAGGAGTTTCTCTAACAAATACACTTGTATATACATATGTATAAAGACACACACAAAAAAACTGTTCTTTACAGCATTGTTCATAATAGTGAGAAACTAGAAACCAGCTAAATGTTTACCAGTAGGGAACAGCTAAATATAGTGTAAAACAACCACATAATAGGACATTATGCAGCCATTTAAAAAAGAGATTTCTGTGAGTTGATATGGACTCTTTTTATAAGATGTATTAGATGTATTAATAACTGAAAGAGGCAGTGTGAAGAATGGCATATATGGTATTCATAGTATATAAAATAATAAAAAAGAGGCATATATTTTATGAACTTTCTATAGAACCACATATGTATTCCTTGTGCTGGAATGTATTCCTTATGTATCTGGAATGATACATAACAAACTATAAATAATAGTTGCCTTTGGGGAGGAAATTGGGAGATTAGGGAGGTGAAGTGGGAAGGAGAGTTGCCTTTCACTGTCTTTTTTAAATTATTCAACTTATTTTTCAAAAATGTTTAATGTTCATTTTTGAGAGAGACAGAACACGAGTGGGGGAGGGGCAGAGAGAGAGGGAGACACACAATACTAAGCAGGCTCTAGGCTTGGAGCTGTCAGCACAGAGCTCTACATGGGGCTCAAACCCACAGACCCATGAGATCATGACCTGAGCCGAAGTTGGGTGCTTAACCAACTGAGCCACCCAGGTGCCCCTCAACATATTTTTTTTAAACATATACAGTATTTTTCTTTGTCATTTGAAGTTCTAGATAACCAATAAATAAATATTACATATTAAGTGTATGTATAACATAGATTAAACTTTATCACTTAGAATTTCCAAAATTTTTAACTTTGTTTTCTTGAAATAAATTATGCTTCTGGAAATCACTTTCCAGAACTACGGGAGGGGATGGGAAAGCTTAACTGATGCCCAAATTCTCTGTTGTGAAGTAGCAAAGGAAAAGTTGTAATAAATATACTAACCCCTCTGCTACCATTTTCTGGAACAATTCTGAGCCCTGGATTATTTTTGTTTCTGTGAGTTGCTTGGCTTTTCCACTAGGGGCAACAGTTATGTTTGTGATGGGTTAGGTGGAGGGGACACTTGAGTGGTTTGCTGTCTTAGTGACAAATACAGAAGGAAAATCAACAACTCTCTTAACAGCTCAGTTCTCCATACTGCAGGCTCAACAGTACCCTTCTGGTTTCATTATACTGTGTTTGTTAATTAGATCCAGTTTAGCTCCAAAGGCATTGGTTGTTATTCAAATCCATATAACACTTCTGTGGTGAAAAACAGCCTCCTTGCAAAGAGGCTTCTTGGCTTTGTAAAACTGTTTTGCTTTAGTAGGATTTTCACTTAAATGAATTTTGGATTATTTCCTAAGAGGTATCACTTTGCTATACTGGCCAAAATCACTTTTTATGATTAGGCCAGTTTCCTTTTTCTTAGTGTAATGGGGTGAATTGTGTCCCTCCAAAAAAGATATTAACCCCATAGTTCAGAATACAGCTTTATATGAAAATAAGACTTTCCAGAAATAATCAAGTTAAAGTGAGGTTGCCTCAAACAGATCCTCCCCCAGCACCTTCAGAAGGGGCCTGGCCCTGCTGACACTGCATTTGGACGGCTAGGCTCCAGAAATGTGACACAATAAGTTTCTGTTATTCTAAGCCAGCTTTAACTCAGTTTATGGCTGTCCTGGCAAACCAATACACTCAGAATGGGGACTATTAGGACACAAGTAAAAAAGCCCCAGTTCAAAATGGGCTGTGGCCTTCTCCAGTTTTTTCCTATACTAGGAAATGCCCCCGGTGAATGTGAATTCTGATTGTAGCATTTAGTCTGGAAAGAGTAAACTACATTTTCAATTCAGGTTGTGTTTCCACAACATTCCTAGGAAGAAAGGCTAAAAATATCACTTTTCTCTGGGAAGACTAATCTACCTTTTAGTTACATTTCCCAGGAGGGTTTGAACCTTCTTATGCAAGTTGTTTCTTCTTCCCCTCTTTCAAAACTCACTTTCAGAACTTGTCTGAAAACTCACTTTCAGAACTTGTCTGAAAACTCACTTCCGCATCGGTCCTTCCAGTCTAACTCTTTCAGAATACAGTCACTTGGCAACACTCATGAATGCTCTACGTTGTCAAGTTTAGCCTCCTGACCTAACAAACCTATTTCTCACTGGGCATTGAAGCATTAGCACTTAAATTAGAATATTTGTATATTATTTTTCTTTAAATGGTAAAGTCTTTGAAGGAGGGTTCTTTCAGTAAGTGCTAATAAACATAATGGTTAAAGTGTATAGAGTACTTACTCTGCCTGTGAATCTGGGAAAGAATACACACACACACACACACACACACACATACATACACACACACACACACACACACACACACACACTTATTCATTAAGAACACAGAGCCAGGAATTCATCACAGGTTGTACTGACTCTATAGTCCCAGCTCTGGGAATCATACTCAATAAAGATGGCCTGTTAAGCCACATCTGACTAATCTAGCAGTGAGTTCATCTGTCTTGCTCACTGATTTATCCCCAGAGTCTAGAAGAGTGTCAGCACACGGCAGGTACACTACTCATACTTTTGTTGCAGGAGTTGTTGGTACCTCCACACAAGTATAGCTATGCTATAGAAATAGAGGCAATCATACGGAAAGAAACCTCTCTACTCCTATTAGTAGGCTGAACTGTCTAAAATTGCCTATATTCAGAATTTTCAACCTACAGAGGTGGCAGTTTCATACAGTTTAATATCATACAATTGCTAAAAGGACTTAAAGTTGATAAAAGGCTCAGCTTTTTGCTGCTTGATTTGTTTTTAAAAAAGATTTGTTTGCTTCATGTCAGAAAGCCTCAGATTCCTGCTGTAGCCCTTGGTTTCTGCCCAGGACGGTGCATTACTGTGTTTCTTTCACTATGTTTTCCTGGCCTGAGTGGCTGTCTGATGTTGCAATACTTTGTTTCAGTAGGCATGATTAAAGTTCTTTTTCCATGAAAGGCCACTGATGCTTGGGACTGGAGGTGTAGCTTCTCCCAGAATCCATTATTTACCATGTCTCAAAAATTTGAAGTCCAGGAACCAGATTTCTAAGTCCTTCTTCCTCAGTGATCTGCTTTGTGGCCTAGATTAAGCCACCTTTGCAATCTCGGTTTCTGTCTTGATAAAGTGTGTCTGAGGCATTGCACATGTCTGTCCAAAGAGTCCTGAGAGCCATATTATTTGATCCTATCTCCACTCTGTGGCATGTCCTGAATTGATCCTCTAATTTTCTTATCCCCTCTTCAGTGTCCTCTTTGTGAATTTCCCAACTCATTTGAGCTCGGAAAGGTATAGTTACCTTGCTGTGTGAGGTGGAAGAAAGGGCCTGAGTCACTAACTGCCATCTATGGTTTTCACCCATCTCCCTCTGTTCAGCCATGTCCTACCTTTAAACCCTCAACCTACAAAGTGACATTCCACCTCACTTGCTTGTCAGTAGATTCTCTGTAGGCTCGCAGGATGTAAAAGTCACTTTCCACCATTTCACTTCCACTTGCCTTTTTCTACAAATGTGTTGATCTCATATCTGTTCCATTGTCTCCTGTTCCATTCTTTTCAGCCTCGTGGGTTTATAATCTGCCTATTTGTTTTAAATTCATTTACTCTCCTTTTAGTGGGGCTTCAGGAGAGAGAAGAAATAAAGACATGTGTTCAATCTGTGCATAGATCAAAAGTCATTGAAACATATTTTTTAAAATAATAGCCCTGCAAGGTATGGATTAGTAGGCTTGTTTTACAGATAAAGACACCAAGACTCAGACAGATTCAGTAAATTGCCTGAGAGCTCACAGCTAAGTACCAGAGCTGTGATTCATACCTATGTTTAATTGAGTCTAAAGCCCGTGCGTGCCCTTTAGCAGCACAGAATCCTACCTGCCATAGTTACCTGAAGAGAAGTCAGATGACCACTATTAGGGCCAGTCCTAAGAAGACACATGATTCAAGTCATGCAAGATCTAGACCACCCTGAAGTGCCTTCCAACTCTGGTTGTATTGTTTCCTTTTGCTTTGATAATCAAAGCAAATGGGTGACAGAGATATTTTTAAGCAAAGATAATTGACTTAATATCATTTTAGCTGGAACATTAAATAGTGCTCAATTAAAATCCTGGGAGAGAGACATAAGGAAGAAAACTGAACAGAGTAATGCATAGTACCTAATTATAAATCTGTCTACAGATACAATTAGCCCATGGTCATATACAAGGAAGAAAATGTATGTTTAGATGACTCCATGGTGAAGCCTTTACTTAAGTGCCCTGTGTCATAAAGCATGCTGATAGCACTCAGCCAAAACCACTGAAGGAATGAATTATATACCATTTGTTTATATTTTAAGATTCACAGTTGACAAGCATTATTGCACATGTGATCATCTTGCTTATATTAAAATGATGCAATGGAAAATATAAGATGTAATACTTGAAGTGTTCCAGAGGAAAAAAAGCTGGGGGCAGAAATGGTGGTCACAGGGACTCCAATAATGAAAAGCTGAATGCTGTATCTTTCAGGAGTACACATACATAATATAAGCTCTTATATGACTTTACTCAGATGTTAATAAGAATAAGTTAATCAGTTAACAACTTATTGTTATATCACAATTAAGGGACAAGAAAAATGAAGAGTAAGAAAAAACAAGAAAGTATGATATGAATCTTCAAGTATATTGCAATATGTTTGAGGCTAACCAAAAAAGAGGCTAATCTCAGTAAATGAGAAGAGAACAATTCAAGAGTCTATAGGTTTGTTCTAACTTTTGGGAAGACTCAAATTTATACAAGTCCTTAAAAGTCAGATCCAGGAACTTAGACTTTTCCTCTAATTAATTTTATTATACATTTTTTATTGTAAAAATAATTAAGAAAACATAAACCAGGGGGTACTTGGGTGGCTCAATCAGTTAAGTGTTTGACTCTTGCTTTTGGCTCAGGTCATGATCTCATGGTTCATGGCTTCGAGTTCCTTGTCAGCCTCTGCCCTGGCAGCAAGGAGCCTCCTTGGGATTTTCTCTCTCCCTCTCTCTCTGCCCCTCCCCCACTCATGCTGCCTCTGTCTCTCTCAAAATAAATAAACTTTAAAAATTAAAAAAAAGCATAAACAAGGAAAATAAAACTAAGATAAAATTACCCCCAAATCCCAACACAGTTAATTTAGTGATATATAGCTTTATTGATAGCTCTGTAATGTACATGTGATTTTGTAAACACATTTTCCATATAACGTAGGATCTTGAGCATTTTTCTATGTCAGTATGTATGTAGTGGAAATCTTTCAAAGAGATAAGAAAAGGAAGAGAAAAATGTGGGGAAGTGATTGGCCAGGTCTCACAGTATGTGGGGTTATGCTGGGCCTGAAGAGTGAGCAGGATTTAGACAGACAGAGGATGACACTTTCCAGAGAGAACACCAATGTGAAAAACTTCAGGGAAGGGGATGGAACATGGCTCATGCATGGCCCACTGGGGAGACCTGCCCTGGGAGATAGCTGGCATCCTCTGTAGAAGGGTGGGTGAGGCTAGAAGAAGGCAGGCTGGCAAAGGGAAGTTTTAGGACAACTTTGCTTCCTCCTCTCTGAGCATCAAACAGGGAGGAATGGATTTGAATCAGCCAAATGGGAATACCTTTCCTAAAAAAGAGAATTGTTGAAAGTGATGTGCAGTGGTGAGAGGAGGGGTTTTCTAGTTAATCTATGACATTCTCAAGACTCTTCCGTTGTTCAGCAACAGAAAAAACCCAGGGCACTAGCTAAAACAAAAAGATGGGCAGGTCAGTTCCCAAGATATAAGAGACCTTCCAGGACTAGAGCTGGAATGCAACTGGACCTCACTTGAGCTGGCAACTCATAGCTAGAGGGCTACAGGCAAGCTGGCCTTCCTCTATCTCCATCTCACCTCCCTGCTTTCCTTGTGGATCTGCCAGATTTTCCTCTGCAGGTTGGACTGCTGGAATGTCAGTTGCCACAGTGAATCCTAGGTCTATAAGCTCCATGTCCCAGTTATACTACTTAGAATTTTTTTTTTTTTGCTGTCTCCTTCTTAATTTCTTTGTCTGGTCCCACCTCCCAATGAGGAAAGCAAACCTGTTTGGGTCAGTTCGGGTCAGGTCTACCCTTGATCCAGTCAACTGTGAGAGGGAGGAAGGGACTGAGTAATGGGGCCCTATTAGCCCCTGGGATGCTATTCCAGAGGAGGAAGAACTGGAACAGGCTGATAGGATTCTCCAAATGTCCTTGGTATGTACTCTCAGCTCTCTCCTCTCCAGAAATTAGTGGATCTCTCTGCCTCTCTCTCTTTTTTAATTTAATATTTATTGATCTATTTATTTACTTAGAGAGAGAGAGAGCATACACATGTACTCTCAGGGGAGGGGCAGAGAGAGAGAGAGGGATAGAGAGAATCCCAAGCAGCCTCTACAGCAGAAATCTTGAGATCATGACCTGAGCCCAAATCAAGAGTCTACTGCTTAACCAATTGAGCCACCCAGGCGCCCCTTGAAATTAGTGAATCGCTTATGTTTTGGGTTTTTAATAATCAAGATTATGCAAGTGCCCAAAATGACTTTGAGTATTAAAACCAAAGACATAATGTTCCTCAACCAAAGGAAAGGAAATATGGACACATGATGAGCTCACAGGCCATTGAAGAGCTTCTTAGAAAGAGCACATTGTCCTGATATGACAATCGGAGTCTGAAACAACAGAAATATACAGAAAAAACAAAAATAAAACTAAATCCAACACCATTAACTATGTAATGTGAAGTGATTTGCACCAGGTAGATCACAAAAGATGACCAAAGAGAGATGGTTTTAGGTATATGTTGTCACACAAAATCTTGCTCGGCACAATGGCTTTACTTGCTTGGTTAAATCTTACCCAAGTATTTGTCCTATCGTGTGGTTTGGGTGTGGTTGTAAAAGTCTGGTTGAGTCATGCTGATGACCAATTGTGGCTTTTTTTCCCACTACAGTGAAGAAATATTGCCTGCTCAGCATATCAGCCCAATCTAAATACCTTCAGGATATGCTATCGGAGAGTTATTAATGGGTAAAAGACATGCTGAGAGAAGAAATGAGGGCAAGGCCCAAGGAAAATTCAGATGACTACTTTTTGAGTAGGAGGGGTAGATTGGGATATACAGATAGAATAAGATCATTTGAAAATCTTCTATATCATAAGAATGTAATAACTCTTATAAATAAAATTTGATTCCCATGAACCACTTGGTAAATCAGAAAGAAACAACACATTAAAGGATTGGTCTAGCTTTGCTAAGCATTTGAAGTGAGCTGTTTGCTGTGCAGAGAACTGGGCTGGTAAAATTTCTATGTAGATATGTAGATATTTCTATGTAGATATGTAGGTAAATTTCTATGTAGATAATTAACTCAGTAAAGTGGTATTTATGAGTGGGAGAAGAATGGAAGAGAAAAGCAGATTTTAAGGTATAACTTGATTTTCAGAGATACACTTGCCAGGCAGAATATGAAATTGTATGACTCAGTTTCCTGTGTGGCATCCAGGTCTCAAGGGCCATAAAAAAAAATGCCACTATCCTAGGATGAGAACAACTATAGGACTATGGGTCTGGTATATTTATTATCATGAATACATCATCCCAAACTCATTTTCTTTGTTGCCTAGCAAAAGCTGGAATTATTTCAAATAACCTGCCTTTCTTTCAGAACAAACACAAATGAAACAAGTATTTCAATTAGATTCATATCCTAAGGAAATAATGAAAGAACCCATTCTTGGGAATGAAAACATTAGGGTGAATTCTGGCTTCCCACTAAGTCAAAGTTGTGGGTCTGGATCAGGCCTTTCCTAGAGGACTGCTCAGCTATGAATGACACTATGGTCTGGTGAATGTCTAGAATGCTGGCTAAATGGGAATAGATCTAAAACATGCATCAAATGGATAGGACTGAGATTCAGCCAAAAGTGATTTGTGCCTTCCAGAGGATACTCTGGGGTTAATTTTTTTTTTTTTAATTTTTTAAAAGTAATCTCAACAACCACCATGGGGCTCAAACTCACAACATCAAGATCAAGAGTCACATACTCCACTAACTGAACCAGCCAAGAGCCCTTGGGATTTAGTTATTAAATTAATAACAACAAAAATGCAACATAATAATTGCAACCAACACAATTATCATACAGGAAGCACCATGCTACGTGCTTTAATACGTCACTATATTCAGCCTCCAGAATAACCCTAGGAAGTACATAGTCAGTTTTATTATCCACAGGTAACAGATAAGGGAACTGAGTTTCAGGGTAATTGAATAACTTGCTCAAGTTACAGAGTCAATAAGTGGCAGAGTTGGGATTTGAACCCAGCTGTGTGGATCTAAAGCTTGAATGCTTACCCATTATGCTGCTGTATTGCCAAAATATAATGGCCTCCAGAAAATGGAAGTGACATTCACTTTGGTGTTTACTTGGTTCTTTTCTTTACTTCTCTATAGGAATTCTGATTCAAGTATATATTTATAAAAAAATATCTACTTCTAATTCTTTTCTTAAATGAATTTTAAATTTTAGAATAGTTTTAAATTTACATGAAAGTTGCAAAGATACCATAGAGTTCTCATTAGTCTGCTCTAGTTTCTCCTGTTGTTAACATTGTATATTGCCTTGGTACATCTGTCACACCTAATGAACCAATGCTGGTATGTTACTACTGACTACACTCCATACTTTATTGAACTTAGTTTTCCTTTGATGTCTCTTTTCTGTTGCAGGATCCCATCCAGGACACCTTATTGCATATGGTCATCATGTCTCATTAGGCTCCTCTGTGCTGTGACAGCTTCTCAAACTTTTCTCATTTCTGATGACCTTGATGCTTTTATTTATTTATTTATTTATTTATTTTATTAATTTATTTATTTTGAGAGAGACATCGACAGCATGAATGGGGGAGGGGGAGAGAGAAAATCCCAAGTAGGCTCCACACTGCTGTTTTTTTTTTTTTATTAACTTGTTTTATTTTTTATTTTTTTAAATTTACATCCAAATTAGTTAGCATATAGGGAAACAATGATTTCAGGAGTAGATTCCTTAGTGCCCCTTACCCATTTAGCCCATCCCCCCTCCCAAAACCCCTCCAGCAACCCTCAGTTTGTTCTCCATATTTATGAGTCTCCTCTGTTTTGTCCCCCTCCCTGTTTTTTATTATTTTTGTTTCCCTTCCCTTATGTTCATCTGTTTTTGTGTCTTAAAGTCCTCATATGAGTGAAGTCATATGATTTTTGTCTTTCTCTGAATGACTAATTTCACTTAGCATAATACCCTCCAGTTTCATCCACATAGTTGCAGATGGCAAGATTTCATTCTTTTTGATTGCCGAGTAATACTCCATTGTCTATATATAAACCACATCTTCTTTATCCATTCATCCATCGATGGACATTTGGGCTCTTTCCATACTTTGGCTATTGTTGATAGTGTTGCTATAAACATGGGGGTTCATGTGTCCCTTCGAAATAGCACACCTGTATCCCTTGGATAAATGCCTAGTAGTGCAATTGCTGGGTCGTAGGGTAGTTCTATTTTTAGTTTTTTGAGGAACCTCCATACTGTTTTCTAGAGTGGCCGCACCAGCTTTCAGTGCCACCAACAATGCAAAAGAGATCCTCTTTCTCCGCATCCTCACCAACATCTGTTGTTGCCTGCGTTGTTAATGTTAGCCATTCTGACCTTGATGCTTTTAAAGAATATTGCTCAGATTTTGTAGAATGTCATTCATTTTGGGTTTGTCTGATGATGTTTTTCTAGTTGGAGGTTATGGATTTGGGAGAAGGGCCATAAAGGTAAAGGATCATTCTTATAACATCATATCAAGGGTATATATTATCAACAAGATTTATCACGGATAATGTTAATCTTGTTCATCCAGCGATTGTAGTATTAGTTTCCTCCACTGTAAAGTTACTTTTTTATACTTTTCCATGTTCTTTGGAAGCAAGACACTAGATAAGCCCACACTCAAAGGGGTAAAGAGTTCAGCTCCACTTCCTTGAGGAGGGACTATATATAAATTAGTTGGAGTTCTTTTGTATGGGCTGTTTGCCTTTTCTCTCTTATTTACTTATTCAATCAGATATTTATATCAGTATGGAATTGTAGATTTTTATGTTATACTTTTTGTTATAATCTAATACTGCATTATTTATTTTGTTCCTCTAATTTTTCCAGCTTTGGCCATTGGGAAGTCCTTCAGGTCAGCTCCTGTTTCCCTTTGACTTGCTTTTGTTTTTGAACACTCCCTTACTTTCTGGCACTACAAAATGCTCCGGGCTCAGCTTGTGTATACCTTGCCCCTATGGTAGAGTTAGCCATTTCTTCAAGGAATTCTGATTCCTTGGAAATTCTGATTATTGGAAAATGGCATTAGAAACCAAGATCTGGGTGCTGGGTGTGATCATCGCTATGGGAATATCAGTGCTTCTGGGACAGAGATCAAAGGATAGAGCTGGGAAATATATGTATGTAAACAAACCCATGTTTACACACATGTCTATAATCATTACTGTATCTATCCATCTGTATTTTAAGTTTAATATGAGTTCATACTGATGTCTTCAACTCTAATACATACCACAGATTCATTCTAGACTTCTCCTTTGCTCATTTGTAATTTTCTACTCCAAAAGTGAGAAAAATGGACCCAATCAAATGCTACTATTTATTTATTTGTTCAAGCCCAGCTTATACATAGAGTAGTTTCAGAATTCTTAATTTTTACTACTGTCTTTACCACCAAAACACTTTATCAACCGTACAGAGTTTATGTAAAGTTCCCTTTCTGTCTTTAGTCTTATAGTCTCTAGTCAAAATGCTGTTCTCCAAAGTTACTTAATTCTTTTTAAAAATTATTTTTTGTTATGAAAACAATATAGTTTTATTGTTGAATATTTGGAAAATAGAACAAAATTTAAAGAATCTTCCATAATCCTATATTAACCACTGTTAAATTTTTGGTTCATCTTTCTCCTCTTTCACTGTGGATATGTATATATGGACATCAATACAATTATATATCTATAATAATAATTATATATAAAATAATATAAAATAATTACATATATATATATATATATATATAAATCTACCTACTTGTAGTGCTTTCTATATAAATGTATATCTTTATAAGTATCAGAGGAGCAATGTAGTGACTATACAGCAGATTTAGAGATGATTCTATCACCAATTCTTAAGCTGAAACTTGGTGAATAGAAAATAATTCTATATTTCAGGGGAGCTAAAATATTTCTAACATATTTCTGTCTGGTGATATAATTTTCTTTGATAATAGAACTTATGTTCTTTAAGTTGTCTAGACATCGGACTAACCTCATGTATCTTTGATAGGGCCTGGATATCAATCATACCAAGACTAATCTGTCTAGAGAATGCTTCAAGGGCAACTATCCTGTTTTTATTGACCAAAAAGGATCTCTGAGCTGGAGATACCCAAGTGTCAGGCACCTATGTGCTTGCTTATAGGTGAAGACAATTCACTAACCCAAAAAGGTGAATGGCAGAGGAAACTCCAAGAAAAATTAACTTTTTTTTTTCTCTCAAATGTGGTTTCATATGTCCTTAGAAACATGGATGAATGTTTGGTTGAGATTTTACATCTCTATTACATAGAGTACAGAAGTCACTGTGGCCTCTATAATTTTAGGGATAGATCCTAGTGCTTAACCACTTTGATCACAAGTATGGGTCCAGAAACTTCATGCTAAATCCTTCACTTTTCATATGACCTCATTGACTTAGAGTGATTTTCATTTTTCTCAGATGAATAGGATGAACAGGTCTAGAAATAGAAGCTGTATAATGTTAGCATTGATCTATTGATGCTGGACATGAAACAGGACCAAGAGCCAAGACATGGATTGAAAATAAAAAGGTGAAAAAGCTGTCAAGAAGGCATGAGCCACTTCCCTGGCCCAGCATGTCTAGTGGATGGCTGTTGATTTTTGGCAATAATTTCAGTAGGTGCTATAGTAGAGAGAAAGATATGAAGAGGAAAAGGGATTTAAAAATGCTGTAGTGGTAAAAGGCTTGTCTTCACCTTATGTATGGTTTATTTGGAAAGAAACTCTTGGAATTAGATGGAGCTGGTATGAAATATTGAGACCCATGAAGGTCTCATGGGCCAAGAGGCCCATGGAAGGTGACAGACTCCTTAGCGTTATTGATAATGGCCATAAATAGTTCCTCTTGGCAGGTATAAGTGTCCTTATTGTGTTCTTATTGGGTATACCAGAATAGAGTGGTTTGAGCTCGTTGATCAAAAGATAAAGGCAGGAGGAAACTTAAGCTGCCTTGCATGACCCCAACCTGATGCACTCTGACACAAAATACCCAAGGCATTTAGGAAGATCTCCAGGGTCTTCTGAAGGGTGTCAAAAGTTTTTCTAAAAAAAGAGAAGTAGTTGAGGTGAGTGGCCCAGGAAGGCCACTGCTTACAGTTGTCCATTTTGTACAGTGCATAAAAATACCCAAATGAGGAGCCCTACCTCTTCCTTCAAATCGTTTTTCAACTTAGTCTCAAGAGAATTTTTCCTGTAAGAAAATTACCCAAAGAAAATGAATAAACACATTGAAATCCTGTTAAAAAATAAGAAAGAAAAAATTTTTAAAGCTTATTTATTTCTTTAGAGAGAGTAAGTGTGAGCGAGGGACAGGGAGAGAGAATGGGAGAGAAAGAGAATCATAAGCAGGCTCCATGCACTGTCAGTACAGAGCCCTATGTAGGGCTTGATCCCATGAACCATGAGATCATGACCTGAGCTCTTAAATCAAGAGTCTGCAGCTTAACTGACTAAGCCACTCAGGCACCCTTAAAGATTTTTTTAAAAGTAATCTCTACATGAAACGTGGGGCTCAAACCCAGAACCCTGAGATCAAGAGTCACATGCTCCACTGACTAAGCCAGCCAGGTGCCTCTATTGGGTTTATTTTTAAAGTTATTCTTCTGGGGAGATACCTTTGCCCTAACTCTCAAATGTTCATAAAGCCAGGCCAGTCTTCATCGGCTTAACGTTACTTTACGGTCCTGAATTCCTCTGGTTACTGATCCTACAACAGTTCACCTGGAGAAGTTATTTGCAAATGTCTCAAGAAGCTGAATTCATTGACTCAGGGACCAGGATCATTTAAATGCAACACTGGAATGCTGGAAAGCCACATTCCAGAAAGGTAATATAAATTTGTGGTTATATAGGACACTGTGGAGTTAAAAAATCCCCCAAGTAGCTGTGTGAATGTACCAGCTGAGTCGACTGGGGCAAACTATCCAGCCTCCCTGTGCCTCAGTTTCTCATTTGTGAAATGGAACTTACCTTATATGATTGCTACAAAAATTAACTGAGAAAAGAAATATAAAATATTTAGGCTTGCACCCAGCACACAGGAAACATAATAAAACTACATTAATCTTAGCACAACTTATGTTGGGCTGACTTAAGACATAATTGACCAGGCATTCAGCTTTATTTATTTACGTTTTTATTTATTTATTTTGAGAGAGAGGGGTACCTGGGTGGCTCAGTTGGTTAAGTGTCCAAAACTTGATTTTGGCTCAGGTCATGCTCTTGTGGTTTCATGGGTTCAAGTCCTACATCGAGCTCTGCACTGACTCTGTGGAGCCTGCTTGAGATTCTCTCTCTCTGTCCCTCTCCAACTTGCATTCTCTGTATCCTCTCAAAATAAATAAATTAAAAAAATTATATTTTGAGAGAGAGAAAGAGAGGGCATGAGTAGGGGAGGGGCAGATAGAGATGGAGAGAATCCCAAGCAGGCTCCGTGCTCAGCACCAAGCCCCATGCAGGGCTCTCATGACTGAGATCACGACCTGAGCCAAATGAAGAGTCAGACACTCAATTGGCTGAGCCACCCAGGCACCCCACATTCATCTTCTTCTAAAGATTACTTTGTTCACTTCTGTAAAACTGCATCATTTGCATAAAGAAAGATGCTCATCTTTATATTGGGGAGAAAGGGCATTAATTTACTTTATTAAACTGTAATATAATTTTGTGGGTTTTTTTGTGACTTTGCATTTTGATTCTCATTAACTGAAAGTTTATAAAAAACATAGTATGAACAATTCCTAACATATGAAAAGATGGCTCATTTTCTTTTATTAAGAGAAATGCAAATTAAAATTATACTTCATTACTATTTTTCTACCTCTCAGAACTGGTAAAGGTTAAAAAAAATATGAATCCTACATAATTCATGAGGTGAAAAAACAGACATTCAAATTATTATCAGTATCTATCAAAATTGCTAATGTACCTACCCTTTAACCCAGCAAAAACTCCAAACATGTATATGACAGACATATTTGCACGTATACAAAATGGTCCATGAGCAAGGCCATTGTTTTTCACTGAAGTATTGTTTTTAATAAGAACATTTGGAAACAACCTAAATTTCTATTAATAGGGTATTCATCAAATAAATTTTGGTACATACAATCAGAAAATAAGAATAAGAATGCTCTTTCTGTATTACTATGTAATGTTCTTCGTGGTATATTCAGTAAAAAAGCTAAGTGCAGAGCAACATGAAAAAAAAGCTATTTGGCTAAAAGGGATGAAAAAGAAATGCATATGCTTGAATATGTATCAAATTCCTATGGAAGATGCACAGGAAACCACTCACATTAGTTGTCTTTTAGATGAGGAACAGGTGGCTGGAGGACAGGATGAGAGGAAATTTTGCTGTATTTACCTTTTTAAAATCTTTAATATGTAAATGAATTACATATTTAAAAATTAAATAATTTAAAATATACCTCATTGGTCAAGAGAAGATCCTTACTTACCCCCAATTTTGGTGGTAGTTTTAAACTTAGGCTTTGATGTAATAATAAAAAAAAATCTGTTTCCTAAGGTTTAAGATTTTAGATAGAAATTATTTCACAATGAACTTTTTCAGTGTGACATGAAACTAAAATTTTCTTACTATTTAAAACATTCTTCATGATAATTGTCATTGGCATTTGAGCAGCCTTTCCACATTGAAAAGGAAAGATAAATAAGTGTATTCCATATACATAATGTTTAAAAATAGTAGGAGTCAAAGACTATTCATGAAATTGATGTCAGTAATTGCAAATTTCTCTACCCACCAAGAATCAGGTATCCTCTAGGGTTCAGGATGGAGAGTGATACCACTCCCTCTGAAATGCTATTTTCTGTCCTAATCTGAGCCTGCAACACTTTTATATTCATAGTTCCAGCCTTGCACACACAGAGAGGCAACAGACTAGAAAAACCCCAGGAGGATTCTGATCTATTCCAGTACTGCCCCCTCCCAAGATGCAGCTGAAGCTGAGCCTTCCAAGAGTGACCTGTTGTTGGGTATGGCGGCTCCAGAGCGGAGAACTTGTCATCCTCCACACTTGTGCAAATATCTTATGGGGATGCCAGCAGTCATATTTGACCCCTTTTTCCCGCTGGTCACAACCACCACTGATTCAAAGTGGTACATAAAACTCTTCCTTATAAATTTACATTTGAAAGTATTTCCAAATGTTGTCCAGTCTTTCATTCATTCAACATTTCTCTTCCATATTTTCCTTTTTTCATAGTTTTATGTTTTCATTTCCTTCATCTCAAATCCAACAAATCATTTTAATACTAGATCAGCAGGAATAATCTAAATATATCTGAAGAATTCTATTTTATTTTTTAATTTTTGCCAAACAAAAACAAACTGCTGGGCATATTGAGGAATTAGAGAAAGCTTAAGAGAAAAATGGGAAATGCCTATATTTCAATAGGTTTTTAAGCCTAAATTCAGTATCATATCCTTCAATACAATGTCAGAATGGACAAGCCTTTGTGAACACTTGATTTTTTCCTGTTATTAATAATGCCGTTCATTCACTGAGTGGCACTATGTGCCAAGAGCTTAACATGGTTTACTGTATTCAACTTTACACCAACCTATAAGATACATCTTCTACTCATTATCAGATGAGGAAACAGGCTCAGGAAGGTTAAGTCACAGAGCTTATTTATGATGGGGTTGAGACTTTAAATAGTGAGTAATAACTATCATAGAGTGCTTACTAAGCATCAGTCTCTGGGGAGAGTACTTTCCATAATTTGTACATAGCAAACCTAACAAGGTTGGTACTATTATTATCCTTTTGCAGATAAGGAGACCTGAGTCATAAAGAGATCAAGTTAGAAATCGAAGCCTGTTTGACTCTCAAACTCCTGCTCCTTCCAGACAGCTATATACCTGAACCAAATGGAAATTAACATTTCTAAGAGTAAAGATTAGTTATTGAGAGAAACTACAGTTTTAGGAGACAGTAGTGAGATGAGATGGAATTGATGATAGGGAAAAGTAGAAGAAATTAAGCCATCTAAATTGATCTATTATGTGCCAAGTTGAAGAATCTTTAAAATTACCTGAAGCAGAAGCAATTTCTAACTAAGTACACAAGAGAGTCCTTTAATGTTTGAAAGAGGCATCTCAATGGCAGTAGCCTAGTCTTGGAGTAGCTGGAGAAATTGGTGGTGAGCATCTGTTCCTGATTTCCACTAGGTCAGAACAAATGCATGGAACTTAAGTCACAATGAGAGATACTTCAGTGCACTATAGGAAAGATTTTCTGATGTGAAGGTTGCTTTGGAATTGAAAGTTACTAAGGAGATTATAAACTCTGTATCTAGAAACTTTAAAATATAGCTTTAAATCAGTCTAGGATGGCTTGCACCTTATCCTGCCTCAGCCTAGAGATCTGGGTTCTAACCAATCAAAATCCTGTCCAACCTCCTAATTCTATATATAGTCTCCAAATCCCATTCAATTCTGAGAGTGACTGTATCTAAGCTTTCCTTCAATATATGCATGGCAACATCTACTCCTTCCAGGCTTTCTCATCCCTCCCCCTCAAACTTTGGAATTGGAAACAAAGAGAAAAGCAAAGTCCATGTAATTTGCTCCTACCTCCTATTATTTCTCTTTCTACATATATTTCCCCATAACATCTCAACACAATGCTTCTCTCAGGTCAAGAAGTTTTAAACATCCTCTCCCTGTAGAATATCAAGATCCTTTCTAAGTACGTTGTCTGCTCAATTCCTCCATCTATGGTATCAGAGCCTACTCAGATTACAAGGTGTTGCTCTAGTCATAAAGCCTCTGAAGATCATCCTCTGTTCAGAATTTCTATGGTACTCAAAGTCTGAATCACAAAGTTCAGTGCTGAGTCACACTGTGATTCTCTGGCATTATGCAATATCTACCCTTCCAACTAGATTATGAGTTCTTTAAGAAACCTTGCCTAATGCTTTGTTGAATCCTCAATATTGCTGAACAGTCTGAACGCAAATATTTGTTTTTAACCACCCATAATTTTGTGGGCTTATTTTCACCCTTGTGGTCTTTTGAGCTTAGAAATATCAAATAGATTAAAAATGTTGGCCCAGTAGTGTATATCAGACATTGGTCAAAAAATGTAAACTATGTTGGGCACAAAATATTTCATTTCAGAGGGAGCACTACTCAATGTTTTTACTGATGGGATTTGGAATAGAGGCGCCATTGACACTCAGGAAATGAGGCCACCTACATTCTCTCCAACTCCAGATCTCTGGGCCCCTATTTCAATATAAGAATCTATTGTGCTTGACTCCATTTATCTGAAATTTATGTTGGAAAGTGTGCCAAATACTGAAGAAGAAGGAAGAGAAGGAGAACTAACATGTTGAACAACTATTTGTCAGGGAATTTAAGTTCACAATTTCACATAATCATCACAACAGCTCTTATTGTAGATACTGAATTTCATGGAAATTAGATAATGTGCACAGGTAAATGAATAAAACAACAAAAAATTAACCCCCTCCTGTCTCTGATCCCTATGATAAAGGTTAAACTGATCTTAAAGCACAGTAAAGAGCAAAATGGAATATGCACACTCTGCTAAAGAAATTTGCACATTCTTATAACATCAAAATATTTCTTTGTGCCCTTATAAAAGATTATTAAGTACATAATGTAGTCAGTTAACACAATCATAGTATACACAGTATAAAATTTGATTTGCTCAAGGAATTTATACTACCAGGCCAGCCTGAACTCAGAAACATATTAAGAAAATAAAGAAATAATTTCTCCCCATTTGCAAAGCTGTTTGGGGGAATTAGGAGCAGTCATAAGTTGTTCTAAATGGTTGGGAAATGAGACAAGAGATGTACACTGGCTGTGATTAAAAGGAAAGGAATAGATTTTAAGAGAGGGAAAACTGAGATGCTCTCTCCCAGGATGACCAGTGGAGAGTGTGCTTCTGAGTGAAGTTGAGCTTTTCCCTAAGATTTCCAAGAAGACATCAAACATTCATCTCCAGCTCCATTCCTAGACTTTGCTACTTCCATCCATGTTCTTGGGCTCAAAAAACTGAAACATTATCACCATGGACTTTTTCCCCTTCTTCAAATTTAACCAGCCACTATGTCCCAAGAGTTTTGAATTTCTAACACCTCTCACATCGTTTCCTTCTTTCCCATTTCCACATCTATTAACCTACATCGGATTCATTTCCTCACAACCATACTGCAGCAAGTTCCTGTCTTGGCCTACACCTCCCCAATCCAAATCAGTTATCGATCTTCTTCCAACATTCGTGGAACCATCCTCATGGTGACACTCCTCTTTGTGTGGGGAATGAAATACCAGCTCCAGTCTCTGCTCCACCTGTATCTTCAGCCTCATTCCCCACTCCTCCCTCTCCCTAGAATTCCTAAATGGTATTTTCAGTCTTACTGAAAACCCTCAGTGGTGGCAATTATTTCTTCCTTTGTTCTGTAAACATTTACTGGGTCTCAATTCTCTTCCATTGGTGTATATTTCTATCTGTATGCCAGTGCCCCTAAGTAAGTCTTAGGGACAAAAAAAGGTAAACAGAACACAGTCTCTGTCCACATGCAAGGGAAATTGACATTATACAAATTTGGGCCTTTTGGTATATTGTGGTGGGTATTAATAATACAAGTCTATGCCCAGCAGAGAGAAAACACTGAATGAAGAATTATCAGTTCTCACTTGGGGGAAGTGAAGTTC